>NW_015549590.1:2282885-2310703 GCF_001515605.1 Sinocyclocheilus anshuiensis | reverse complement strand
GGGAAGTGCTGTAGAGTTAAACTAAGCTACCCACGACCTGTTAGCTGTGAACTACTGAACGCAGTGGCATCCGGTTTAGGTTAGAATTAGAAGAGAAATAGCATTCCAGCTAACTAGATAAACAATAGCCTACTTGCACAGCACAATATTTAAACTCAGCTTTTATTGGTTTTACTAGCATCATATTCTCTAATGCAGAAAAAAGGATCTCATTACAAACAATGAACCCTTAAATTAATACATAGGTCACACTGCGATTAACCTCAGGTTATCGTCTTTTAAAATCATGCAGGGTTATTAAATCTGGCTTCAGAGCAGTAGGCTATTAGCACAGCAACAAACGGCATGGAGTTAAAATGTAGCTACCAGTTGTTTTGCAGCAAACAGCCAATCATTAACCGAACAGCGCTTGTTTAATTAAATATTCATGCACGTTGTACGTCACTGAAAGTTTACGCGCTGTATTTCGTTTAGCTAGGGTGACCATACGTGCCATTTTCCCAGGACGCGTCCTGGCCAGGATTTCTATATTGCCTAAAATATCTAGGTTTTGGCTTTGTTTGCGTGTGCAGACCGATCGGTGTATGACATCAAAATACCTCGAGAGCATTTTGAAAGCATAAGCAACCGTCTGTATGGTATTTCGATGTCATACACCGATCGGTCTGCATACGCAAACAAAGCCAAAACCTAGATATTTTAGGCAATATAGAAATCCTGGCCACGACGCATCCTGGGAAAATGGCACGTATGGTCACCCTAGTTTAGCGTGAGGTGAAAAAAAAATCAAGATGTCAGTCGAGAACTGTTACGGAAGACGCATTGAGTGAGAAAAATACAGTTTAATTCTTACAGTTATTATGTGAAATCGCTATTCTAGTGTAAAACAAGTTCAGCTGATGCGCAAGCTGTTATTTAAAGTTTAAACAGCTAGCGTCACGTGCTGTGAATTCGTTCAGTCAGTGATATTATCGATACCGCAAAGAAGAACGGTAAAAACTGTGGTTTTATTGAATGTATAGTGTTACTGGGTTAGCTATAGTGAGTCACTTACAATGGAAGTGAATGGGGCTAATTTGTAAACACTGAAACGCGTTTTCAATTAGTACAGCCACAAGATGTAAACAATAGGCCTATTTGTGTTACCATGATTTTAGAGTGGGGGGAAAGGCTTACTTTTACACCTTATCTGTGTACAATTATACCTAACTTTAGGGTTTATGATAATACAATGCCATAAACCCTTAAATTAGTGCACAAAAATTATTTAAACAGCTTTACAGCTCATAACAGAATAATTAATATAAGTGCTGTATTAAAAATGTTAGGCTTTTTTTTTTTTTAAAGAAAACTAATGAAGAGGTTTTTGCTGCGTTTGACTGAACTTATATTAAACCTGCAATATTCCTTTACAAACAAATTTTTTTTTTTAAATTCAGAAGGTGAAAGAGTATCTTTAAAGTGAGCGGATGCCCTACAGTTCAGCAAAATCATCTATTTTCTGTTAATTTATGGCCATATGTTTAAAGTTTAAACTGTAGATATGAAACACATGCACTCACAGACACACAGAAGCGTCTAGAGGATCATCTAGGCTTAGCTTGATTCTTTGTCGATTAGACATGTTGTTGGATTTTGACTCTCCTAAGCACACACAGTCCCCTGTTTCCTGCCATGATTTCTCGCCCTGTCCTGAAAAGCAACTATGAGGAATCCACATCCCGTTCTGAATGCACACTTGTTCCTACTCTCGATTGGCCATTCAGCCCCCTCTAAGGAGACAAGCCCCAATCACAATATTGTCAAGGCTCTGTTGGTTTTCTGGTTCAAATCCTTGTTCACGCTGTTTGCTGAGTACTCATCTGCTGTGACAGCCTTCAGACAAACAGAGGCTCCTGAAAGAGGTCTTCCACAAGCAGATCCTTCCTGCTGGGCAGTGGCTGAAATGGCCCTTTCTCTCGCCATCAAGTGGAACCCAGCCTATTGAGCCGGCCCCTGGGAGCCCCACATTGAGGCAGGCTATGGGCCAGCGCTTCGCCCCTCGGGCCCTGGGCCACCCTCACGTTGTTCCAGGACACCTGTGCCCACCTACCACCAGCGTGGGAACCCTCGGCAGTGAACTTTGTTAACTAAATCAGCTGTGGGCTGAAACCAGAGACCAATTTAGACAAATTATTTTTAATCCTGGTGAAACAAACGTTAGACTGAAACTTTTGTTCTAAACAATTTCAGGTGATAAAAATGGCCAGACTGAACCAAGAAACGGGTTATTGTTTTAGAAGTTGACCCACTTCTTTACCCCCCCCCACCACCATCCCCACCCCCCAGATGAGGCACCAACTAAATCTCCATGGCACACTGCAGAAAAATGGCATCAATTAATCAGCATTCATGAACCGTTTACTTGAGCCCCCCTTTGTTTGAAGCAGGGTTTAATCCAGACAGAGGCCTGGCTGTTTGGATCCCTGCAGACAGCAGCGGTCGGACCATTGTACGCTCACATCCACTGGCACTGCACAAATTCTCATTCCCTCACACTCTCATCTGCTCATTTGTCATCGACGACAGCACTCTCAGCTTTCCGGCGATGACAGCTATGTTCTTTTTCGCACCGATGTAAAGGTGAACTTAAAGCGAGCTAAAATCATCCAAAGTAATTAAATTACATTTATGTGACAGATTACACTCAGGCGCAAGTATCCGTCTCATTTTCCAGTTGGACGTTGTTCGTGCGTCTTTGCGGGGCCAGAAAAGGCAGGAAGTTCTCTCCCTCTCACCGAATGCCAGCTTTGCCAATTCACTCCGCCGCATGTGTGAAGACATCTGTCCATATTCCAAATCTCCCATTTTGGTGCAAATGATCCTCCTTGAAGGAAGCAATTTTTACAATGTGGCAATTCGCAGATTTCCATCAAGGCTCAGTGCCTTTGCCTTTCGCCTCACCGAAGAAGCAAGTTTAATTGGAAGGCTGCATTTAAAGTCATTCCACAATTATACAATTATACTGAAGATGCATGTCTGCATGTTGCTCAGTTTGCACCAATTTACTGCACTTTCTGCACAGTTAAGACTAGTGCTCCTTTCAGTGGATGCAAATTCCCCTCATTTGGCTCCAAATGAAGCATAATTGCTCATATTCAAGCAAACACCTTGCTATGAGAGGTTCTTCCTAGTTGGTTCATATTAAATATGAGGAGAATGAAAAAAAAAATCCCAAAATCCATTTGCGCGCACGTGCCAGCTGGATCATTCTGTTTGGGGGAATGATGAGGAAATGGATGATGCAATTGAGCACATTGAACATTAAACATCCTGCTAGCACTTTTAATTCAGCAACCGCCGTCTCCAAACTTCCCTGTATGTTCCTAAATACCAGTTAAAGAAGTAAAAACTTCTTCCATCCATCAAGTTGGTTTCATTTAGATTTCGCTTAAAACTTGAATCAAAAGTGATTGTATTTTGCCATCACGGATGACGCGGCATCCCAATTAGTTCAAGTGCAGACGTTTCCCCTTCGGTCGTAAAACGAAATGGAATTATATCACCCAGACATTCCACCATCAAAGTATACTCTAGCCTTTCCGCTCTTTTGTTTCAGACGCCGCAAGTTAGAGAGGGTCTCGTCATTCAAAAGACCCAAAGTATCTGAAGTGGCGGCGCAAGCACACCACCGACAATGGCTTACAAGAGTCTATTTTAATTCATACCCTCTTTTTAAAAAAGGGGGACAGCACAACAAACCGTTGACCCACTGATATACAATTAAGAGTGATGCGGCAGTTAATGCTACAAGCAACTCTGTTTAACAGTCTGTCTTTGACCCACTGCCACTGAATAAATATAATGCAGAGAGCGAGAGACCGAACGAGAGAAAGGGAGCCAGGGAGATTTTAAGCCACAGATAAGTAGTTAAAGACCTTTATAGAGTATAACACCATTATCCTTGCTGAATAAAAATAGGATTTAGTGTTTTTTCCACTTAATTTGAATCAAAAGAATCCCCACCTTACATATTGCACTGGTAATGTAATGGAGAGAGACTCACAAAAAGGCTTTGTGGTTCTGACACCTCCTATAGTGGGCCTGTGTTGTCCCACGAGCAAAAGGGAGAGCAGGCTTTTTCTTCTTCGCCTTGCTATCTGCTAACACATTCTAATTGATGCCGCTGCATTCCTGCACTGGGCACATTCAATGAATAACGAGTGACGGACTCAATGCCCATGAATTAGTCCCTTCTAAGAGAAGCAGTAAAACAGACCCCCTGCCCCCAGGCCCTAGATTTCCCCCTCTAGCCACCGAGCTCCCCTCAATCCCAGGCCAAAGCCTGCTCCAGCTTCACCGCCCATTAAAGTGCCACTATTGTGCACCGACGCAACCCACAAAAGCTGTCCGTCTCTCCAAGGCCTCTAAAGCCCGAACTCACACAGACTGGAGTGACAACCTCTGCGACTCCCCCCGGCCCCCTTCCCACCCTCGCTCTTCCCAATAAACCCCCTAATCCCACCCCTTCCACCAACGCGCACACACACACACACGTGTGCGAGCAAGTTGTGCTCTCTATCTCCCTCGCTTGCCTCTGCTGTGCACAAAGCATCAATCTGTCGTTGGTGTTGGCACCCTCGGCCCTTTGTCCAATCTGCAGGTGTCTATGAAAGCAGCTACGGTTGCCCTAGACCCACGCCTCACCACGCCTCGCCCAGGACAGAAACTGCTGACAAAGACCCAGTGTGGGAATGAGGGATGCGTACAGGGAGCGAAAGTGAGGGGGCTCCCCTAAAATTGATGTCTGAGGAAATCGTGCAACTTTTAGGAAGTTCTGTCCATGGAGAATAACAACTTGTTGGAGTGACTAGAGCTCAGTGTCACTATGGGAAGAGATAGTGATGGAATGCCAGATGTAAATGCCTCTTTTTGCTCTCATAAACACACAAAAGACTGTATAAGTATACTTTTATACAGTTATTTAAAAGTTATTTATATATATATATATATATATTGTTAAATGAGTCAATGCTATACTATTAATAAAACAAAGCAAAAACAGTGAGCTATCGTGGTAATGAAGTGAAAATAAAAATCATTAAAAAACAATTAAACTGAATTTGTAACTTACCATTAATTATCCTCAGATGTCATTAAGGTATGAATAAAGTGTGCATGTATTTAGAAAATTTGCCTATTTACGATCACAATACAAACAGGTTTTTAAGTACAAAAATGCTTCAATTACACATTTCATATACAAAATGCTCACCATATGTCCTACACTATTCTGTAGCCCTGAACATTTATGCTTTCCACCAGCAAACTAAGTGTGTTAAGGATGCAAAGTTTTGCCTGTATAAAGTTTGAACCTACAATCAAAAGAACGAGCCAACACTTACTGCATTAGGGCGACATCGTGTGGGTTTAATACATATTGCAGATTAATTTACTAAGCACGAGCTACTTTTTATAAAACGTCACCAGGGAAACTTGAAATATTTTCATGCCAGGGTTATTATAGTTATCTAAACCATAAAACATTTTCCATAACACATTTTCGTTGCTTAAAATAAAGGTTAACTGAAATAATAATAAAAACTTAAACATGTTATTTCAGCTTGCCACATTTCTCATTCTCATTTACTTTAACTGAACTAAAATGACTAAAAATACATAAATCTGAAATAAAAATAATAAAACTATGTAGACATATATTTAAAAAAATTAATAAAATGACAAAAACACAGCAAAATTACGAAACATTTAAGTAAAATTAAAATGAAACCTATAAATTTAAAAATAAAAACGAACTCAACATATTAATGAATAAAAATAGCCTAGTATCTCAGTGATACCAAAATAAGTCACAGTTCCATGCTTATAGTAAATGGTGCAGTTTATATATTATATATTTTTAATTGATTGTAATATTTTTTTTTACCTCACATCAGTCATATATAAAAGTATTAACAACTAGAAAAGTCCATCAAAACAAACTTACAATTTACTGAAAAAAGTGTATATATACATGTTTGTTAACTTTAAGTCCATCTATATGTAACTGTACTACTAAACGTCACTTTTAGCAAGTGAACTCATTTAAAATGTACAACCTTCTCTTCCATAAAACAGGCAAACAATAATACATTGACATTTATTAATTTAGCAGATGCTTTTATTCAAAGTGACTTACAAATGAGGATATTAATGATATTATTGACTCAACCTGCATTACACAGATTGCTGTCCAGTAAAATGCTTTCTAGCACGAGAAGGTGATTTCTCTTGTGCAGTAGTTGTCAGCTCTACTGTATGCTGTGGCTCACTAGGGGACCTCAGTAAACTTTCAAGGAACTTCCATGCAACATGTAACATCCATACATTCTCCAATCCGTGTGTCCTCTGTAGAGCTGTGGGGATGTTGAGACCCATCCCAGAGTCTGTGGCCATAGACTGGGGACACCCTGGATGGATGGCCAGTAGCATGTAACGTGCAACATATTTCTTATTATGGAGAAAATTATGAGATTTACATGCACTACTGAGCATTTCCCCCCCACGTTACAACAATAACAACAACAACAACAAAAAACTGTAAAACTCAAAAATTAGTACCTTCTCTTACTAGCAAATTCTTTTTTTTTTAATAATTTCAGATCAGGAAATATCACAAGCTCTTTGAATAATGAATTTGGAAGACCTTGGAGTAACAAAGGCTGTGAACCAATGCCCTAATATCATTTTCCACAGATGATAAAGTAGCAAATCATGAAAATTAAATTAAAATTATTAAAATAATTAAAAACAATTAAAAGCTCAATTAGTTATTTATTATGCATTATCAGCTGTCATTAACAAAGGAATGTGTGTGTGCATGTTTATGGACAATCAGCCTATTAAAGGTCACAATAATAAAAAAATATATATATTTTTATTTTTTAAAGTATATGACATTGAGTTGTATGTAATGCCTGCATAAATGATTGCATGTTTGTGATGTAGCCAAAGTCAATGACTTGTTGTTCTGAGTGACTGCTAGGCAGTTTCTAAGGTGTAACGGGTAGCTGCAGTTGGTTCACTCTTAAGAAAAACGGTTCTAAACAGTACCAGAAAAGGGTTCCTCGGCTTGTAACAACAGAACACTTTTTGGTGCTAAATATAACCTTTTTTCATGCTTTGAATGGTTTATATGTTTTGAATAGTTTACTTTGAATAATGGTTTATTTTCAATATAATTTTTAAAAAATATATGATTATTCAAAGCAAACCATTCAAAGAATATAAACCGTATAAACCATTCAAAATGGTTGTTTTAAATATGGCTTACATGCTTTGAATGGTTTGCTTTAAATAATGGTTTATTTTCATTAATATCAGTTTTTTAAAATATATTATTTATTAATATTGTTTTCACCCCTCTATGTTCCAGGTCTTAAAATATCTGGCCTATATTAGGGTTTTGTATTTAAAAAATGGCAAACTGTGTAATTTGGGTACTTTTATTTTTTTATTGTCAATTTTGTTTTTTTATTGACAAATGTAGCAAGACGTACAGTATTTTAAATACAGTTATTAGCTGAGTTAATAGGCCTACATGAACTTACATTTAATGTAAATAAATACATAAAGGAATAAAACACAAAACAGAAACAAAAATGCAATGAAGACCATAATCAAATTCCAGTGAAACATTCCAGAACCCCAATGGTAAAAGGAAAACGTCATTGGATAGCTTTAATGTTTTTTTTCTTGCTGTTTAAGTGACTGGGTATGTTTATGCATAAACCAAATAATAATTTAGAACTTTAACAATATAGATTATAAATTCAATATCCCTGTTACTTAGAAGAGGACTGAAGTATCCTCAACTGAACAACTAGAGCTGACACATGGTCTCTTAAAATAAAATAAAATAAAATCGATAGATAGACTAAGGATCAGTCTCTCTGAATCAGATATCAGAAATCAGAGCTTCCAGTGCAGACAGTAGGCCTACATACATAGAGCAATAGACAAATAAATAAATAAAATCTACAAATGTGCTGCTATTTACTACTAAATGTGCCCTTTTTGTTGGGTAAATACTGTATATATCGTGCTTGCAATCTTAACATTAACCACACGGTGGTGCTATAACAAAAACTATCAACAGGCTGACAGCGTGAGTAAAGGGGTGAGCGAGGGCGTCCATTATTCAGTACTTCTGGTAAAATGCCTTTTATCTCATCCCAGACACGACCACGTAGTATTATTAATGGTTCATGTAGTCTATGTATTTACAATGCGACTGATTGTCTGTTATGATTTAGGGCAGTGACACAGTGATTCACATCGTCGAACTGAAATAGCCTATGTTAGAAAGTGGTGTTTTAATGCATGTAAAAATGCATGATTACATATACTGTAGCCTATGTCACATTCAGCGATTGAGCTCAACTGAGTCATGATACATGATACTACAGCATACACTAAACAACATAGCTTACTGCAAAATAAATATCATGTTTTTATTAGATATAATTGACTTCGACCTTGTTATTTATATAAAAAATGTATTCTGGAATTTCCATGCTTTGTCACAAGATACACTGCTAATTAAATAAAACAAAACAAAACAAAACAAAACAAAACAAAACAAAAAATCTCAGCAGTAAATGAAACAAAGTAGTGTATTTCCTTTTAACCTTATAATGGCAATTACAAAAACATTACAAATAGAATATGTTCACTACGTTAATTTAAACTGAACAAATTTTGGGAAATGCCAAAAAAAAGAAAAAGAATCCAACCAAAAATACATTTCCCAGAAACCTGCGGCATGTGATGACGGCACCGAGGGGCGGGGCTTGTTGTCGTAGCAGCTCTTGCGTTAGTAGAGTACAATGTGTTTGACAGGAATCTGAACGACAGGAGGGGGCGGCGGCACACGAGTGGAAATCCGCACCTTCAAGAGATCGCCATCACTTTTCCCCCCTTGCGTGTAGTCCGTTAACCGCGGGTAGGCGAATGCGGTGAATTATTTGGAGGCTCAGCAACAGGGCACACAGAGTACAGGATGCCGCTGAGTGTATCAACCCCGCGAGCGGGGAGCTCCCGCGACTAGCGCCGCGCAAAGTATCCAAAAAGGAGAATGCGAATGGTTAGAGAGGACAGGATTCAATTAACATGGAAACGATGTAGCTTCACCGCCGCATTGCATATAGCTCGGGGAAACAGGTTAGAAAGTAGATAGCAAAATAGGGCGCATTTTGCCGTCATACATGCAAACTTACTCCTCATCAAGCTCAACTAGCCTGTAGTTTGCTGCAACAAAAGAAACACCTGCTCGACAGTGTCTTCAGATACCAACGAAGACAGAAGAATTAAAGATGTTACGGAGGAGGCTCAACCGATTGGTATGTATGGCACTCTACGTGTTACTTTAAAGAAGATGTAATCGAGTGTGTAAGTAATGATCAGCCTGAGTCTGACAACAGGGCGCATGTCGACGAAACATCTCAAATGCTGCATAAGTGGAGCGTTTATTTAAAAACTAGGGAGCCACCCTGCAGAAAGCTCTGGGTTTCTCAACACCACCAAAGCTGTAATTAGTTGAGGTATGCAGTCAACTTCCTGTTAACACTGGCCAGCTGTTGCTAAGCGAGTCGTGCCACGCACATTAACGATTCAAAAATGTATGGGCTTTAGCAGCCGTGAAAAAAATATTTTTTTGTTAAGTTGACGGTTGTTTGAAACGCTTTTGAGTTGGCTACGTAGGGTTAGGAGGTCTGGGTTTGAGACACTGGCGACGCCTCTGTTGTGGTGAAGATAATCGTTTTAGGCAGCTCGTTCAGATGTGTCCTGCCAATTTTTTTAAGTTAAGCTGCATTCCTGATAGCGCTAATCAAATAATACTGCTCATCTTGCAAGCTAAGCCCTTTAAAGTGTTGTACTTGAATCCAATAATTAATTTCCTAATGCCCTTCGTTGCTGTCGCAACCTTTTAGATGCAAACTTTATTTGGGCACGTGATGCAGTAATTCTGCTCTTACCACATAATTGCAGAGCATCCGGGCAGTGCTGGAGTAGCTCTTGAGATCTAATGTTGGGTTGAAGATGAAGCCTGTTGTTAGTCTTAGCTGTTTTAGGCTGTGGTGGGAATACTTGTAATCAAATTTCTCCCTGTTTGTGCTTCAAGTATTGTTGTAATTCACCCTTACAAATGAATTCACTACGCGCTCCATATCCCTAAAGGGATAGTTCATCCCAAAATAAGCATTTATTTCCTCAACCTCATGTCATTTGGAACCTGCATGACTGCCCTTCTTCCATGGAACACAAAAGGAGGTAGAGAATTATAACTGATTCTATCATTGTATGAAGAGAAAAAAGGAGCAGTGAAAGTTTACATGGTAGAGAGAAATTCAATTCAGGTTTGGAACAACATGAGGGAGATTAAATCATTACACCACTGTGCCTTTAATATGGCTGTGTCATATTGTCTTGTAATGTGTTGATTGTATGGAATGAAACCTCTCAATTTGCTTAATATTATATTATTCTTACCATTTGTTATTTCTGGGTCAGTGTGAGCAAACCACATCCTCACTTGCTTAGTCTTGTACTATTTGCATAAACCAGACCTTGGTCTATTCCCCTCACAAGGTTTATGTACCTGACATTATTAGTAGTTTGCATAAAAGGAGGCTTCCTAGATCACGATTGCAACTAATCAAGTAGCTATACACCAACCAAATGCTTGATCCAACAAACCCTCTCTATGTCTTTAAATTCATCCCGTTTTAGGCACTTCACACAGAAGATTTTCTATGTAATCGTGCTAGACTTATGTGTTTGTTGTGTTCGCGCCATGCATCTTTTGCAGATTCTCGCAGTTGAGCATTGCTATGTCTGGTTTAATAAAAGGTCGTCCCGCTCATTCATGTCTGTAATGCAAATGCATTCATTGTGAATGGCCACTTAAAGTCAGCATGAAATGAAAATTCACTTTATTTTCCAAATGCATGTTATGTATCTTATTGTGAAAAATTCATCTGATATTATGTTTAATTTTTTTTTACATCGTAATTTTTTAATAAAAATGTCAGAACTGGATAACTGATGTATGCTGGACTTCTCCAGTCCTTTTAGTCTGCTTAAACCCGTCACTGCAAGCTAACATTCATCTGCCTTCATTCTTGACTGCATCGCCCACATCAACAACTGGATGTGGAAAGTAGGGCTGGGTATCGATTCAGATGTCCCGATTTGAATCGATTTGATTCGCAAGCTTTCGATTCGATTCTCGATTTTTTTATTATTTTGTTGGACAACTAGTTTAGAAATGTGAATACTAAGGCTGGGTATCGATTCAGATGTCCCGATTCGATTTCGATTCGCAAGCTCTCGATTCGATTCAATTCTCGATTTTTTTGATTACATTCAGTGAACATAGTTTTAATACAAATGCTATTGATGTTTCAGTTTACAAATGGTGAATTAATAAAAAGAAATTAAGAACCACATGCCTGTATTTTAAACCTATTCTTTTTTTTTTGTATAGGGTCCTTTTTTAAACGATAACAGGGCCCTATAAAATGTTCTTAATTTTTCTGGTAATCAGATGAAGGCATAAAACATTAATTTATTTTATCCTAATCAAATGAAAATTAAACCCTTTTATTTTTTGGCAAACAAAGTGGTGCACAACTTAGGTTTACTGTTAAAATTAAAAAGAAAACAGATGTGATTTTTCCTTTAAAAATAAAGATTTATTAATATTTATTAACCAGAGAAGTGCTGCACAACAGAGGGTTGTTAAAATTAAAAAGAAAACAGATGTGATTATTCCTTTAAAAATAAAGATTTATTAATATTTATTAGCAGTAGTAGCACTGAGTCTTAAGACTGCTAAATAGTAATATATTCTGACAGTTTCTTAACGTTAAACTATACTTTTATTTTGACGGGTTGCCATGAAGAACTTGCAGCTGCTGTGTATGTGATATGATGGTAGTTTTCTCAAATGAAACTTAAAATTTTACACACTACTTTACAAAAATTTATTAAGCGTCATTTGCGCTTTATTATGTGTGTAGTAAACAAAACAGTGCGCCGCACCATCCGCCATTAATCAGATCTTGTTTTAAATGTGTGCTGAAATAAATACCGGAAAAGATCGATTTGTGGCTTTTAAGAATCGATATCGAATCGACGTCATTTAAAAAAAACGATTAATCGAAAACTAGATTTTTTTTTGCCCAGCCCTACTATACAGTATATGTTTTTTTGATAATCCATTACACTCAGATGTACGTGATTTTGTGTTTTGTTAGCTGATTTCTGATTTAGCCGAACCCAAAACCAGCCTAATTATTCATGGCTACCTTGAGACCTATAAGTCGGCTAGGCGATTTCGAAAAATTTCCACATCTCTACCGGTCCGGTCGGTCACATAGGTTCCTTTTTTATGCTGAGCCGCTTTACTATCTTGTCTCTTTTTATAGTGTAATTCTCCCATAACCTGTTGGTGCCATTAGGTTAAATCGTGCTGCTGGCAGTGTGTGCGCTATAGATACCAGCAGTAATAGACCAATATAATGATACCATGCTCTGATATTCCCGCAGGTCTTGTAATGTTACTCAAGTCAGCATATTCTCTTGCGCTGCTATGGGCTTTGCTATCTTTTTGTGTGAATCATAAATAACGTTTGCGTGGTCGCCATACCTGTTGTCACTGATGCAGACAGTATTGTTATTACAGCATCTCAAGTCATTCTTCTCAGATAACATGGACAACTGTTTACTGGAAAGTCAAGGTCTGTGTAAACTGTACGAGCAGGAATCTTCTGTTTTGATGTGCTGCTAGATCGGTATACTTGGAAAAGTCATTAAAAATTGTGTTAGCTGCTACAGCAATGCACCTTTGATTTGTTCTCTGACAGGAATGCTAAATCTTGGTGCTTTTAATGTTCTCTCAGTCCTTGAAGATAGTGGCCTGTTGTGTCTTGACTGGTGGTCTGGAGGAAATGTGATAGCATTCAGGTTTGAATCTCTTTCGTAAAGATGGGAAAACAATATGGACAGATATGAAAGGCCTAGTTTTCCGGAAAATCCTGCTTCTCTTCTGCGGGTGAGTGCTGAGTTAGTTTAGGGAAATGCAAGAGTTGGTTCAAATGGTTGCTTTTCTCATGTGTTGAGTAGTGCCTTGACTATTTAAGAGCTGCACAGTAATGGTTAAATTGATAATCCCGGTTATTTAGAGTATACATTTTCAAGATAAATAACCAGTGTGGGTCAATATTGCCTAATCATAAGAAGCAGAAATTGTGATCATTAAAGTATGATTAATCATGCAGCCCTATTATTTACAGACGTTCTCTGAACAGTCAGTTTATTTGTTTTAGTTAGACTTCAGAGTAGCTGTTGACACATCTACTGTACGTCAGGCCCTGTCTGACTGGATTTCTCTATGTTGTGCTTTCACTTCTCTCTGAGCACTCTGAGCATCGCAGGTCCTTCCTCTTCACCAGTTAAAGGTGAAGTCAGAGCTTCCTTTGGTGCGTACGATGCTCTCTTAGGAAAGACTTTGCCTCTTTGAAGCAAACCCCTGAGGAGATCTGAAGATGGAGCTGTGCAGATGTTATTAACCGTAGCTTACCCAAAGAACACTGCAAATGTTTGATGTGCGAGGGTCCTTTTTCTCTCCTCTGTAGTTTTTCACCATCTGTAATAATTTTTTAATAAATTATCCGTGGGATGTTTGTCTTTTCTTTCTACCATCTTTTTCATTTTATTGGGATTTTTTGCAGCGGCAACAACAGGAAACAACATGAAAGGGTGGGTGGGAGAATATGTGCTACATGGAAATTAGGAAATAACCGGATCCCGGATTCAAACTCTGGTGAGCCATCAGGCTACACTTCCCATCAAGCTGCATCTTTTTTCTAATTGTGTTGTACTGCTGTTTTCCAACAGAGTGACAGATCTTTTCTATTTTCTATTGTGACGTACATCTGAGTGAAACTGGTTATCAAAAAAAAAATTGGTTGAGGAATTGGTTCTATCCATTTGATTTTGAGATGTGGATGTTGCACTCAAATGAATGTAAGCGTGTAAGAAAGGGGCGGAGTTAAAGCAGACTAAATGATTGGAGTAGACTGGCATACATCACCAAGAAGATGTTTTCATTGGAAGATTGAGTTATGACATTTTGTAAAAATAATGTTACCAATAAGATCTATAATAGTCATTTACAAAATATATAGTGAATTTTCATTTCATGCTGAAAATCATTTAAAACTAACCAGTGTCCCTCAGCACTATTGCTGGCACAAGTCCCACAGAATTCTGGCATATTAAAAGCTTGCATGTGCATCATGCACCAGCTTTTTCCTCTGTGTACAAGCCAGGTAATTTAGAGTACCTCAAATTTTAAGGACGTCCCATCACTTATAAGCAACTGCTGAGATAATTTGCATGAGTTTCTATGCTATTGTTTTCAACAGTGCTGAGATTTGAACCTAAAAAGGGCTTTCAGTACCCCTCGTGATTGGCTGTCTTGTCCCTGCTTTGTCCGAGTAGTCAGGCGTACTGTCACGCAAGGGCCACTCCGTCCTTCTCCACTCCGCTGCCTCCACTGTGGTGTGTCCTAGCTGCTAATCAGTCGGCCGTCTGGCTGTGCCTATAAAGGATGTTTTTGGGTGTCCGGGTGGTGCACGAGAGCATCATAAACAGAAGCCGCTGGCCTCATGGCCTCAAATGACTAAATGTAAATGTAAATGTCATGGAACTCGGTGTGCAGGTTTGTTGGAAAGCAGCCGCTGTCAGACAGCTCACCCAACACTCATGCGTGTGTGTGTGCAGGGCTGTGCACAGACCTTTTGAGCATTGTTTTTTGAGGAGATGTGATAAAGTTTGCATCTATTGAAATAGCTTTATTGTTAAAATCTAAACAAATAACCTGCAATGAGGTTATAAAGGCCCAATTGAAGGAATAGGCCTATTTAAACTGAAATTGGAAAACAGGTTATTGTCAATGTGCTAGTTGCTTCAAGTCCGGTAAGTATAGTTTCTTGACAAGCATTGACTTTTTGTTAGTATCTAGTCTTGGTGTATCACTATACCTCACTTTACTATGAGAAAACTTGTCAGTGTAGAGGAGTTATCACTTAAAGTAGTTTGCTTACCATCAACTTGGAAACTGGAGGAACATCTGCAAATGAAATATTTCTGCTCCTTTTTATGACAAATGGATAAACACCTCGAGTTTTGTAATTTAGAATTTCCTCATATAGGTTTGGATCCATTGCTTTCATATGCCAACAAGAACAGTCATTCAGGTGACAACATTTTGTGGTCATCTCCCTTATTTATAACTGAGCTATTTTGAATGATTGATCAATTGATTTATCTGGTGCACTCTGAGATTGTATGCCAATTACAATTACAACATTATGTTCCACACTTGCATCTTGTATGCAAGGCTTTCTTGTGAAAGAAAGAAAAAAGGTTTGGATAAGTGTTCTGATTAAATATATTCCACTGTATCAGTGAGAAGGTAAACAGATTAATCAAATATAATATTAATTAAAATGTATTGTTGATATGGAAACAGTAATAGCCTATGCCCTGAGTTTGGACGTCAGCACAGACAGATTACACTAATTTGCATAGGCAAAATTAAACTTCAAAAACTCGGACATAAACAAAGGAACAATTGCAAGATGAATAAAAAAATCACAGAACATTAACTGGAGTGTGAGAATCATTTTACTATGCTGCAGTGTAGCAAGACATTTGTCCCTTTTTGCTTTCCGTACATCCAGTTGTGTTTGGTGTATTTGCATGCTGCAGTGTTGCCAAATCCACAGTATTTATTCCGCGGAATTGGGCTACTTTGGGGCAATGTTTGATTAACTGTTTGGTGGGGTTTATTACACAGACCTGGCAACCCGAGGGGGAACACAAATTCCAGAGGGGAACAGAATCGACTGCTACACTGGTCTCAGACCTCAAATGCATAAAACATGAGCCTTTATACAGTAGACATACTAGTGTTTCTTGCGTAAAGACAACGCTGTACTTATACAAACAAGAAGATATTTATTTACCCTTGCAAGACGTTCAGCTGCTCTGCTGTGGAACTTCAGTTCACTGCACTCAGTCAGTCAAGACGGGGTGGAGTTATGAGGTTTGACTGACAGTTTGACAATCCAACAAGATTTAGTCACAAACTCTTTTTAATACCTTTCATTCGCTAAATATATTTGTAAAACAGACAGACAGACGTAAAGGGTGACCAATAGCATTGATTTATTGAAGAAGAACAAACAAAAACAAACGAAAAAGGGCACTTCGGAGTGTAAGGACAAAAAGGGCATGTGCTCTGCACAGGTTGAGCCCTACCTGTGCACGTGCCTGTGTGTGTGTGTGCATGCGCTCTGTGAGGAGTGCCCACTCCCCAGGCAGGCACTGCGGCTGTGTGCGTGTGATCTGTCAAATGCCCATCTTTACGAGGTGTAAATGTAAACCCAGTAGGTTGTGTCTTAAGTGAATGTAAACGGGTGGAAATCAGATAATATGTGTTGCCTTTGAATCTGTGCATAAGGTCTTGCAGTTTCAAATATAGCTTAAGACACTATGTAATTTGAAAATGAACTACCATGCTAGCTAGGAAGTGGGATCATTACAGCTCTTCAAGATAACTTTAATATGCTCTTTAGATTCTGTTTTACACATATTCATCTAGAGTAAGTGTTTACACTGAGTCACATTTTCCTGCAGTCTGAACATAGCCTAAGACTTCTTTAAAAATCATTACGTCTTACATACCTAAAACTTCTGAATAGTAGCGTACATAAGTAGTTAACTCCTTTTTCACGTTTTATGTACTTCATAGAAGCATATTGCAGAATATTACATGCTGCAGAATTACGCTCAGTTCTGAAACTATTTCTGCTGTGAAGCTCCGTTTACGTGCTCAGTGTGAATGCTGTGAACTGTCAATATGTGCACCTAAAAGAATATATGCAGCTTTCTTGCCACAAATCACACAGGATTGTGAAACAAACCTTGGCCTAAAAAAAGAGAAATGGCTAATTTATTGTAACAAGTCCGCTTTTCAGTCCAACCACAGACAGCACTGAGTCAGTAGATATAGTTCATTGCATTTAATAATCATGCAGTAAATGCAAATTATTTAAGCATTTGTATTTTATATCTAATTACTTTTTCACCCCAAATTCTGAATGTTAAGTGGAATACTTTATACTTACACTGAGTGTTACTTGACATTTTGAGTAATACTCATGCCTTTATTTTAAATTTGATAATATTTGTATTAAAATATTCATTTTAAAGTAATTATTCAATAGCACATTGGTTTTGAGAGCTGATTTTTCCTGGAATTAGCACTAACTACTAAAATTTTAGCGACAACTGTTAACCAGTGAAGCTATGCATCAAACTCTGTTAAGTCCAGCCTCGCTGTATATTATAATGGGAAGTGCTTAACAATTACGAACAATTATTTGGGTTATTATTCTTTTACAGCACAGCTCATGCTTTGAAAATGCAATTCACCGTCTATTCAAAACAGATTAACACTAGCCTTGTCCCTGGTATTTTGTGTAAGCTGCTGTTTGTGTTAGACCAGTGACCATGTACCCTCACCATCTTATAGCATTACAGGAGGAAGATCTGCCTCCATTTGTTTTGACCGCCTAGAAATGCTCCTCAGCTGGAATTTTAAGCTCCATCTCAGATCAACCACCTGACCATCACAAACAGCCCCTAATCGTCATTGACCACCTGTTGCGGGGTAGTTATACCGATGATAACCATGTTGACGGTGTGATGGGCTTTTCGGGGTAAGTGGCGGAGGGTGAGGGGCCCACATTGGCCTGCCTGGGCCAGTGATTTATTGGCCTGGTTTCATCAGGAGAGCCACATATTGATTAGAGTCCTGCTCCGTTTTGCTGCCATTTGTCTTGTCCCTCCCGAACTGGCTGGCAGACAGAAATGCTTATGCTGACTACTACTTCTTTCCCTCTCCCTCTTTCTCTTGCTCTCTCTCTCTCTCTCTCATTGCACTTCGGCTCCCCATAATGAAAACGCAGCCAGCCGCACAAGGATGAACCCTACATCCCATCAGAGTCAGGATGGGTGAGAGAAAACTGTGCAGAAAGCAGACAAGGCAATGGAAGTGCGTGTGCAGATCTACCTGTTGTATCCCTCCGTTACCTTCCATGTGTAATAGACAGGCTTTCAGAGGCTGATTGCCACAGCGAGGGCGTTGGAGATGGAGCGTCCGGGTCTATCTAAAAGCAAGGCTGAATTCTCAGTTTGTCATTTTAAATAATTTACGTGGCTCGTTTTTAAAATTCTCCTCACAGCGTTCCTCCCTTCCCAGCTGTATATCGTCACCCAGGCTTGTGGACTTGAAATGCATTCCTGTCATCCATATATTTATAAAGCCTCACCCTGAGATTACCTGTGTTGTGCCCTAGCTACTGGCAATACCCCAAGAGCGCTCGCGCTGCAGTATGAAGAGAATAATGAAAAGTGTAAGTGTGTGAAAGGGAAACAGAAAGTGTTACTTAGTGTTTTTTGGTACTTTTGCTTCTGCAGGCAAAAAAGAGACACTTTCCACTTGTACCAGCAAAAACAAAAGGACCCATTACCCGGCCTTGATGCACACATACACTCGGAGTTCCCGGTTAAATAACGGGCTCTGATGAGAACCGAATGAGCCCACGCTGGAGCTTTCCCATCAGTCCACTGCTGGGAGAGAACTGAATCTTTACTCAGCTCACCGGTGCCTGTGAGTGGAGCTGTGGCCCTGTAGCTCAAACCGCTTGCCGCCTCAGCAACCTGGGTGCGCCGTAGGGCACATTAGTTTCCTTTTGCTGTTACGCTCTTTGACAGAGCTAGCTTTTTCTCTGTCCCTTCAAACACAATTTGCTTTAATTAATTGAATGGTAATTACTGTCAGTGATGCTAAATGTATAGTAAAAGATAATGGCATCAGAGCCACAAGAGCTGAGATGCAGATTTTTTTTGACATGTCAGCATTTAGATGCAAACATCCGATGTTAAACGGTAGCTAGAACGACTCTCTCTTTCCCATCACTCCTTTCTCTGCCCCTCCCCCTCTTTTTCTCTCTCTGGGATGAAAGCCACAGTGCAGTCAAACTGATTAGTTTATCCAAAGACGCACCGTGCAAAGGAGGAGACATGATAGTACCTAAATGAAAGCCATGGTGCTATTGTCCCTCCGACATGTTAGCTGGAGAGAGTTCTCTATTGCTTGCATGCAGTCTTTTGCACTATAGACTTTAAAGTAGTCATTTTGTAGTGTGCTTATATATTTTCTTTTAGATGTGAGGATTTGAGATGTTGTCTTTAAGACACTTTTTCTTAAAGCCTTCTGTGGCTTTAAACAATGATAATTCTTACACAGTTACAAAGTGAATATTTTTGTTGGCACGTTACTTTATTCAAATTAACTTGTGCATTCACTTTATTGTCGGTTTAATCTCATATATATATTAAAATGGTTTTGAACGAGTTAAATAACCAACTGGCAGAGCGGTTTAGTTTACCAGTGTTCAGCCATTTTAGCTCAAGTGGGTCAGTTCCCAATATACAGCAATTGGATTTTTTTAATGAAGTATTTATAAATGTATGCCATCATAGTATAGCATACAGAATAGTTTTTTTCCTCATCATATGTTCATTAACTTTATGATTTAAGTAGTTTAATTAATATCATCATTTTGTCTTGTCAATATTATTGTTTTAAAATGCTTCATCAAGAAATATTTGTCTGTAATTTTGTTAAAAAGATTAAAGGGATAGTTCACCCAAAATTCAGCCATTTTAGCTCAAGTGGGTCAGTTCCCAATATACAGCAATTGGATTTTTTTAATGAAGTATTTATAAATGTATGCCATCATAGTATAGCATACAGAATAGTTTTTTTCCTCATCATATGTTCATTAACTTTATGATTTAAGTAGTTTAATTAATATCATCATTTTATCATTTTGATAGTTCACCCAAAAATGAAAACTCAGTCATTAATAGGGGCTTTCTCAGGAGGAACCTTTTCATAGTTCCTAGAACTATTGGTGGAAGTACCCACTTTTTGGCGTGTTCAGCTACTAGGAATGTATTTAATTCTAGGAACTCTGTTTGGGGAACTAAATTAGCTCCTACTTCAGAGTAGGGTCTAAAAAAGTTCTATAGGAACTGTCAGTGACGTAAGTGTACACTGATTAGCCAAACGCATACGAAACACATTTTTAAAAAGCCGTGTAAAAATATTTACTCCACGAATATTTGCTGCTTCGGAGTTCCTGTTGCCTGTGCAAATGCAACCAGGAAAATGGCCCAAGGGAGAAATTGGTTCTCTTGGAACGACCCTGCTGGCTAGTTCCTAGAACTACGTGGTGCAAAAGCCCCTAATTACTCGAGAAGGGTCTGGCTGCAGCCTTGCGCTTGCACTCTCAGACTTGCATTCTCAGACTTGCACTCTCAGACTTGCACTCTCAGACACTTGCACTTCCGCTAGCGACGTCACTTGCAGTTTTTTTTATTTTTTATTTTGTTCTATTTATTGATAGATACTTTTTGTTTGAATCTCTCAACATTTTACGCCAGGCGGTAGGCGGTGAAGACCAGAAAAAAGAAACTAACTTACGAAGTCACTTGCAATCGCCACTTGCACTCTTCGATACCTGCGACGTCACTTGCAATCGACACAAATCGTGCGTGTTGCCAATGGAGACAAGACGCTGTGGTAGTGATTAAACGATTAAATAAAGACTGCAAGTGACGTCGCTAGCGGAAGTGCAAGTGTCTGAGAATGCAAGTCTGAGAGTGCAAGCTCAAGGCTGCAGCCAGACCCTTTTGGAATTACTCATGTCGTTCCAAACCTGTAAGGCCTTTGTTCATTTCGCAACACAAATTAAGATATTTATGATGAAATCCGAGAGCTTTCTGACCCTGCATAGACAGCAACGCAACTACCACGTTCAAGGCCCAGAAAGGTAGTAAGGATATCGTTAAAATAGTCCATGTGACATCAGTGGTTCAACTGTACTTTTTCTGCGCAAAGAAAACAGAAATAACGACTTTATTCAACAATTCTTCTCTGAATGCGTGGTGGAGACTGACATGGCAGAGAAGAATTGTTTTTGCTTAATCAAATTACATTTGAACCACTGATGTCACCTGGATTATTTTAAAGTTGTCCTTGCGTTTCTGAGCCTTAAATGTGGTAGTTGCATTGCTGTCTATGCAGGGTCAAAAAAGCTCTTTGATTTCATCAAAAATACCTTTAATTTGTGTTATGAAGATAAACAAAGAATCTGTTGAATGACAGAATTGTCAAAATTTTCATTTTTGGGTGAACTATGCCTTTAACAGTGGCTTCAAAGTCCAGGCGTTCGTGGTTGATCTTGCAGACCAAGTTGAAAAGCATGTTTCATATTTCCCATAAGTGTCCTTCAAGACAACATGAAACGGCATTCACAGCTCCTTTACCTTTCGAGAATATTCAGAGGGAAATAGTGTAGAACAGGACTTTTGATTGGATCAATATGGATATGCTGATACATGTATGGGATAATGCACACTGTCAGGGTTTATTTTGTGTTAATGATTGGCTGACTGTACATTTTTACTGCTTATTACATAACTACAAAAATAGATTAGTAAATGAATACGAGATTGATTTGAGTTTAAATTATTTTATGTGAGAGGAAAGGATGTGTGTAGAGAACTAGCAATACAAGAGAATGAAACTAACACAGCTATACAAACAATCAGCTATGGGACAATGAATAGAAAGTCATTATACACAAATATTTAACTGCAAAACGTCACGACTGACCAGTCAGATTCAAATATTTGAAGGAGAATAGTAATACAGGTGAATAACATTTTCCCCACCTTGTGGGACCTGACAAATCATGTACTACAAGGGACATTAAGAAAGTAAATAGTCATAAAGTTTGCTTTCGTGTTGTCTTTGAAGTGTAATAATGTGTGTAATGATGATTAATGAATGTAATGATGACTGTTATCTCAGTAATGTTCATAAACAAGTTCCCAGCCTCACTGACAGCAAGCTTTCATCACAAGTCACATTCTCTTTGTGCAGACAACAGCACAGTGGCTTCCTGTTGTTTTCTCTCCCTCAGCTTTTCCTTAAACTTTCACCTCTCTCACATCCCTTCATAATCTCACATGTCTCTGCAGACTCGGTCTGAGAACTGGGTTTGAGCCAAGCAAGCTCAGACCAGTTTGCATTTTCACTTGCAGTTCAGAGCAAGAACAGGCTTGTCTTCAGCGAGCGTTTGGGAACACATCTTTATATAATTTAGGTCAAAAAGCAAAAGAAAAACAAAAAGCCATCAGCATTGTCATCACTTGCCGAAAGCCATCAGTGAAAACTCATCTCACACATCATTTGAGCTTGCGACACGCAGAATCCCCAGATGTAGTTTAGTTACTTTCTTTTTTCTGCGTCTGTCCTTTTTCCGTCTCTCTGTCAGTGAGGCCATGTTAATATAGGCCAGGCCACAGTACAGAGTGTCTACTGCTGCACCGCTGCTCAGACTTCTCTCACTACCAGTCTTCACTTCAGTGTGTCGTGGTGCTATTAATATCCTCCTGGTGCCAACCTGTATTCTGCACATGATGGAGAATAAAAGACTTGGGAGTCAAGGCATTGTGGGATCTGCTGTACTCCGTGGCGACTACTACCAGTATAAAATGTGATGAATGAATGATGGTGGTTAAGCCTTTTATTCAGGTTTATTATCTGGTAATGCGCAGAACATGCAGAAGCAGCAGCTGAAGTCCTAATGTAAGGCTGATGATGTTGATATTACTTGATGTATTTCATTTTTTGTCCATGAAAACTCAATCTAAATCAGATCAAAATGATGTTCTGTGCCAGATAAAATTGTTCATTTAATTTAGCTGTGTGAATGTAGGCTTGATGTCGAAATAATGTGGGTTATGTTTTGATTTGTGGGAACTCTGCTCTGCCTTGCATAACTACAGTGCAACTGTAGCCAGATAGCTTGTTTTGTTTGGCTTTAAGCTTGAGCGTTTCTCTATTGGAAAGCACAGAACTGGCACAGTGAGTGCTGCCCACATCATTTATAACCGTTCAGAGATGCAGGAACCATTATTGGACATGTTTCTACACATGTCCAATGATTTTTTGATACAATTTTCTCTATGTGAAAGAAGTGTGTGACTTTCTTGTAGGGCACTGGTAAATTTTGTTGCGAATTCTGCTCCTGTCAATTTAAACATGTCAGCTTTATGGAACTTTTATGAATGACTCATGATAGTTTTGATAGTATCAGTGAGAGTGAAAAATTTGTAAAAAAAAAACAGTAATGCTGTGCCATCATGTGTGCCATCATTTTACACCATTAGTGTGAAATTATATGATATTTTCTGTGATATTTAAATTATTATTTTATATTATTAAATGTCAGTGCAACTCAGATTACAGATTAACAGATTATTTCTATTATATTATGTTATTATTTTATATTATATAATATATTAACTGTATATCTTCCAGCTATTGTCTTTGTAAAGAAATCCTAACATTTGATGAAAAAAATATTTGTAATATGTAAATAATTTGTAAATATTTAAAGAAAAATTAAATGATGAAGTGGCTTAAGTAGTTTTAAAATACATATTAAATGATAAATGTAAAATTATAGATTTAAAATAAAAAAATATATACTGTAAATGTAAAATTAATGTTTTTCTGTAAAGCTGTTTTGAAACTATGTATTATAAAGAGCATTTGAAATTGGAATTGTGAAGCCATTGTTGATCCTTACGACTAATTTTTGTTGGTTTTAGGAGTTGACAAACTCTGTTCTGCCCGATGAGAGCTGTTTGGATCTCTAAAAACATGCCCTTTTGGACTCGCTCAACTTCACCCTGCTGTTAGCATCAGGTTATGAGCTGAGTGAGTTGAGTGGGTGTTGTATGGTTTAATACAGCCTTCACAAAGCCCCTTACACTTTACTCCAAGTCTCTAAATCCGAGCAGTTATTTTAAGCGTTCGGTCTTTTTCTTTTTCCCCCCATCAGTGCTCTTGATTACTAGGTCCCTTTTCAGTGTAGCAACAGTCTTGTTCCTCTGGCAACCAGTGTCTCCCTCTGTCAGCGTTCGGCCTCTCAGACGAAGCATCCTTGCAATTTCGAGTATTCAAATTAATATGCAAAGTCAGTAGTAGACCATTTGTTTTGCCATTTGTTTGTGGTTGTTACTACAGGAGTGGGCCAGTCACGTGTATCGTCTCATCAGCCCTGGGCCACAAGATCTCCGCTGACATCCACTTTCAGGAGTATTTAGAAGCTCATTGTTCACTCAGTCATTCACACTCGACTTGAGCCTGTTCTTCTGCTTTCAAGCTGTCACTGTCACTTTGATGTCTTGCCTTCTTGCCCTATTTTCTTAGTATAGATTGCCTGCTGCTCTGAATCACAGTGGTGGAATAGCACTGTGAATAAACCACTTTGTTTGTCACCAACTTGCTTGTCTTTTGTTTTTGTGTAATGCAGGGAATCTGGTTCGTATAGGTTTTCAGAAAAGGTGAAGAACCTGGGCCTTGATGGATGACTGAGGCTGCGTTTACACTGGCAAGCGATCACTGCAGACAATCCTTTTGGGTGGGAATTAATGTAAACACAGATATCGGATACCAGTCGTGTCTAAAGTGAATGTAAACAGACGTGCCAAAAAATCGGATATGGTCAAAAGATCGGATCTGTGCATTAAGACTTGCAGTGTAAACGCAGCCTGAGGGCTCTGTCTTTCTGCATAGCCTCAGGGCCCATTTGAAATGCAAAACGTACTACCACTCAGGCAAGTGAATGAGGAAGTGCATTGTATGGAAATCCCCTTCTCGGGACTCGTCACCTTCTGTAGAACTCAAAATTAAATGTCTTTTTTATCATGTACCATGCTTACAAAAAGAGGCTTCTGATGAGAAGCCTCCCTGTAATATGCTTCACGAAGGGGTGTTACAATAATTAGGGCTCTATGAAATCCGTTATATTTTTTCCCAAATTCCATTTTATTTTTTTCAAAATTCAATTTTTTCCGTTTTAATTTTTCTGGATTCCATTTTTGTTTTCCGTTTAAGTTTTTCTGGACTCTGATTTTATTAATCAAAAAGCATGTATAATTAATTGAAATCATGAAACTTACACAATTTAACAACAATGTATTAAAAGTAAAAAAAAAAACAACACATTTTAGGGCCCTATTTTTTTCACAAATTCTTTTATATTTTTACCAAATTCTGTGTTATCCATTTTAATTTTCTGGATTCCATTTTAATGGTTTAATTAAATTCTAATAATCAAAAGCACCTGTAATTAACTGATTTTATATAAAAAAAAAAACGTAAATAAAAATGTATTTATAAAAATAAAAAATAAAATGTATTATTATTTTATTTATTTATTTTTATTTTATTTTTTAAATACTGTGTTGTGTATTTAAATTTATCTGGTAAATAAATGAAGGCATAAAACATTAATTTATCTTTAATCAAATGAAAATTAAACAAACCCTTCCTTTTTGGCAGGCAAAATGATGCACAACAGAAGTTTACGGTTAAAATTAACACATGGAAGAAAAATTGTGTGATTATGCCTTAAAAAAATAATGTTTTAATAATAATTTTATTAGTTGTAGTAGTACTATCATTACATTAAGTAATATATTTGTTAAAGTTTCTTTAAGTTAAACCGAAATTTTATTTTGACGGATTGCTTTGAAGACCTTTAAGTTTCTGTTTGTATATGATATGCCGATAGTTTTTCTCAAAATAAATGGTAAAATGCTCATAAAGTGACTCTCAGAGCAGTTCTATAGATTGTTTATGTGTTCATGTACTCCTATTGAGGCGGCAGAAGCTGAAAGCACCGCGAGCGTCACGTGCGAGTCAGTAAATGAAACCGCGCGTCTGCGCCATTCATTCACACAGAGACACGCGGAACATGCAGGATTCATATTTAAATCGTATTTTTGCAGCTTAGTATTCACAGATACTAGTCCATATCGCGTTTTGATATGAGTGTACTAACCTACTTTTGATTTATTCATCCAAAACTTTGGCAAATTCCGCGTTGTACAGTAAATTCCATTTTTATGACTGTATTCCGCGATTCTGTCCGCATTTTCCGCATCGCAGAAATCATAGGGCTCTAAATAATGCGTTTTACTTTGTACAAAAAAGCACATTGTTTAGTCTGATAGCCAAAAAGTTTAGTTGTGGTCATAAGACTGTAGAAACCTCTTTCAGCAAGTTTCAGATCTCCCATGTGCCTTCTAGCAGACTGTAGGTGAGATGTTACATGTCATGACTGTTGATGTATCAGCGCAGCAGTTATCTCTTCAATCTGAAGCTTTTAACTCGCTGGTTTCTTGCACTATCCCTTTTCGAGGGCAGTCGGCTCGTGGTAGATTTACAGCTGTGCTGTACCCTTTCCATTACTTAATTATTAATTTAACTCTGAGGGTGTCCAAACTGCGGCTCGCTGCCTGTTCCGATGCGGCCTGGAGGATGTTTTAAAAATAGAACAGATTTTGGCTCGCTATTGTGAAATTATATGAAATTCTGAACACTGTATCTGTCACATACAGCCAAATCTCAGCGCTTCATCTCGGCTAGTACGTTCTCTTCGCAGGTGCCATTGCACGTTCTCAGTCCACTATGACTGTGTTCTGTAGAAAAAACACTTGAGAATGTGTATTATGCAAAGTGCTATACATGTTGACTTCAAAGCATTATAAAATTGAAGTTGGAATTGTGTATGGGTTATCGATCCTTTGAGATTTTGTTGGTTTTAGACAAACTGAGATGTGCCTGATGAGAGAAACGTGCTCTTTTGGACTTCAACTTCACCCTGTTGTTCATCAAACACAGTAGGCGCTGTAATGATTGAAAACACAATGTTTTATCTGCGCTACTGTTCAGAAGTTTAGGGATGTGTATGGTTTTTTAAAATGTTTTCGAAAGAAGTCTTTGTAACAAAGGCTGCATTTATTTGATCAAATACAGTAAAATCAGCAACATTGTGAAATATTATTGCAATTTTAAATACCTGTTTTCTATTTTAATGAATTTTAAAATGTAATTTATTCATGTAATGATTTTTTTTAGCATCATTACTCCAAATTTCAGTGTCACATGATCCTTCAGAAATCATTCTAATATGCTGGTTTGCTGCTCAACAAACATTTCTTCTTATTATCAATGTTGAAAACATCTGCCAGGACTCCAGACTAACATTTCAGAGCAGTGGCACCAGCGCCACTAAGTTCTACAGATGGTGGTGCCAGGAGCAGATTTGGTAGCGCTGGGGGTGGTGTGCGGGAGTATTAAAATATAGATCATTTAATCATAAAATTACTATTGTTTTGCATTAATAAGTGCAGTTACCAATAATATTACATGTTCATTTCTTGTTTATTTTTCTTTTGTTTATTGTTTCTTCAGATTTGACAGTAAAGCACTAAGCTTGAGTTAAGATGCATACAAAATTTACTTTTATTAACAACAGTAATAGGTGCAAAATCTAATTTTTATATAGAAAATTTATATATTCCACTCTTATTAAAGGGGTCATATGATGCGATTTCAAGTTTTCCTTTCTCTTTGGAGTGTTACAAGCTGTTCGTGAATAGATAAGATCCCTGAAGTTGCAAAGACTAAAGTCTCAAAACCAAAGAGATATTCTTTATCAAAGTTAAGACTCTGCCACACCCCCCTAAAACGGCTCGTTCTAACACGC
>NW_015549590.1:2269232-2281323 GCF_001515605.1 Sinocyclocheilus anshuiensis | reverse complement strand
CGGCTTGTGTACTGCATCATTACTGTGTCTGTTCCCCTTTCGGGCTTGAACTGATGGTAAAACTAATGACATTATTTACTGTCTTTACATTTATTTTGAAAGATGAAGCTCGCGATTATGGTAAGGGGCGTTACATTTCCGACGAGTGCTTGCGGGGTTCGGCCAATCACAATGCACTGGGGCAGCTGGCCAATCAGAGCAGACTGCACTTGTCGGAAGGAGGGACTTTGTAGAAAACGAAGCGTTTGAGAGAGGCGGGGCATAGAGGACCTATGTACAGTATTTGAATAAATAATGTACAGTATTTGAAAAATAATGTGTTTTTTGAACATTAAAGCATGTCAACATATTCTGTTACACCAAATACACAAAATAATGATCTTTAAAAAAGCATCATATGACCCCTTTAAATGTACCATTATTCTTCAAGTATATGGAACTGACCAACTTCAGTGATTATGTGTGATTTAGTAGCAAATTGAAGAAAAGCTTGTTTTTAAAGGCACTTTGTGACTTTTCTTCATACACAAAAAGTGTAAAATTCTGACAAAATCTGATTTCTTGATGATTTGATATTTTATAATAGTGATTTTATAATTTCAAAATATAGAGAAAAGTATAAATGAATGATTAATAAGCCAATAAGTGCTCCTCTGCTGATGTACTGGTTATAATTGTGATTTGATGTATTTTTTACATTTTACATAAGTGTTTGTTTACCACAAACAAAGTATATTTTGGTCATCCCATTAAAAATAACATTAAAACTGGATCATTTTAGTGCTTTAAAGTGCTGGAAATAGTTGTGTGAAATGCTTGAAAGTCATTGAAAAGTGCTTGAATTTCTCTCTCAAAAGGTTGTACAAACCCTGAAATGAATAATGTAATGCATTCGACTATTTCTACCACAACACCATGGTTACAGTTAGCGTTACCGCTTCTGGTTTCCTGACGTGTGTCAGCGCTGTTTATAACAGAGAATTCTGTGCAGAATTTGAATGATTCTCACTAGATCTCGCAGCAACCTCATCATTGTGCGGCGAATTCAAACGCTTCTCACTGGATCTCGCAGCACTGTTGCATCTGTGCAGTAACAGTGTCGCGAAATCAACTTTGGCTCCCGAATAAAGCTGTTCTGAGCTCGGGCAAGTTTGTTTGCGTCGCGGTGCGAGCTGATGAACGGTCCGTGCTGCGCAGCTGAAACGTAGTGCGGTTTAGTTTCACTTTCGTTTCGTTTTCCGTTTGATGTTTCTCAAATGTAACAGAAATGACAGCGCTTATGAGTTGGACAACGCGGTGGTCGCGCCAGTGCGACCGCTCACAAAAATTAGTCGCACCGGCAGAAAAAATGGTCGCAGTCTGGAGCCCTGGCTGCTGTTTGATTTTTATGGAAACCGTGATGCATTTTTGCCAGGATTCTTCAATAAATAAATATATAAAAATTTAAATATAAATCTTACATTATAAATGTCTTTATTGTTGATTTTCAGTTCCATATCAACTGTAAAGTTGAGTTGTACAGTTCACCAATTTAATGCATCTTTCTGAATAAAAGTTTTAATTTCTTTCTGAAATTAAATATTACTCACCCAAACCTTTTTAACACTACTGTATATTACAGAGCGATACAGTTTTGGTGTTTCTTTATCAGTGTATATGCTCAAATAAAAAAGATACAAATCTGGATTTTTGTGTTTTATGTGAGCATTTTAGTGTTGCTTGCCTATGCAGAAGTCTTCCACAATGCTGTGATGTTGTGGGTGTTTGCTAAGTTTTTCGTAGTGGTTTTTAGCAGGTTGCTATGCAGTTCTGAGGGTGTTCTGGATGGTTGCTAGGTAGTTGCTTGTTGGCCCAAGTCAAGCAGAGCCCACCTCCAAATTCTCTCATGTTTTCCTCATTTTGGTGCCTAGATATGATGCATTCATTGTTTTAATATCCGCCAGGCAAAAATCATGGATCAAGTTGCTTAGATAAGTAATAGAACAGCCGTATACGATTTGAGGTATTATTCATGTCTGTAGTATTTGCCAGACTTAAATACTTAGGAGTTTAAATCCCTAAGTATTAGCAGTCGTAATAGTGATGCTTGCCTTAGCAAGCACTGCTAATTATAACTGCAGCATGCCTTTCTGCCGAACACAGAGAGAAATGATATGATTTACAGCAATCAATTGTTAATTCAGCTGTTATTGCATGCACAGCAGTGTGGTGGATAGAGGTCACTCTATCACTCTTTCATCTTTCAATCCACTCTTTATTTACTGCTGAGAAACACTGAACGTGAGGCGCAACAGCTTAGGGTTCAGGAAGTGTATTTATAAGTGATACATCACAGACTATTTCCCATCCCATTGCTCAACAGCGATGCAATCAATCATTTGCTGAGAGAGTTACTCCATCAGAAGCTGACTCTGTGTTTTTCTGCAACTTGAAAACGTTTCATCAGAATATTCATTACAGTTCCAGTTGCCTGGGTGGCAGGAGAAGCTCAGCTTGGCAATTTTGTCAGGAATCCTCATTTATTTTACCTGGAAATAAAATATAAAGCCTTAAAAGCAAAAATAGGCATGGAAATCATGAGCCATGACTGTGCAATCTATGGTTTGTCCATTTATCAAAGGTAGCTTTGTGTGAAAATGCAGACTATTAAACACACGCACACACACACACACACACACATACACATACACATACACATACACACAGGGTGTTCTTGTAAATTTTAATGTGACAAAGTGGTTAAATGTGGGCTTAGCAAATGCCGTTTGTCAGTCTTTTTACACATACCCATAAGTTAATGTTAATAATTGTTTAAACATTTTTGTTTCGTCAACTGAATAATCTTGCCTTGTTTGATTTCGAAAGCATAGTTAAAATTAAAATTAAAGTTGTCATCATGTACTCTCCCTCATGTTGTTCCAAACACATAATACTTAGGATAATCTTCGGAACACAAATTAAGACATTTTCAATGAGGTTTCTGTTCTTTCATTGAAAGTCCAGGGAACTAAACCTTAAAAGATCCAAAAAGGTAATAAAGGCATTGTAAAATGAATCCATATGAATTGAGCCGTTTAGTTCAAGTCTTGTAATAAGATATGATCGCTTGATATGATCATATGATGTAATTTAGTAATTTAAATCTATACACTAATCAACACATAAATAGAGCACATTATATTCGGCAAACATGGAAGCTTATGTGTGTTTTGGGTTTGGAACAACATGAAGGTCAATAGATGAGGGAATGTTCATTTTTGGATGAGCTATCCGCTTAATTTCCTCTTTTTGTAGCTATGTAAAGATTCTTTAAAAGATTATTTTTTATGATCAAACAAAAAATAGCAACAAATTAGTTTGAAGTGACATGAACAAGTGTAAATATTGACCCAGTTTTCGTTTGAGGAACTGCTTCTCTTATATGGTGAACTAGGCAGTTGTCTGCAGTCATAGCACGCTTCTGCTTTCTTCTGATGTGCTCAAACACGTGGTGAGCCATCTGCATCTGAGTAAGTGGTCGGCAGCTGTAATGCTGGCACAGACTGAATGCTGCTTTATGTTTCCATTGAAATCACAGCATGCTGAGGCCTGGAACCACTGCTGTGCTTGCGCATTTATTTGAAACCGCGTAAACATGATGTCTTTAAAGTCTAATTTGATATAGTAATGATACGCTTTACTCAATTCCCTAACGTCATGTTTATGCTGTGGCAGCTGCGTCGGGTCTTGATCGAGCAAACAATGTTTGTGTTATTGATCCTTCACTGCTTTAGACAGTATCAGAGAGTGGGGTAAGCTGTGCCACGTTTAATTGATTTGACCTCTAGTCAAAGAGAACTGAGAAAGAATCCCTCAGATACTTTAATGAAAAATGTTGTTGACAAGACCAATATAATGGTATTTCCTGCATTTGGATGCAAAGCTGACTGTTGGTTGAGCCACTGGCATGCTTAACAGCAAAGCTACCATTTTGGAAAAAAAATAAAAATAAAACAAGATTGTATAAGTGCTTTTTAGATCTGAATACATTTGTTTTAACAACTAATTTTATCTACTTTATAGGAAAATCAATCCAACAATTTAAACCATTTCTAGCATAAAATGTTTTCAGTTTCCACATGCACACCTCGCATGCTACATCTGTTATCGCATGTTTCCCTACTATATAGAAGGTGAAAAACTGTATGTGAGATGAGTAGAATATCCAAATTCATAGTATTTAAAAAACAGTAGGCGAAAAGTACCTGTATGATGTACTAGGCCTACTTCTGCTGAGATTTTGGCGCATTCTAATGTTGTCACGATACCAAAATTTTGACTTTGATATGATCCGTGACTAAAATATCTCAATACTACTACTGGACTGATACCAAGACAAAAACATAAAACAACAGGAAAAGTATTTGAATAAGCTAAAAGGATAAGAGGGTTAGGGGTGGGAAATATGACCAAAATCTTATTGTTGTTAATAATAAGAACATAAATGCATAGATGCAAGTGACAAACAAAAGGACGAATACAATAAAACTAAGACACAAATGAAATAAACAGTGTTTTTAGGTACAGTAGGTCCATTTAACAGTCGCATTCAAGTAAGAGATAATACAGAAACTGATTAAAGTAATCAAAATGTAAAAGTAAAGCACTGCACAGGCTGAAATGTATGAATTAAGCGTTAATACATTGATCCTTATAAAAGCTACTAAAGTTAGTCTGTCAAGATCAGTTAGTTATTTTTCTTTATAAATATTAGAAATATTGTCTGCTGTCACTTTAAGAGCTGCATGGATCCAATTTATTGATACACATGCGTGTTTTCTTTCTCAGCTGTTTATGTTCATTTCAGTCATTTTAACATAATTGTGTATTTGACCGTTAAAGCGCAAAAACTCTTGAAAGAGATCTGAATTCGTGATCGCATGCTGTCTGCGAGGGAGGCAGCTTTCCTTGCGTGTCGGGTGTGTGATAGCGCATGATACTGCACTTTGTCATGTTCAAGTTCTTTGTCTTTATTGCGCTTAATAACTGTTTTTAGCAATAAAGAGCATCTGCGCTTTTTCTCATTTATGCATGTTTCTTATTCACTCTTAAAGGGGTCCTATTATGCTTTTTCACTTTTTCAACTTTAGTTAGTCTGTAATGTTGCTGTTTGAGCATAAAAAAGATCTGCAAAGTTACAAAGCTCAAAGTCCACTTTAAAAGGAGATATTTTATTTAACAGAAATGTAACTTTTCAAAAACTACAACGAACAACCCCCAAAACAAAATCAAGACTTTGTAAAAGAGCATAATAGGACCCCTTTAAACTGTCAATAAGTTTATGCAGTCCTGGGCTGTGCGGATATAAAGTTTGGCTTTCATTGAAACGCTGCCATTGTTAAAGTAACGGTGCTAGTAAAATGAGGAATTGTAAAGTTTTTTTTTTTTTTAAAGCAGGGTATCGTGATGCCTTTTTAGTACCGCTATATCATTATATACCGCTATATATAATATTCACATAGATAATGCAGAAAACAAAACTACAAAAGAAATTATAACGGTTTTAAACACTTTTTACCTGATTCAGCATGTGCATGAACCCACACACAATCGTGGACACACTCTAGATTTACTCATCAGTAGAGGTTGTTAAGGTTGTTACTCATCCATTGTTGTTAAGGACATAGCACTATCTGATCACTTCTGTATTTTCTTTGATATATTGATCTCTGCTACCACTGAATCTAGATCTGTCTCTGTCAGAAAGAGATGCATTAACGGAAACACTATTGTGTTACTTAACTCTGCTACTTAAACTCAAATGGATACCTGGACAATTTTCAATCTGGTTTCCAACCGCATCACAGCACAGAGACAGCGCTCATTAAGATAATAAATGATATTCGCTTAAATTCTGATTCTGGCAAAATATCAGTGCTGGTACTACTAGATCTTAGTGCTGCGTTTGACACTGTCGATCATAACATACTTCTAGAGAGACTGGAAAACTGGGTTGGGCTTTCTGGGATGGTAATCAAATGGTTCAGGTCATACTTAGAAGGGAGAGGTTATTATGTGAGTATAGGAGAGCATAAGTCTAAGTGGACGTCCATGACATGCGGAGTCCCACAAGGCTCAATTCTTGCACCGCTCTTGTTTAGCCTGTATATGCTCCCACTAAGTCAAATTTAAACTCAACGGGGAAATCACGCGGCGGCGGGACATGTTTTTACATCAATGAGAGGTGGTGTACAGATGTAACTGTGTTAAAGAAGATGTGCTGTTCAGATCTAGAAGTGCTCTTCATTAACTGTAAGCCTTTCTACTCGCCACGGGAGTTTTGCTCATTCATTCTCGTCAGACATCACATGTCCCACCAGAGACAGTAATATATTGGATCACTGTTACACCACAATAAAGAATGCATATCAATCTGTTCAACGGGCCGCTTTAGGACTCTCTGATCACTGATTGGTTCATCTTATACCGACCTACAGGCACTTCCCAAGAAGACCATTAGACAGCTGCAGCTCATCCAGAACGCTGCTGCCAGAATAAACATTAGTCATATTTAAATGCACACTCAAAACTCATCTGTTTAGCTGTGCATTTACTGAATGAGCACTGTGCAATGTCCGAACTGATTGCACTATATTTTATGTATAATCATTTTTTATTCTTAACTGTTTTAAATTCATTTTAAGCCTCTTAAATCAAATTTTAAATCATTTTCAAAGTTTTAAATTCCTTGTTTTATTGTTGTGATTAATTTTTTTTATTATTTTTTCATTTATTTTATGTAAAGCACTTTGAATTACCATTGTGTAGGAAATGTGCTATATAAATAAACTTGCCTTGCCTATCATGCAACACCAGCACATTCGATGGACACTTTACTCTCCAAGCAATAAGAGAGGATTTGTGAATGACAGTGAAGCGTCGTAACTGATGTCAGTAGGTCACATGACTAAGACAACATTGCAAATGTAGTATGCCTGAATTTCATTCATTCATTTATTTTAATTTCGGGATGCACACAGTTGCATATGATAGGCCTAAATAAATGGTTGTGTGACAAAAATGGTGTACATTTTGCTAGACTGGATTTACCCACTGACACATTTTACCCCACTCTCCCTTATAGGCCAATGTGTTCTTTTGAAGCGAGAGTTTAGCAAACATGCATTTGTTCCTCTCACTCCGCAATGGTCGTGGCTCTGTGAGGTCCATCCGAGGTTGCACTTGACACCATGGTAAAGATAATTCCATAATTTTTCCCTTTCCTTACATTAGCGCCTCCATTGTTTGGCCTTGAATAAGCGCTTTTGAGAAGAGTATCGCCAGCGTCTAGCGCTTCGAAAATGAAACGGGGCCCTATATTCTGACCCTCATTATGTTTAACACTGAACTCCTTTCAAAACCGATGCCAGTTCAATGGCATTTTTCTTATCTATCCTGTCCCCTGGCTTTTTTCTTCTTGCGCTGTCTTTCTGTGTACACCCTTCTGTTTTTTTTTATTCCCTTTACTATCTGTCTGTTCTGACAATGTTCCAGAATGATGCTGCTCTTGCGATCTGTCTGTTGTTGAGTAACTAAGATTTATACTGAGGCCTGTCAGTGTTTGCTTAGCAGGTAACCTTGAGACAGCGCTGTATCGTTGATCTTGTGGTTAATGACTCCCAATGAGAAAGACACACAAGAGAAGATGAGCAAGATTCAGTTAAAAACACAGGTTCACTGACCTGCACTCTTAACCCGGCACAGTAATCGATCACTATCAGAACTGAACTTTTACACTGATTCATTGCATTTTGCACCATAATCAATCAATGGATTCTTTTGTATTCAGCTTCCTGAAAACTGTTTTCACTTTTCATAATAACTAGGTATTTCTTTAGTGTTGTGATTGGTGACATGATCACTAGTGTGAGAATAATTAACTAGGAGGCCTCGTTGCTTGATTTGTCAGAGTCAGAGACACTGAGGAGCCAGTTCACTCAACATTTGCCTGTGTCAGAAATGTGAGTGTCGTCTTCATGTACCATATCTGATGTTGTAGTTCTGCTTCATGAATATTTAAAACTTTATTGTTGTTCTTTCCTGGGAAACACACCTCCTTTGTGTGCAAATGAGACTCATTATAGAATTGTATAGAATACAGTACTGCAATTATTCTTTTTTTCATTATGTTAATGATTCTTTCATTGAATGTGGTGAAAGAGAAACAACGAAACAACAACTTCATTATAATGGGTTTTCACAAGAGCCTGACCAGTTTTGTCTGATTTGTCTGTTTTTAGCGAACTGATTTTTTCAGTGTCATTCAAAAAGATTTAAGAGTCTGTCTCTATTTATGTAAATTGATGCCCTTGAGAGTAATTTAAGGGAGGCTGTTATATGTGCTTAAATACTGAATTGAATGATTTTCATTACTTTATTTTTTTCATGGTGAAAGAGAAACATGAAATCCAAATGATTCATGAATCTGTCTGAAACTCATGAGTTATCATTTATATAAATTGCTGTTATATGTGCTTAAATACTGAATTGAATGATTTTCATTACTTTAATTTTTTTCATGGTGAAAGAGAAACATGAAATCCAAATGATTCATGAATCTGTCTCAAACTCATGAGTTATCATTTATATAAATTGATGCTCATAATAGTCATAAAAGGGATTTTTGGTAATGTTTTTTTATAACTTTTGATACAAAAAAAAAAAACTTCATAATTGAAACGTTAATCAAAACATTATTCGAATCATGAGGGAGCTAAAATCGTCATATATAATTAGAATCTGAACCAGAATGGTTCATTTCTAGTAAATGAAGGCTTATTGAAAAGCCATGTTTGTGTACATTTTCCAGTGATCATGGCACTGGCTAATTGTAGCTTGGACTTTTTTCCCTTTAATTTTAAGATCCTGTCTAGAAATCTTTTCTTTCACTTGCAATCTTTTCTTTCAGCCATTGTCTGGGCACATTTTATCACAAAAAAGGCTATAAAAATGACACTGCTTCCCTGAAATAGCCTTTTTTTGTGCCATTACCATTTGCAAAATTCCTGCAGGTGCTAAACAACACAGACAGCAGGAAAATAATCATCATCAGCGGAGTCATTCACAGTGGATTCCCTCCCAAAGGCCTCTTTTCCTTCTTCCCCAGACTGTGGTTGATGTATAACTAATGAAATGAAGAGACCGTATCTGAGCAAGCATCTAACCTAAAGGGCCTCACTGAATCATTCACTTTTTACAGAGCTTTTTGACCTTTCTGTGAAACGCTGAAACTGCAGCCCTCACACACAAGCGTTGTCACAGCCCTGATACCCTTATAATTCTGTTTAGATGTTACACAGGTCCGCGTCCGTTTGCTTTCTTTTCCGAGGCCCTGGGCTGTGTTCCTTTACACCGGGTGGCATTTGGAGGTGGATTCAATCCCCTGAGCTCTGGAACCTGTGCCATTTCCTCTCCCCTCACACCTGCCCCTCCCCTCTCCGTTTAGACCAGCCTGTTTCATCCGGGACCAGGGAGCGCACCGCATGCCACACTGATGTGTGAAGAGCCGTCACGCTTCACAAAAACTTTCGTAATCCCAGGCTCTTCCCAACCATCGAGCCAGAATATACAGATTGCGCCGCCACGTACGTTTTCAAAAGAAACCGAATCGAGGGCAGATCCAGTGGGAGACGAGAAGATGATGCAGATGAAAGAGGGAGAAACAGTCGTTGACCGTTTTAAATAGCTGTCTCCTTTGACTCAGAGTGCTGTTGTGATGAGAGTGACTTGTATGCTAGTTTGCAGTAGATACGCACAAGCCTCTTGTTCCTCGAGGCCCCCAGTGAGGGACGTGAGTTATCGCTCACCACTGACGCATACTGATGCGCTGTGATTGAGTTTTCAGGTGATGAATACACTGATGCGAGTGATTCGGGCAGATATGCGAGTGCACAGGATCAGCGTGTTATCTGATACACGGCGTAAGTCCTGTCGGCGAAGAGCTGAACATTGCCGGACAGGTTGTGACAGCACTTAGCCTGTGGCCTCATGCCTACCGTCCCTCTGCCTGACGGGGCGGAGGTGTGGAACAGATGAACAGAGGTCCCCGATGGAGGGGGGCTCAGCACACACACACTCACTCACTCACACACTGCATTAAACTCTCAGATTCTGCCTCTCAATGCATTATGAATTATTCACACCGGCAGTTATGGTACTGCCGCTCACACTGTCCCGGGAAACACTGGGGGGGGAGGGGGGGCGAGAAAGAGAGTGGGCGGTGGGTGGGGTTGAAGTGTGATGCTGAAAGCCTGCTGAGACATGATGACAGCGTATGTCGTCTTCATCGAGACCCTCAGAGACAGAGAAATGGTGGTGTGTGCGAGTGACTAACTAAAGATGCTGCTGAACTCTGCATTATCGTTTATGTGCTGTTAAAAAAGCCTATATTTTCCATTTTACTGGGCCCTTTGAGTCATTAATAGTAAGAAATGTGAATTACTACATAATTCACTGAAATCCATGTTAGACATTGGAATTCCCCCAAATGTTGTTCCAATTTAAGCACAGTTGTCTGAACAAAGAATTTTAAATGTAACAATATTGCTGAAATGTTAAGGGTTTTTGAGTTCCCTTATTGAGATTTTGTTCATTCATTAAAAAAAATACATATAAAAAAACCTCATTGTTATTGGTCCAGGAAGATTTGCCTCCGATTTGAAATTTGAAATTACATAATCTGATCAGTTATATATTTAAAAATATTTGAAAAAAGATGATATAAGTACTTAAATGCATGGTAGCTACTTTTTTAGTAGCTTGTAGTGTAGCTGACTTTTTCAGAAGAGTAGCTTGATTTGTAGTTTAACTATTGTAAATGTAGCAGTGCACTGTTTTAGAGAAGCTCTGATGGAGAGTGATCGTAACTGCCACCATTTTATCTCTTGTTCTTGAGGGAGAATTGAAACGCATGCACGCAGAAACACCCAATCCTGTGACTAACCATAATCAAGCCAATGTTGACCGTAGGCCACAAAAGGAAAAGCGTGCAGAGAACTGGCTTCCTGGCTGTCCATCACGTGTATGTTTTGTGCCAACGTTTCCTCCGGCAATCCCATGCTTACACAGCTTAGAGTCAAGTTGTGGCCCTTTTCACGCTACAGGAATGTCCCGGGTAACGAACTTGACCACAGGGGAAACTCACAGACCTGTTCCAGTGTTTCTTATTTTTACAGTGGGTGAGCAACTGCAAACCCTCTGCCACACACAACTGATCTTAAAGGGATAGTTCACCCAAAAATGAAAATTTGATGTTTATCTGCTTACCCCCAGGGCATCCAAGATGTAGGCGACTTTGTTTCTTCAGTAGAACACAAACGAAGATTTTTAACACAAACCGTTGCAGTCTGTCAGTCTTATAATGGAGGTGAATGGGAATCATGGCTCTGAGAGTAAAAAAAACACACAAACAAAACCAAATTAAACCCTGCGGCTCGTGACTACATTGATGTGTAAAGAGACAAAACGATCGGTCTGTGCAAGAAACTGAACAGTATTTATGCATTACCGCCACCTATCTCTCAAATGGACCATTGACACTCTATCTACAGTCTCAATTAGGAGTGTCAATGGTAGCTCGTAATTTGTTTTGTGTCTTTACACATCAATGTATCGTCACGAGCCGCAGGGTTTAATTTGGTTTTGTTTGTGTATGTTTTTTTTTTACTCTCAAAGCCATGATTCCCATTCACCTCCATTATAAGACTGACAGACTGCAACGGTTTGTGTTAAAAATCTTCGTTTGTGTTCTACTGAAGCAACAAAGTCACCTACATCTTGGATGCCCCGGGGGTAAACGGATAAACATCAAATATTCATTTTTGGGTGAACTATCCTTTTAAGTACATACCAAACAAAACAATAGTATATTACGTAACATATTTTCATGTTTAGATTTAGTGGTCGACCGATATTGTTTTTTTGACAGCCGATGCCGATATCTTGGAAAGCAGGGTGGCCAATATAAAGCCGATAGAATTTTATTTAATATTTAAGAAATTTGAAATAATTTGAAAATGGATTAAAAAATAAATGTGTAAAATAAACATGCTTA
>NW_015549590.1:2264463-2269222 GCF_001515605.1 Sinocyclocheilus anshuiensis | reverse complement strand
TCAGTATTCTGGGAAGTTTGTGTGCATTGGGAATCATATTTTTTCAAATAAAGCCAAGGTATCACTCATTTTACATACAGCACACAGTGAAAATGACATGAATATGACAGTGGGCAAATACATAAAGCGCAGCATAATTTGAAATCACAAATTTAATGTTTAAAGCATTCAATTTGCACGGAGTCATGCAGAGAACACGCGATCATGCAGGTCACATGCACACTTCACAACAGATCTCACAACTGGATTCGACTAAGTTTGCAAGGTTTGTGAAATTAAATTTTCATTAGCCATTCAAAGATTTGTTTTAAATGATGTAAATGCGTATTTGCTGAATGCTGACGGCAAACGAGAAAGTATTATAATGTTTGCCTTTCTATTACTAATAATATAAAAGCAATTGTTATAATACTTTTTGTATACATTTTAATTCCTTTGTTTAACAGTTCAGAGGGAGAGGGAGAATGTGAGCACTGTGTGCTCAGGCGCTGCCACTGTCAGCGCCGGCAGGTCCGGCACGCCGTCAAAATAAAAGTCCCGCCTCGAACGCATCGGCCAAACAGAAAAACTTATCGGCCGATACCAATATTTGAAAAATGCCAAATATCAGCCGACCACTAGTATGTAGGGCAATGGGCCAACATATAGTCCCGTTGTGCAATGGGTGTCCCGAGTTCGAATCCCGGCTCGAGGACCTCTCCCCCGATCCCGCCCCCCTCTCTCTCCCACTTCACTTCCTGTCATCTCTATACTGTCCTATAACAACAAAGGCAAAAACTGAAAAAAGTGTACCTTTTGAAAGAGTACCACGCCAGTGACAGCTTTTGAACCTTTTTTTCCTGAGAGTGTAGTATAAACAGCTATATAATGTTACCATACTGACATTTAAACCAAAAGATGCCACAACAATACTATGACCTAGTGTAAAGGCAAAAATTATGACTTTTTTCAAACATGTTACCCCGACTGGTTCTCCTGTTTGATGTTGATCAGCTGCTGTTGCTGTTCATCTGAATGATCTCTCTCTCTCTTTTTTCCTGTTTCTCCATGTGTCCATGTAGTGTGGAGGAGATGAGAAGCGAGTGGACAGCAGGACAATCTATGTAGGACATCGGCCATGTCCGGACACCGAGGCCTTCATCCCCTCTAAATTCTGTGACAACAGGATCGTGTCCTCCAAGGTAATTTCTGGTATTTGTTATACTTCACCTCGTCACGAATCTGAATGCGTGAGCTGGGCCGTTGCTTGACCTCGCCGCAGTGTAATCAGATTTTTACAGGATAACAGCATTAGGGGTTTGCTAGCTCCCTTCAAGAGCCTGTTTGTAATTTTCTTTAGCTTGTAATTAGCAAGTGTTGTTGAATGCCATGGCAACTGCACCACAGCATTAACACGTAAGAGATGTGTGTTAGCAGCAGCATGTGGCGAGTGCGGCTGCAACACGCTTCTCTCGAGCCCTGGTGTTCAGCCACCTGTTCCTCCAGGTGTGAAGAGACTGTTGGGACCCTCCTACTGCGTTTGAACTTAGAAAGTCCTTTCCATTTTCTCTTTTTTCCTCTGCTCTTTCATAATTCACTCTTCACAAACTGCAGTAAATCTTACCACCCCCCTTCCACCCCACGAAACTCCCTAATTTGCCTGTCAGAGCAGTGCTTGAGATCCGGCTGATAAATACATAGTTGCAATTAACGCTCAAGTGTTCGGGGTGGTTGACTCTGCCCCCCTTAATCTTGTGGGACTTCCTGAATCTCCTCATTCAGTCAATAGATGAGGAGTGTTTTAAGATACGAAAGGAAGAAACAAGGGAGTAAGAAGTAATAGATTTATCAGACCTGTGGTCGTGCTGTGGTTTCCGGTGATCAATTCCTCTCTGGCATGAGGCTCTAAACACACTTTAATTACCTGCACTGAGATGTTTACACTTCTCTATGCATCTGCTTTGCATCTTCCCCCTTCAAACTCAGCATAACCTTTTCTCCAGGGTATCCCTTGGATCCCGTTATTCCTCTAAAAGAGGTCCAGACCTGCCACATCTTCTCGAGTTCACCTCAGTATAACATCTGCTCTGTTAGAAATTATCATGTATTCCCTTTTATCTTATTGCAGGTGCCCCAAACTGCCCTCTCTCACTTTCCTCACCCATGGTGATCCATTATTTAGCAATGATGGTTATATTAGGTGGCAATAGCTTTCCACATTCCAGTTATTTTTCTGTCTCTTTTTCTCTATTATTATCCTACATTATCCAGTCAGTATTTGCATTTATTTTCAGTTGTATTGCTGAGTTTTTGGCTTATTGGATATTTGAAATTCAAACAAATTATACTTCTGCCAAAAAAAGTGAATTTTTCAATGTATTATACTTTATGAAATGATACAGCTTACTACATTTTTTTTTTGCCATTTTATACATGTATTTCTGTTGAATATAATAGAGTATGTGTATATATATATATATTAACGCGTTAATGCAGGCGATTACATTTTTCAGTTTAACGCGTAAAAAATATTTAACGCAATTAATGCAGGGGTGGAGATAGGGTTGGCCACCCCTCTCACAACTGCTGTTTCTGTCACTTTTTATCTTGACAAGAAGTGCATTTATTCAGTCGCAGAACGTCTTTACGACCACATCAAACCGGAGGCGTTTCAGACGTGCGCTTCAACTTCACTTCAGCGCCAGGCGCGAGTCAAATGAGCGTGGAAACTGTACTGTGCTCGTAGCGCGTACTCTTCAATCGCACGCACAAAGACACCGGCGCGCGCTGTAGCCTGTACCATTTCATATGAAAGTGCGAATGAAACAAACTACATGCATGCAATGTCATGGTCAGGAAAGTCATGATGTTACCAAAAAGGCGATTAAAGCTGCCTTAAAACTGTGCATGTTTACACTGCAGGTCTTGATGCCCAATTCTGATTTGTTGCCTATATGTGATTTTTTTGGCTGATTACACGTTCTTTCAATTGTGACCCATATCAGATTCATGTGTTACACTTGACATATCGTCTGAAACATGAGTTGTTGTCATTTACCGCCTCCACATGTGCTTCCTCCTGAGAATAATGTGACCTGTGCTGACAAAATTAGTCACAATGAGCAATTTAAAAAAAAAATGACATTCTCCATTAAAAGACTGCATGATTTGTTGGAATCGGACAAAAAATGACTGAGCTACAGCCGTTTGAAGTCGATAGAGTGAAGTCCTCCGTCTTTTCTTCTTATTAATTACTATATTAATAATTACAATACAATTTTTTATTTTATCTTTGCTATTATAAATAAGAACAGATGCAAAAAAAACAGTAGAACAAATAGCCTAGAAAGAAACAAATAACGCATTACCTTTATCATTTTATATCTAAACTAAAGCATTCATGTACAAAAAACAAATAATCAAATGTAAAAATAACTTAAGTGTGTTCATTACAAATAAATTGTTTATTAAAACTACAAAAGCAGTTCAATGAAGTGCAGCGAGTGATTTCCTCTTTTCTTTTATTGTTAGATTAACATTGAGACAGATGTCCTATACTGTAATGCACGAATCTAATATAATGTTACACATCAGATGTTTTCCCCCAACAGCTCCCCAAGCGTTCACTTAAGACAGAACAGATTATGTTTGCGTGAATACTGAAATACTATAAATCTGTATATGTGTGTATTTATCGGGATCGCGCGGCATCAGAAGCGCCGTTATATGCACGCACTTCGGATGACAGTCAGCGCGAGAAGCGAGCGGAGAAAAGGTAATCCTCTCAGAAAATGTACAAATAAAGATAATATTAGGTGTTTAATTACTACTTGGAGCATTTTTCATTTTTTTTGCCTGTAGCTCAAAATAGCCCGTGCAAATTTACACTCATTTTGCCAGCACGGGTCACATATGACATCATTAAACCATGCCAAAAAGTACCAAATTGTTGCAGTTTTAATGACGTACAGAACGCAATACCTCAGAAAATCCGATCTCCCTGTTTACATGACAGTCGCATTGGCACATATCTGATTTATATCCGATTTATTTCCACATATGAATGAGGCCTGAAACCGATCTCGAAATATCCGAATGCATGTGTTTTTTTCCTGTTTACACTGTCACAGAACAGATCCGATCTTTGTCACATATGAGAAAACTGACAGTGTAAACGGGGCCTAATATATTTAGATAAATGAGTCACATTTAAAGAACATGTCTCTGAAATGGTTTTCAACTCATCTAACACACCCGATTTAACTCGTCAGTTCATTAGTAGAGACTTTAAGACCTGAAGTGGGTCAGAAAAGGTAAAGAGAGTTGAGAAAATACGATGCGTGTCAGATCCGCGTCACGTTCAGCAGTGGCAGCTCTTGAAGAAATAACAGCCAAAATAACCTAATAACCAGCTGCTGGGATGTCTGTTCATCATAGGACAAAGAAAAAAGAGGAAATCAATAACTTTTATAGCTTTAAGGATTCATCTATATTTAATTTAGAATTTAGTGTTTGATAACTTCCATTTCAATTTCTGTATAGCCTATTTCTGCTGAAGGGTACAGGTAAATATGACATTATAATGGGTTTTTGTGAAGATTGTTTTAAGTTTACTTAAATTAGAAGTAATTTTTTAAAAGTCTAATAAATGTTAAAATTGATAGCTCTCAAGTATACTGTAATGTTGAATGGCTATAGTCAATGGTTAAATATTGGGGTGGAGGGGGGGGCAATTTTATAGAGAAATCAGTATTGGTATCATTGATACTGGCCTTCAGTC
>NW_015549590.1:2261290-2264372 GCF_001515605.1 Sinocyclocheilus anshuiensis | reverse complement strand
GTGTGTGTGTGTGTGTGTGTGTGTGTGTGTGTGTGTGTATATATATAATTAATATACTAACTTTATTTAAAATGGTAAAGTCACTGCATCAAAATATAAAACACTTTCCTGTTTGTATTAGATTCAGCCTTATTTGATGTTAACTGTCATTCGTGAGCTAGTGCGCTTCTGCTGTTGTTCATTTCCTAAAAGAGTGCTGAATAAATAGCGAGCCACTGCCAAACGGATCATGTGGCAGGTTCCCCTTTCTGGGGTTTGCCGAACAAAGGCGATAAGTCGCTAATCCAAATCAATGTAATACCTGCTGGCCCAGAGAGCTGCTGCCCGGTCACACACATCAGAGAGCTCCGGAGCTATTGAAGTTGTCTCGGCTCCCTCTCCAAGAAAAGCACAAACACAGGAGCTGATGAATATTGAATACATTTAATCCTTCCTCCCACTTTTCATTAGGATGTGGGTTTAGACTCACATTGCTGTAAATGAATACGAATAGTTCACTTAAAAATACAAAATTCTGTATATTTTGAAGAAAGTCCATTCTGTTCATATAATGAAAATGAATTGAAACTGTGACTGACAAGCTTCAGAGATGACAAAAAAGCACCTTAAAAGTAATTGACAACTTGTGTGCTATATCACGAGTCTACTGAAGTCATTTAATAGCTTTTTGTGAAGTGAGTATAAACAATGACACAATTTCCATTTTTGGATGAACTATCCCTTTAAAACCCTTTTTACAACTTTAAATAAAGTAATTGACAGCTTGTTGGTTTTTAGCTTGTTCCTGTTTAACACTTTTTTTTTGTTGTTGTTGTTTTGTTTTCTCACTTTCTCAGTACACAGTGTGGAACTTCCTGCCAAAGAACCTATTCGAGCAGTTTAGAAGAATTGCTAATTTTTACTTCCTCATCATATTCTTGGTGCAGGTAAGTGAGTGCATTTTATCAATCATAATCGTTTGCCATTCCCAGAGAGACAAACTGTGTGTGTGTGTGAGGATACAAGTGTGTTTATGTGTGACTCATAGCCTGGCTGGTTCTGCCCCGTGCTGATCTGATGTCATTGGACCTGTGATGATAATGGCAGAGTGAGACGGGGAAGCCTCTGCTCCGCTCCATAAAAGCACATGAAGGCAACCTTAGTTAAACTAGCGAGTGGAACCGTGTAAACAGCTGATGCCATTTAGACAAGTGTGTGTATTTAATAAAGGGTAATGGTGGATTGCTGAAGAGCATGTGGTCTTGTTGGTGTCAGGTACATGAGGAGTGAGAATTGAAAGGCACGATTTGACACCTGACTCGGCAGCGTTTTTTTTCTTTTTTTTTTTTTTAATGTGTGAGATTGAGGCTAATGATTTCTTTGGTTATGATTGTGTCCAAACCTGCAAATGCTGCAATCTCAGGCAGTATATGAGGTTAAGGCAGCATCAAGGCAATACTGTTCAAAGGTTTGGGCTGAGTATGAATTTTAATAGTTTTGAAAGAAGTCTCTTATGCTCACCAAGGCTACATCTATTTAATTTAACAATACAGTAAAATTAACTGTTTTATTAAAATTAACATCAGTTATTGCAATTAAAAATAACTGTTTTATATTTTAATATATTTCAAAATGTAATTTATTCCTGTGATGGCAAAGCTAAATTTTCAGCATCATTACTCCAGTCTTCAGTTTCACATGATCCTTCAGAAATCATTCTAATATGCTGATTTGCTGCTCAAAACTTTTTCTTATTATTATCAATGTTGAAAAAACAGTCGTGCTGCTTAATGTTTTTGTAAAATCCATGAAATATATTTTTAGGGTTCTTTGAGTAGAAAGTTCAAAAGAACAGCATTTATTTAAAATAGAAATCTTTTGTAACATTATAACGGTTTAATGTCACTTTGGATCAATTTAATGCATCTTTGCTAAATAAAAGTATTGTTTTCTTTCAAAAAAATTTTTACTGACCCCAAACTTGAATGTGATAAGATTGGACTATGCACTGCAAAATGCAACGTTTGACCATTTTTGCTCGCTGCCTATGCAAAAACAATCTGACAGTATAGGCTTATTCTCAAATGCGTGAACGTATAAGCCAGTTCTTGTGGGAAGATTTGCCTAACACCGCCCAAATGTTCATGCAAAGAAAGAAGGCGTAACTTTGCTTCTCGCTGTAGTATTGTAGTTGCCTCCACCGCCATGTTGTGGAGACGCTGTGTTTCGTTGTGAAAGTGAAAATACTTTGTTTGGCCTTCTAAAAGAGGACACAACTAGAAATCAGTGGTTAAGTTGTATTTACAACACTGTTCCAGAACAGTTCAACCCAAATATTCAGATGTGTGCAACGCATTTTATGGAGGACTTTTTCCTGAACCTGGGAGAGTAGCCTACAATGCCTGCTGTTCTGACTCACAGCCTGTAAATTAGGGCTGTGCGATTTGGGGGAAAATATCAAATTGCGATTTTTTTTTTTGACAGATATTGCGATTTGATTTGCGATTTTAAATTTGCAAAGTCAAGCTTCAGCTCAATATTGCCAATAATGTGCAGCACAGTATGGGTATCATTACCCTGCTGAAAAAAACAATAGAAACCATCACAGAAATTCTTATAGTTTCCATTAAACCATTACAAAATTCCTTTATGTTTTGGGCATTATTCCAATAGGAATTACTGTTGTTCTATTGATTGCCATCTGCCAGATTACATCCCACCAATAGAATCCATCAAATAGACACCATTATAGTTTACATTAAAACCAAACAAATTCCCATTATAACCCTGAAATCCATTAAATATTTTGTGTTTTGGGAGGGGTTCTGTTGTTTTTTTTTCTTCAGCAGGCAAGATTATATTGGCATAACTACTTTTAAAGAATTAACTTAATTACTGAATTTCACAGAAAATATTTTATTTATTTAATAGTTTATTTTTTATAAATAAAGAACTGTATTTCTTAAGTCAATTATTAAAGTATTACATATGTTACATAGGCTGATTTATTCATTTTAAGTATTTGGGATTTTAAGAGCAAGTGGAAAATGTTTCATTTCATCCAAGTGAAATTAGCAAGCAGTTAGACTGAATTTACATTCGT
>NW_015549590.1:2195146-2261195 GCF_001515605.1 Sinocyclocheilus anshuiensis | reverse complement strand
TGTAAAAATCGACGCGTTTCAGAAAGGCGGGGCATAGAGGAGAAACAATAATATACAGTATGTGGAAAATAATGTGTTTTTTGAATCTTAAACCGCATAAACACATTTCATTACACCAAATACACAAAATAATGTTCTTTTTAGCAGCGTCATATATGACCCCTTTAATGAATCGTCAAAAAGACTGTTAAACTCATGTTTGAAAAATTAATTGGCGGTTGTCTGAAAATATAAAACAAGCATCTGACAGATCTTTTGATATCAGAAAATTCTTAGATAAATTTTTTTTTAATTTAATTCATGATGAATTCATTAAATGTTATAGATCATACAGATTTGACATTATATGCTTAATGTGACTGAAAAAGATGCCTTCTTAGTCACTAAACAAGGCACGTTCATTCTATTTTGTCCACAGCCTACACGTGTGCATCTCACAGTACATCTAATGTGCATCCATGTTGTGATGAGATCTGTGCGTGTGTGAGAGAGAGAGATCCCCGGGTGTTTGCCCGGTTCTGGCATGTGTCTGGCGTGCCTCTACTAATCCTGCTTTTCTCTGGAGGGGCTCCTTATCCTCTCTGACTAGCTCTCCCCACGCAGCCCACTATTATAGTGGGAGGCGTGCCTCTACTAATCCTGCTTTTCTCTGGAGGGGCTCCTTATCCTCTCTGACTAGCTCTCCCCACGCAGCCCACTATTATAACAGCACGAGGGAGACACACACGCACACACACGCCTGTCACACAAGAACTGCGCTTAAATCACCAGCCTCCAAATAGATCCGCATGATTCTTCTGAGGCCCATTGCGAACGTACCATCGTCTTACGCCCATTTCTGTCTCCCCATGCCATTTTTCTGTTCCTCACCCCCTCTCTATTCCTCATTTCTTTGTTCTCCCCCTTCTCTCTCTCTCTTTCTCCCTTTCCCTGTACGCCTCTGCAGCACGGCACTGCTGACGTCAGCAGCCAGGAAGCCCTCTGTAGTTCTTTTGAGCCACAAATAGACACTGACTGATAAAAAAGCACCAGTACGCTAAAAATAGCACTGCGTGCCTTCGCCGGGGTCCTGATGGGAAAAGAGAGATGGGAGGAGGGAGGAGAGGAGAACAGAAGGAGGGGAGGAGTCGAGGGGGATCTCTGTCTCTCACAAGCACATTTTGACACACATTCTGCTGGAATGTTCTAAATACCTGTGTGTGTGTGTTTGTGTGTGTGTGAAGGCAGATGAGGGATTGCGCTAACAAGCAGTCAGTGTTCAGCCGAGTGGAAGTGTGCATAACCATAAACATGAAATTAGTGCATAATCTTGTGAAATAAGAGGATATTTTTGGCCCATATATCTTAGTAAGAGTAGTCGAATGTGAGGGATGGAAGGAAGTACATACAGCGTGTACAGTATGATTCATTGATTCTTTATTTTGAACTATTCAGAATGTTAATTTTAAATTAGTTATTAATAATTCTAGTTATTTAAAAGCACGTGCAGGGTCAAACATGATGCATCTAAATGTTGTGCCACACTGTAATGCCACAAAAATTGAATGCATCTGCAGTGGCATCTGTACCAAAAAACTTGTTTTTCCACAGGACTCCGATTTTACAATAGACCTAAAGTGGTGACCCAACAGCCAAAACCTTTTACCATACAAAAATGTCCTTAATGCATACATGACTTATTTTAGTGTTGTCAAACTATTAAGTGTGATTAATCTCATCCAAAATAAGTTTTTGTTTACATAATATATGTGTATGTACTGTTTATTTATTCTGTATATATAAATACACACACAGTATATATTTTGAAAATCTTTACGCGTATATATATTCATATAATTCATATCAGATATATTCATATTTATATTATATATAAATATATGTAATATATAAACATAACATTTTTCTTAAATATATAGATGCATGTGTGTGTGTTTATATACATACATAATAAATATGCACAGTACACACACATATATTATGTAAACAAAAACTTTTATTTTGGATGTGATTAATCGCGATTAATTGTTTGACAGCATTACTTATTTTATTGCACAATATAGTTAGTTTAATTTTATTATTTGCATTTATTTATTTTGGATGTGATTAATCGCGATTAATCGTTTGACAGCATTACTTATTTTATTGCACAATATAGTTAGTTTAATTTTATTATTTGCATTTAGGCTGTCTGAGACCAGAACAGACCAACAGAACAGATCTGTGACCCAGCTATTGAGGAAACATTGGATTACACTGTGCAAACACACACACGGGTGGAAGCCTGCAGATACGTTTTACAGCCAAGGACAAAAAGTCTCAATAAACGTTATTTTACAATGTCTTAAACAAAGTAACCAACCGACATTATGAATTCCATGAACTATATATTTAACAGTCATGGGACACATAGTTTATCACACTCAAAATTAGTTAATTTTTATCTGCGCAGTTTTATGTAACTGAAAACAAGATCTGTGCTTATTGACAACGGAATTGAATGTCGCTGTGATGCACTGACATAGAATCATATTTCTGTTGGCAGGTGAGAGCAGACACATTTTAGTACAGCATTTATACGCTGAATTTGTCAACGGATCACTAACTGATTTCCCATGCTTTTGCTGAAAAATTAAGATGGCTCAATTTTTTAGAATAGAATATACAGTGCAGCAACTGTTCTCAACCATTTGTAACCATTGTCCATATTTCAGTATTAATAATTTAAATATTTTCTATATTTTCTCTGGCATTTCTGCTGTAATTGACAACACTGCTAATTTTTTACTAAAACTGGTAGCGTTGATATATTAAATTATATCATTAAAATATAAATGTAATATACTCTACTGAAATTAATTGACCACAATTCATTTTGTAGTTCTAGAATATTCTGTAGGTTTATCAATAAAAACAATAAATATTGAGGGGAGAAAAAAAATCCGAATTTTTATATATTTTTTAATCAGTTTGATTAAGTTATTCACTCTGCGGCTCTCGGAAAGGTTGCTGAGGCTCCCCAGTGGGCCCCAACCCCCGGCTGAGAAGACAGTATGTTATTTTAGGACAGTATGTTATATTAACAGGCTGTATTGTTCCTCACAGTCTCATTTTCACATGTGGCCAATTAAGTTGTGGCGTCTAGTCTCACTAAAAGTCTGTGTTGGTATTTTGTAACTCACAGGTTGTGTGTCTGTTTCTGTAGGGTGTTTCGGCGGTAACTGATGTGTTCAGCATTAGCTTTGGGAATTGGATCCCTTGAGGCGGCGGTTAAATGTATGGTGTTTTGCGTCTACACGGTGGAACTAGCGAGGTAGGTCTGGCAGTGATGGGTGGGGGTGTTTTGTATGAGCGTAAAAACGACGAAGGGGCAGCACTTCCTCAGAGAACTGACTGTATTTCATTACAGTCGCTGATGAACTGTATCAGTGGCGCTGTCTGTTACTGAGCGATCATGGGGAATAAACTCCCATTGTGCGCGCGCGCGCGCTGTGTGTGTGTGTGTGTGTGTGTGTGTGTGTGTATTAAATACAGAAAGCAAAGGAAAGCATACTGTAGGACAGACTGTCCTCAGCACTTTGGGCCGCATCTCTCTTAATATTTTTAATCGAGTGGGAAGCTGCAGTGGGCTCCATCCAGATGGGCCTTTATCAATTTATTAAATAAAAAAAAACGATGTGCGGTGCTGCTAGCCCCCACAACATCCATCACTTGCAGGAGCCACGAGCGCATTAGAGCGCTTTCTGCTGACCGAATCCCAGACTCAGCCCTGGCTCCCATGGAGAAGGGTCAGTCTCAGAGAGAAAGAAGAAAGAGAGGAGAAACCCACCTGCCACAGGGGAAACCAAGGGTGGCATTCCCAGGGGTCTGGTGCTTTCTTTGCTGTTTTTCATGCTTTTGTTACAAAAGTACCTTTCTGAACTGCTGAATTTGTTCAACTCTGCCGTCATTTACTCACCCTGTTTACTCACACCTGTTCTTCCAAACCTGTATGAAAATGTTATGGTACAACTATGGTTAACCTTACTTACAGTGATATATTGTTTTAATGCACAAAAAACATTAATCAAATTCCCTGTGACACTTCACATTTATTTGATAGTTTTTACATTTAAATAATTGTTTCTGCTTAGTTTTTTATGTAAGTGAAGGTTTTTTGTAGTTAAATTCATATTTATTACACTATTTTAGTGTAGTGTGTGCTACCATGATGGTGTTTTGTATTTGTGCATATGTTACCGTGCATCTTCTATATACTGTATTAATATTTACCTCAGCTTGTGAAAAAGCTACTTGTTCATGTGACTTTCTCTTTACCACCTGGGCTTTTATGGTTGTCATTAAATTATAAATTTGCAAAACTAAAGTACTTTTGATATATTAACATTATATCAATTAATTAATTTTCTCTGTTTTTTTTTTTAAACAGTAAATTTAAGTTCAATCCACAAAACTTCAAATGTTGCTACCATAAAATAACTCTGTAAATAACTATAAATAATAAAGACAGAGCATCGCAATACAAAAAACAAAAACAAGAGGACAGTCTGTGCTGCAAAGGAGATTACGGCAAGACCGTCGTTTCCTACAATCAGTAAATAGTTACTGAAAAGATTTTTGTTACTTGCAAAAAAAAAATTGTTTTACCATATTTCTTTCTTTCTTTTTTTTTTTCCAATGCGCTCCAAAACATTGACTTCATTGTATTGACAGAAAATCACTGAGGCGTTCCTCAAATATCTTCTTCTTTCTTCTTTCTTTCTTTATTTTATGAGTGAACTATCCCCTTAATGTTGCTTTATCCTGAAGGTGTAGCAAATTAGCAAGAAAAGCCCTCTTTCTGCTCTTCCTCTTTCTTTTCCTGACGGCGGTGCCACTAAACAGCCGTCAGCAGACACCTGGCAACTGATAGATGTTTAATGCATGATGGGCCACTATCGAAAGATCTGTGAATGCGCACATACACCGCTTGTTTCTCATGGTGCTGCATGTTGTTTTAGCATAAGCTGTGGGGCAGGATTTAAAGATGCCTGAGTGCATTTGGGTTGGTCTGCGAGCTGTAACTTGTGGCTGTTAAGTAACCGCTTGCGTGTGACATGAGGAGTGAGAGGCTGCATGATTGGCCAGATCGCAAAGTGGTTTAGATGACGTATAATGGCAGAGTCCAAAAGCGAAGTACGTGTGTGGATGTTTCAGAGGTGTTGTTTGGGATTATTCGGTCAGACTGAGTAAGGGCTGAAAGCACTTTTTGGTGTTTGTGTGTTGAGTGTGTGTGTGTGTGTGTGTGTGATCGGGATGATGGGGATTATTAGCTGTGAGCTGGAGTGCTGCTGGTCTGAGATGGGCTTTCACCTTCTGAAGTCCTGCCGGCTTTACAGTCTCTCCCTACAGGAATTTTGGCACCCACACGGCATCTTTGTTTTTGAGCCCTTTCTGCAGTGAAGATGCTGTTTCTCACTGTGGTGTGTCGTTTTTGCGTTGGCCTCTTTCAGCCAGGCCCTGCAGGGTGTGAGAGGAAGACGCAGTGTGGCTGTAGCTCATAGGACGGACAAAATGTTCACACCTCTGTGGTCTTGACTTCATAACCTACCCTATTTTTTTTTTTCTTAAACATATACACAAACATAGAGCAAGTATTAATAACACCAAGTGGCTGTGACCTTAAGTTGTTTCCTGAAAGAGTGATGGTTTGTGGTCTCTACTGCGTGACAAACCGCTCATGTTAAAGATAGACTGCTGTTTAGTGTTTTCAGCAACTGGATCTTGGATGTTCAAACTCAAGCTATCGGGGTTATGTGATGCATGTTTTTCATGTCCAGCTGCATTATTAAAATACTAACAGTAAATTATGTCCTAAATTACATAAATTACTAGAGGTCGACTAATAGTGGATTTTACCGATACTGGTAGCTAGGTTGGACCACACTGGCCGATACCCATTAATCAACCGATAGTTTTTCAAATGGATACTGAACAAAAACTATAAAATAGTGCTTTACTATTTAAAAAAAAACAGTACTGAACCATACTTTGTAAATTAATAAAAATAGTAATTTTAATTATTATATTGATCAGTAAAGTTAGTTCATAGTTTATTAACTAATGTTAAAAGAAGAAACCTAAAAGATGTATTAGTAATAGTAAATGTTGAAATTAATACACTCTAATAAGGAACAATACTTACAAATGGACTCCTATTGTGAAGTGTTACCATTTCATTTCAACAGTCATGCTTAAAGATGGCCATCTTTAAATATCTACACAAAGATATATACATCCAGATATTGTATGTATACTCACACTCTTTATTTGCTTCTATTCTAGACACTTGTCTAATCAAAACAACAAAATTTTGGAAAGAAAAAAATGCGACCTATATATTATAGCTCAATAAATAAAGCATACAGACTTTATTAGAGCCACAGAAAGACAAACGTTTTGCTGAAAAATGCACAATACACAATTTTACAGCCTGGGGTGAAGATTTGGGACAAATATAATGTAATTTAATGGAAAAGTATGTGAATGGCAGGATTTTCTGTCAGCTGCATTTAAATCCACATCTGAAGTTCTTGCTCTGTGCAACCCGGAAAACTGTCGGCATGGATTTTTGCTGATAACTGATAGTTCCAGCAATGAACTATCGGTGCCGATTAATCACCACCTCTATAAATTACACAAATACCTGTTTTCAAAACATTAGACCCATATTTTTTCATGATTGCTGTTTTGAAAATTGGTTGATTTTTCTGAATACATATTTTTTGATGTTACTCTTAATGGTATAATTTTAAAGTGTGCAATTTTACACAGTGGAATAATCTACTTCAGTTTTTTAAAGTTCAATACAAGTTAACCTCTTTGGACAGTGTCTGTGACATACTTTTGATTACCAGAGAGCAAATCTCAAAATGAATATCCATTTCATTTATTTAAGCAGAATTGTGGAATATATATAACATTAAATGAATTATCTTTATGAAATGAATTATCTATTAAATTAATCGCATAAAATGCAATTAATTATCGACTTAAATGTACTGTCTGGAATCGATACGGTTTGAATATCCTTCATTTACAGAAATTAATTTACAGATTAAACATTTAAATATACGTTATTTAAAAAGTATAGCCACAAGATTTTGCACATTATTTGGAACAGTTCAAAAGTTTGGCTTTTGAAACACAAACTCTCTTATGCTCACAAAGGCTTCATTTATTACTAAAAACTAATTTTAATTTAAAGTACCTGTTTGAACATATTTTAGAATGTATTTTGTACCTGTGAAGGCAAAGCTGAATTTTCAGCATCATTACTCCAGTCTTCAGTATTGCATGATCCTTCAGAAATCATTCTAATATGCTGATTTGGTGCTCAACAAACATTTATTATTATCAGTGTTGAAATCATGATACATTTTTTTCCAGATTCTATGATAAATAGAAAGTTCAAAAGCAGCATGAATTTAAAATACTTAAAGGGTTAGTTCACCCAAAAATGAAAATTAGACTGTGTTTTACTTACCCTCGAAGCATCCTAGGTGTATATGACTTTCTTCTTTCAGACGAATCTAATCGGAGTTATATTAAAAATTGTCCTGGCTATTCCAAGCTCTATCATTGCAGTCAGCGGGTGTTGCAGTTGAACAGTCCACAAGTCGTCAAATAAAGCGGGCGCATTCATAATAAAACGTGCCACTTGGAATAGCCAGGACCATTTTTAATATAACTCCGACTGGATTCGACATCTAGGATGCCTCGAGGGTGAGTAAAACACAAGCTAATTTTCATTTTTGGGTGAACTAACCCTTTAAAGTCTTTGCTATTACTGTTGATAAATATAATGCATTCTTGGTGAACAAAATAATTAAATTGCTAAATTTTTTTACTGATCAAATACTTTTGAACGGCAGTGTTGTGTGAGAATAGTCTCGCCTACCAACCTGCCTGTGCAAAGTTCCTAATTTCAACTCCTGTCATGACCATGTAAAACCAGTAATGTTTTTGCATGATATTTAACAGGAAGGGACATGATGCAACTATCCACAAAATATTGTTGATATAGAGACAAGTACACCCACAGGAATAGTAGGTAACAGATAGCTAGAATTTCATCCGCCATGAATGGTAGCATCACTGATGGGTGCACTTTAAGGGTGCTTTCACACTTGGTTCGCTTGCCTGGTCCGAACCCGAGTTCAATTGCTTCCCCCTGCCCCTGCTGGACTGCATTCATATTATTTTATTTGGGTCCGAACCGTGGTTCGTTTGCGTCAAGCCAGCAGCTGTTTACCCCGTTGCTTAGTAATGACGGCGCAGGAGAAGGCGGCAAATGCATAACATTGCTCTCTGCACTTTTATATATTTACGTTTTTGAACCGTTCGTTTTGTTTACAAAGCTTCGGTACATAACGGCACTTGCGTCTGTCTTACGAATGTACTGCAAATGCTCTAAAGAACACTGAAGGTGTACAGAAACCCGAACAGCTCACCTGAGTTCGGAAGACAGCGTTCACATCATCCAAATGAACCGAACTCTGACGTCAATCGAACCCGGGTGCGCACCAAAAGTGCTAGTGTGAAAGCACCCTAAATCTCAAATAAATGCAATTTCAGGATAAATCAAAACCCTCCCCCCTTTTTTTGGAAATTATTCTGTAATTCAGCTTTGTTAATAATACATACATGTGTCTCTTCTTATAGGTGATTGTTGATACCCCGACCAGTCCCGTGACCAGTGGTTTACCTCTGTTTTTTGTCATCACAGTGACGGCCATCAAACAGGTTGGTGGTGATATGTTCTGAATATGCTCCTGTCTCTCTATATTACTCTTTAGATATCACTAAATCACTTGATGTTTTATAGCCATGTGTCACTGTTTAAATAATGCCGACCCCTTCCGAGAGTCCGCCTGACCTCTGAATCCATCTCTCACAGACAAAACAAATGATCCGGGGGCTTGTCACAACACAGTGGTCCTCTCGCAGCTTTAGATGTATTGTTTTAGGATCAACTTTTTCCACCCGCCTGCCGCAAGCTTTTTTTGAAAAGCACAATGGAAGGTGGACTTCCTTCCAGATATCTGTGGCCTCACACTGAGAGGGGCTCAGGCCTTAATTGGGCTTTGAAATAAGAGCCCGGGGGACTATGTGACCCCAGCCCACTTTGACTTCAAATGACTCAACTCCCTCAGCTCATTCGCACAGTTTCCATTATTAATATTGATGGAAATTCTCAGAGAATTGTTTTATTTTTGCATGTGAGATGATGTGTTAGACTGTCTCAGTCCTCATTTTACCTTCTGCAGTTTTCACACACACCAGTGTACTGTTCTCACATTCTCTGTGTCTCTCCTCAGGGATATGAGGACTGGCTGCGGCATAAAGCAGACAACGAGGTGAATAAGTACCCGGTGACAGTGTTAGAGGATGGCCGGTCGGTGAAGAAGGAGAGTGAAAAGATCAAGGTATCTTTTAGTTGCTGCACCCTCTCCAAGTCTCTCATATAACTGGGATCGTGGGAGCTGGGAGTGGCAAGCTGCCGTACTTTACGTGTGGACAAAAATATGCCCACTAGGGGCATTCCCATCCGGGGGTGTTTCCGTGCTGTATATGGAATGGAACAAATGTGTTGTACATTGTGAAACAGTTAGGGTCAAAGATGTTTGGAAGAGTTTGCCAATACAGATAGCTGAATGTCAATTATTTGTGTTGTAGCTGATATCCACTTTTGTAAGCATACACTACCGTTTTTAATGATTTATTTTTTTCAGCAAGGATGCATTAAACTGATCAGAAGTAACAGTAAAGGCATTTATAATGTTACAAAATATTTCTATTTCATGTAAATGCTGTTCTTTTGAACTTTCATCAGAGAATCCTGAAAAAACGTTTTTCACAAAAATATTAAGCAGTGCAACTGTTTTCAACATTGATAATAATGAGAAATGTTTCTTGAGCAGCAAATCAACATATTAGAATGATTTCTGAAGGATCATGTGACACTGAAGACTGGAGTAATGATGCTGAAAATTCCGCTTTGCCATCACAGGAATTACATTTGAAAGTATACTAAAATAGAAAAAGTTATTTTAAGTTGTAATAATATTTCACTTTATTACTGTTTTTACTGTATTTTTGATCAAATTAATGCAGCTTTGATGAGCATATATTTTCGCTATATATTCCCATATTTTACAGTAGATGTTATTACAAATAGCAATCACGTACCCAAACACTCTCACTTATTAAGACTCTTTTACATCAAGAATAGAAATATTCATCAAAATGGTATTTTAAAAAATGTCACTAATATTACTTATGGTCTACAGCCCCAAATTAGTCATCAAGTGGTGGCCCAACATGATACCAAAATTGTTATTTGTATGTCGATTTAAATTAATATAACCAATAACTACATAGGCTCTTGAATATGCAAACTTTAATATGACATTTTATAGAAAAAGTGACAATTTTATAAAAACAGCAGAGACACGTGTGGATGTAACTTCATTTTACCTCAAGTTTTTAGTATTTCCATTATATATTATTTTAAAATTATATATTTTTATTACAATATTTGCACTTAGCATTGTATTTTGAATCTGAACAGACTTGTGACCCAGCAGTTATGAAGCACTGACCTGTGGTCTTGTGTAAAACTAAATCTTGTGTTAATGTCAATGTGCTTCTGGTCAGGTGGGCGATGTGGTTGAAGTGGTGGAGGACGAGACCTTTCCCTGTGACCTGATTCTGTTGCAGTCTAGTCGAGAAGACGGTACTTGTTTTGTCACCACAGCCAGCTTGGATGGAGAATCCAACCACAAAGTGAGCTTATGCATTCAGTCTTATATCATTTCTGCTGTTTTTCTTCTTGTAATCACAAATATAATTGTCTTGATATAATGTAGATTTTATTCTATAGTTTTTGTTTTCAGAATTGCCTAGAGTGATTTCTGTTCAAGTATAAACAGAATATGAGATATGGATTCATATACCATTCCTTTACTCTCCTTTAGCCAAAGTCTTTAAATAGGTGGCCCAGATCTTGTCATAATCACCCTTATGCTCCTAGTCTTTCTCCCACTTCCATCCGTCTGTATTTGTGTGTACAACATGACCTGGAATACTAATTTGCCTGTCTTTCCCGCAGACACACTACACTGTGCCAGACACAGAGAAGGACCTGCAGGCTCTCCCTGCCACCATCGAGTGTGAACAACCCCAGCCTGACCTCTACAAGTATGAACTCCTCTAGCACAAACACTCACTTAGCCGAAATCCCTTTCGCTGCCTCATGATGAAACAGAAGGCATTGCGATCATTCTTGAATATGTCAAGTCCAGTTTCAGCTCAACTGTTCTCTGTAGGATGTTTGATTTCAGATCAGCAGCTAATGGTGTGATTCCATGGAAGAGTCAGACACTATCTAGCCTTTCTGTTTGAGTATAAGAACAAACAGACCTTGAAACAAACACAATTTGCAAGTTTAGAGAGGCAGTCCTTGGCCTCCAACTGTAATGGCAGTTTAACTCAGCAGCGCCCCCTATCGTTAAAGCCTCTTTAGGCGGAAGAACATTTGCATTTCTGATTTCTAGAGCACCAGATGTCGCCTGCTAAAATTCAGTCTATAAAAAAAACTTCAAAGGGCTGTTGCCAATATGCCAGACTGTTGGGTCATCACCAATGAGCATCTTCCTTGTAATTGGTTCATTTCGTACAAGGCTCATTTGCATAGTGTACTGTACTAGAATACAGATATTATCATCAAGCCTCTTTAATGGGAAAGGAGTCTATATAAAACGAACGAAACTCTAATGCATGTGCATGATGGTGTCGGTTCTTTAACTCTACTGAATGTTTTCATTTTGACCTCATCAATTACTCTGAATTACATTCCTGGGACGTCTGTGCATTCATTCCGTGTGTGTTTGTGGTTGAGAGAACATATATGAGCGTGTACGTGCTTGACTGGAGCTTGTTTGCTCTATTGCAGGTTTGTGGGTCGAATGCACATTTACAAGCCGGAGCAGGAGCCAGCAGTAAGGTGAGACCGCCTTTGGTCCGTTCCCATGGGCCCACTATATCCCACAGTACCTCCTAGTCACTTCAGCTCTGTCTTTTCCCTTTGCATTAGCATCTGATCATTATTCCATCGACCCGTAACGCCATAGCAGCATTAAGGTAAAGCCGGCCTGGCAGCTTCTCAAGCCCTGCACGCTCTTCCATTTGTCACTGGGCCGTTTGAAATGTTTTTATGAGTCTCTACGCCATGTCCTTCACGAGAGCGGGCCAGGCCAAACCGGCCTACATATTTCCAGCAATGCTGCTCATTAGGAGCCACTTTAACGCGGGTTTGGATGCCAGGATGCTTTATTGACATAATTGTTTGTTTTTATGGTTTAATTTAGATCTTTGGGCCCAGAGAACCTTCTCCTAAAAGGTGCTACGTTGAAAAACACCAAGAAGATTTCTGGTAGGCCCTGGCACCTTTTAATTAGACGAAATATTTGATGACGAGGAATTGCATTCACCCGAATCACTCTTCGTTGCTTTTCCTTTTAAAGGTGTCACAGTATACACGGGCATGGAGACGAAGATGGCACTCAACTACCAGGGCAAATCTCAGAAACGTTCAGCTGTTGAAAAGTAAGCGAGTGACAAGAGCGTCATTATACCCTAGTGTGCAGTCAGGTTGAAATATTAATTTTTGGATTATTAGCAATGTTAATTTGAATGATTTGATATTGATTGCAAATACCAAGATTGATCTGTGTGTAAAAATATTGTCTCCCCACATTAATATTCCTGAATCAATATCAAATCGAGTGAATCAGTATGATGTGAATCAGAATTTAATTAAATGAATAACGTCTGCCAAAGTTCATATAACTAATGTATAGTCATCTATAATATCTTTATGCAGAAATTTTATTTATTTATTTCTTTTTAATTAATTAATTAATTAAAATATATAGTAGTAATTAGGGCTGCCCCCGACTAAAGATTTTTTTGGTCGACCAGTAGTCGTTCATGTTAAGCGATTAGTAGACTAATCACACGTTTATATTAATAAACCATAAATCATAGTAATGAGCGTTTAATTGCCTATGTAGCGCACGATTAAGTTTTGGCACACAGCGCACCGGCAGAAGTAATGATTATGAATGCATCAGGAAAAAAGCAAGGAGACTGCCTTAACATTTTAATTATTCGTTGATAAACCAGTGTTTGCTGTATTTTCGGCTTTTTTGTTATTGTGACTGCACACAAATAAAAGAAGAGTCTTTAAAGCTTACAGAGATGTATAACTACTATTTGTATGACCAAAAAAGTTTAAGCGCAAGTGATCACACTGGCGCGCGCTTCCTCATTCCGCACAAACACTGAAATAGCGCACATTTTTATAGGTTAACGTTAGAGCGAGCGGCGTTGCTACTACTTACATGTTTCAGATGATAATCCATATTTGAGGTCGATGAATGATAGGCGAGTGTTTAGATGCCCTGGCCGATGTCCTGTATATTACCGCATAGAGCAGCTGTTAACAAGCCACTCTCCACACAGACACTTGAACAGCGCACATTTCTCTAGGTTAACATTAGATTAAGCGGCCATGTAAAGTTGCTAATACTTACATATTTCAGATGATAATCCATATTTGAGGTCGATGAATGATAGGCGAGTGTTTAGATGCCCTGGCCGATGTACTGTATATTACCACATAGAGCAGCTGTTAACGATCTTTCGTCGCAGAATGCATGACTTCGCCACGTCCTGTGGATTAGTTTTTTTCTGCGACTAAAAAAAATGTGGTCGACTAAGCCCTTTCTCGTCGACTAATAGTCAACTATTAGGGGGCAGCACTAGTAGTAATATAAAGTAAAATAATCTTTATTAAAATAAAAGTGTGATGATGATGATGATGATAATTAAAATTTAAAATGTAATTATTAAAATTATTTAAATTAAAAATAATAAGTGAATCAGGGAAACTTTAGTGTTGTTGTGCACTAAAAGTTTTCTTAGCGTCTTATTTTGGCTTGTTTATATGGTTTTATATGTACATAACATAATTAAGTACATATGATCGTGTGTATGTTTTCTCTTCTTTGCAGATCCATCAATGCCTTTCTGCTGGTGTATCTGTGTATCCTCATCAGTAAAGCTGTTGTGTGTACTACGCTAAAGTATGTATGGCAGAGCAAAGAAGGTCAGGATGAGCCCTGGTACAACCAGAAAAATCAGAAGGAGAAAGACACTAATATGGTGAGTAGTCTGTGGATTTCACATCTGACCGATTTGAACATGATTACATTAATTAATTAGCAACTCCCTCTATATCATCTGTCATTCTTGATGCAATTAATCTAAATTCTGAGCTAATCTGGTCTCAGGTGGCTGTGGTCAGCTCTTACACAGATCATACTTAATAAATCATAATTAGGGATTAGCTTTATGTTTAACCTTTGCTGTTCCAGCCATGATATTGTGTCTTTGAAGAGACTGTGTTCTGTCTTTGTTTCAGTATTTGAAGATGTTTACAGACTTCCTCTCCTTCATGGTCCTCTTCAACTTTATAATCCCCGTGTCCATGTACGTAACCGTGGAGATGCAGAAATTCCTGGGCTCTTTCTTTATCACTTGGGATAAAGACTTCTTTGACCCGGAAATCCAAGAAGGCGCGCTTGTCAACACTTCAGACCTCAATGAGGAACTTGGCCAGGTTAGACACTTTGTTCAAACCTGAGCTCAGATCTGACTCTTTAGCTGTTTGTTTTCATTTGTAGAATAAAATGTGTTTCAGATGATTTCAGAAGTCAACCATGACATGAATATCATCTGAGCTGTCCCTGGCTCTTCCATGGGTAGTGAGGTCGTAGATCACCCTTGACTGGCAATGCAGATGATTACTCTAAATTACAGGCCATGCTTCGTTAAACTGATTTATGCAAGCAGACTGGTTTTGTCACAAATTAATTGTCCGTCCTTATCCTCAGACTCTGTTCATTTGAGAACGTGCTTTATTGCCTGGGTTTATAGTCAATAAGGTCAGCATTTGTCTGCGCCCTGTAGGTGGAATATGTATTCACAGACAAGACGGGCACGCTGACCCAGAACAACATGGAGTTCATCGAGTGCTGTATAGACGGCTTCCAGTACAAACACAGAGACACCCGGAGCGAGCTGGACGGCTTCACTGTGACGGACGGACCTGTGAATAAACTGCAGCAAAAGGCTGGACAGGTGAGTTACACTCATTCGGAGACCCCAAGGACCTCAGATGGGATTGATTTTACATTTACGGATTGCGTTGTTGGATGTGTACACCTCAATATGTAAACTGACTTTAAGCAGACCTCTTGAATTATAAATCCTGTGAGGCTGCGATATAAACACAAAGGCAGTAAACATCTAATGTTTGTGTTGGCAGGCTATGAAGGACTAAAGTTATGTGTATTTTTATTTTTTTTATTTTTTTACGTACTCATATTCATCATAAACGGGCAGTCCTTTGAGAGCACTTCTTTTGTGAGGGCCCTTGTCAGTGTGTAGTGCACATGATCTGTATACTAGGGTTGTCATAATACCAAAATGTTAGTAATCAATACTGATACCAAAGGAATTTCACTTTTCTCTACCAATTTTGATAAACAAATATGGTATTGTACTAACTACCTTTATATAAAAAAAGTTATATATTATATTATAAATATTAATGTTTATATATAAAATAATGATATTATAATAAATAATATAATGTTATTACATTATATATAACAAATGAAATTAAAACAGTGATGTAATCTTCAAGTATTTCTTAATTGAGCTTCATTTAAAGTTAAACTTTTTTTTATTGAAATAAAGTCACTAATACACACTAAAGGCCTGTTCACACCAAGGATGATAACTATAAAGATAATGATAAAGATATAGTTCTAAAAATCATTCTCAATGTTAAAGAATCGCAGAGTCCGCATCACAGCAATAACGATAAAGGCACAGAGAAACAATATCGTTGGAATCGCTTTCAGAACAATTTTTTCCAACTGATGAAAAATAAAAACGTTGACACCCAATCAGAATCAATCCTGCTGTCACGAGCTTGAGAATTTAAAGCGGCAGATGAACAGACGAAATCATCCGCTGGTGTAAACGCTAATATAGTTATCTTTATAGTTATCGATCTTGGTGCGAACGGGCCTTAATACTATTATAGTCTCTATTAAAAAATGTTATTCTATTTATGTTGTCATTTTCATTTTTTTTGTTTTTGTCAATTAGTCGTTTTTATTTTTCTATTATTTTTTTTATTTTTTTTTATTTCAGTTAGCTGCAAAGGCAACATTTTGAATAGTTTATGTAATATTTAGATTTAATTTTATTCTTTTTTTTTGATTAACAACGCTAATTCTCACAAATATGCATGTTCATAAAAAGAAGTGTCATTTTGTATGCCTCTTTATTTCAATCTATCAGGAGAAAGAGGAGTTGTTCCTGCGGGCCTTGTGTCTGTGTCACACGGTCCAGGTGAAGGAGGCTGGATCGGAAGAAGTACTTACGGACCAAGTTGACGGGATCGACGGGATGCAGCCCCAGCCAGAGGAGGAAAGAGGCTTCATCGCATCCTCTCCTGATGAGATCGCACTGGTCAGAGGAGCCATGGAGTAAGATAATGATATTTTTCTTTTTTGGTCTGATAATAACCCATGCTGGCACTTACAGGCTTAACTTCTCTCCTGTTCAGATATGGCTTCACCTTCCTTGGTCTGGAGAGCAAGAGCATGAAGATAAAGAACAGGGAAAATAATATAGAGGAGTAAGTTATGACCCTTGAAATTAGAGACTCATTAAGAACAATGTTATTGCTAATATCCTGCATTAGTACTTACACCCCTAGATGTTTTTAGGTTTTATCAAAAGTTTTATAGCAGTTAAGGGTCTATATAAGATTTATCTAACTTTCAGGTACAAGTTGCTCCATGTCCTAAACTTTGACCCAGTTAGACGGAGAATGAGCGTCATCGTGCAGACCAAATCAGGTGAGCTGGAGATCATTAGTGGTGCTTGCTATGGCTTTTGCTCATAATCAGGGATATAGATTTGAATATACAAATAACACGTCCCACACCATTCCTCCTGGTGACTTAAAAACCATGTGAGGAGGGATGACCTTTTTAGCAATTTGACTTGGTGGATAAAGCAAGGAAAATGCCATAGGTTTGCATTAAAGCAGGGACCCTAGTAGAGATTAGATTTTTTTTTAAATTATTATATGATTTAAGTTCTTTTTGACACAATATTTTGTATCTTTGTTTTAGGTCATGTCTCTCTGTTAAGGTTAAAATGCTTCATGTATTTCACTTCAGAATGAATAGCTGCTAAGTACAAAATTGAATAATTTATACTAACAGTCACTAACCACTCAGAACACAGCAACCACTTAGCAACCCCCCTGAACATCTTAGCATTGTGCTTGGGAGTTTTGCAGATGATGACTCTGAATGTCTCTCACCTCTGTCTTCTACTGTTTATTTAGGGGAGACGTTGCTTTTCTGTAAGGGAGCTGATTCTTCCATCTTCCCAAGAGTCAAACCAGAGGAGGTGGACAGGATTCGCATGCATGTTGAGCGAAATGCAACGGTACTGTAATAGATTTCAGCATGATAATGTCTTGCAGCGTCTTTAATTTCCAAGGATTAGATGACCAGTTAGATTTTTATACTGAAATGAAGCATAAACCTCCTTCATTATATCTCTGTGTTGAAAGAGACATCCTGTAGAGACATTAAATATTGAAAAGGTCAGTCAATTTTGGCCTAATGGCGTGTTTTCGCTCACCAGGAGGGTTACCGTACACTGTGTGTGGCCTATAAGCAGCTGAGTGCTGAAGAATATGCCGTGGCAGACACTGGGCTGAGGGAGGCTAGACTGGCTCTCCAGGACAGAGAGCAGAAACTCATGGCCATGTATAACCAGGTGGAGACGGGCATGAGTTTGATTGGAGCGACCGCTGTGGAGGACCGGTTGGTGACCCAAATTGGTATTTACACCATGTTGTTTTTTCAAAGGAATATTCTGAATAGCCTAACGTCTTAACATCTTGTGTTCCAGACTTCAGGAGGAGGCAGCAGAGACCATGGAGGCCTTGCAGGGTGCTGGGATGAAGGTTTGGGTGCTGACAGGGGACAAAATGGAGACGGCAAAGTCTACCTGCTATGCCTGTCGTCTGTTCCAGCGGGGTACAGAGCTATTGGAACTGACTGTGCGGACACTGGAGGATGGGAGGTTAAAGCGTGAGGAGAAACTTCTTGAGTTGTTACGGGACTACCATAGAAGAGCAGTGCAGGACGCCCCACCTGTCAAAGCTGGGGTCACCAGGTCAGACCCTTGACCTACTGGCTTTGTCGTAAATGTTTGATACAGTTTAGAAATGTAATATGACTACATAGACGACTTCTTCAGTACTGACAGATTTATTTAATTTCAACTGATGCTGATAAATAAAGGAGAAAAAGATGTAGTACACAATATTGAATTTTTAATTGCTTGTGCTTATTTCCCTTTTTTAAATAAAATAAATTGCTTAGATTTTGCGTCACGCTATTTAATGTTAATCTTAAGCAAATCTCAAGATGAATATCAATTTTTATACTTTATATTTTTAAATTCTTTTTATACTCTAAATTATATAAAAGTCATGTCCTAATTTACTTGTAGCATTTGAAACTATTTTAATTTTTAGTGTTTTATTTTATATTTATTTAGACAAAATTGTGTATTTTCAATATCAACCATTTATCAGTTATCGGTCATAACATGAAAATAATTGTCAGTTTATCATATTGGCCAGAATTGTAATATTGGTATCTCTCTAGTACAATTGTGCAGTATATTTAATGACCTCTAATTTAGTGTCATTTTTGTCCTGCAGGAGCTGGTCTACTGCAAATCAGGATTACGGCTTCATCATAGATGGGGCGACGTTGTCGTTAGTGATGAACCCATCGCGTGAGGCGGATGCCAGTCAGTACAGGAGCCTCTTTCTGCAGATCTGCCAGAACTGCACTGCTGTGCTCTGCTGCCGCATGGCCCCCCTGCAGAAAGCTCAGGTCACACCTGCAGACCGGCATTTCGGCGGCTCTTTATGACGCTTATAATAACATGCACTTATACTTTATGAATTAGTTGGCTAAAATTCTCTTTTATCCAATTTAGATAGTGAAGATGGTGAAGAACTCCAAAGGTTCCCCAATCACTCTCTCCATTGGCGATGGGGCCAATGACGTTAGCATGATCCTTGAGGCACATGTGGGCATTGGTGAGCTATGATGCTGAAAATTCAGCTTTGCCATAAGAATACATTTTAAAAAATATATATATATATATATATAAAAGTTTCACAATTTACAATAATACAGTTTTTAACTATATCTTTTTTTATTAAAGTGATCATGGCTTAATCAGCATTTTTTCAAAGATGGAGTGTAATGTTCCTATTGTGTGTTCAGGTATTAAAGGTAAGGAGGGCCGTCAAGCTGTGAGGAACAGTGACTACGCCATTCCTACCTTTTGAAGTTTTAGACGTTTTCTTATCCTCTCCTGCAGAATCTTTGCTTCATCTTACCTCAGTTCCTGTACCAGTTTTTCTGTGGATACTCTCAGCAGGTACAGTATGTACAAATAAAGGGCTTTTTAGAAGACTACGTCCCAGCAGGTCCCTCTCCTCTGCTCTTTCCTTTGCAACTTTCCTCTGAATTTCTCTCTCTCTCTGCCCTTCTTTCTTCTGATATATATAACAAGCACAAACTAATACAAAAATTAAATTAGCTTTGGTGTAGTGGTTAGTGCTTGTGTAGATTTTGCCTTGGCACTCAACAAACTCAGATAAGGGTTTAAATCTGGCCTGCATTGTGTTCGATATCTTTTTTTCTTTCTCCTCTAGTAGAGCCCTTTCACTTCTGCTTTTGCCTTCTATAAAAAAAATCCAGTTAAATCTAAAAAAAAGATTAGTGGCTCAGAAGTCTCTGTGATTCCCTATAATTGGGTCTCGACCTCACATTTTCCAGCATGTGTTTTATGTATATATATCAAGTGACTATCGCACGCGCGGCCATACAGTCAGTTTCCCTCTCTTTGTTGTGTGCATATGTGTGATCTCCTTAACGTGGTATTAACCTCCCCGGTGCCCCGTCCTTTCCCTCGTTCCCCTTCCCAGCCCCTGTATGACGCAGCCTATCTGACGATGTACAACATCTGCTTCACCTCCATGCCCATTCTGGCCTACAGCCTGCTGGAACAGCACATATCCATGGAGATTCTGCTGGACAACGCCGCCCTCTACAGGTAGCTTTCTGCACTGCAGCTCTTTTGCTTATTTCATTTGTACTGTGCTGTTGCTGATACACTGTGTTCTTACAGAGAAATAGCCAATAATGCCATGTTACGCTGGCGCCCCTTCCTCTACTGGACAGTATTAGGAATTTTTCAGGGTCTTCTGTTCTTCTTTGGTGTCCGTTTCTTGTTCAGCAATCCAGCCTTACAGGATAATGGGCAGGTTAGAGATGGTTGTGCTTTTTAATATGTCTGTGAATAAAAAATTGGGAATTGCATTTGATTTACTCCTTCCTTTTTTTAGGTCTTTGGAAACTGGTCTTATGGAACAATTGTCTTTACCGTCCTTGTTTTTACTGTTACATTGAAGGTTGGTGGCTTGGTTGGTCTATGACTATAAAAAGTGACTCAGATCTTCATTTGTCAGAGACTGACTGTTTTCCCTCTGTCAGCTGGCTCTGGACACACGGCACTGGACGTGGATCAACCATTTTGTGATTTGGGGCTCTTTGGCTTTCTATGTTTTCTTCAGTTTCTTCTGGGGAGGCATCATATGGTGAGCAAACGTTTAAGTCGGTATGAAACAGAAATCGTCCACTAGGGATTTTTTTTGTGCTGCAGCTCCACTGTTGATCATTTCCAGTCAGCTTTTATTGTAGAATGAAGTTGTATGGTCTATATCTTTCCTTCTCTCTCTTATTTCCTAGGCCGTTTTTGAAGCAGCAGCGTTTGTACTTTGTGTTTGCCAACATGCTGAGTTCAGTGTCTGCCTGGCTGGTTATCATCATCCTCATCCTCCTCAGTCTGCTGCCAGAGATCCTTTTGGTGGTCCTTCGCAAGCCCAGAGGCCCCCATTCACGACAGGTATACCTCTTCCTCCCTTTTCCTTTTTGAATTCTTCCATTCTACCATATCCATCCGATTCTCTGTTATTCCCCCTGTTTTACTTACTCTTCTGTTCTTCTTTCATCTTACACTGTGTCCTAACCAGGCGTAATGTGACACAGTCACAGCCAATAAGAAGATATTTGATGTTGTACGTTTACGTGAAGCAGGATTTTGGGACCAGTCTCAGTGACTGGTTTGCACAAAAACTGATTTACATGAAAGAGCGATAGCTTTTATTACTTGTTGCTTTATCACATCACACCTGGTTGGGACACAGAGTTACATTTTTCTTTGAACCCAGAATTACCTCCCTGCTTTTGGTTTATCCATACCAGCCAAATTTGACCTTATTTTACCTTTTAAGACCTTAAACTTTTTTTTTCTTATACTCTCTGTCACTTCTCCAGCATCTGTTTTCTTTACTTCCCCCTCACTCATGAATTAAACCATTGACTTTTTTCCTAACAGAAGTCTTGCCTGGTTTTAAGGCTCTGAATGGTTTGGATTGTTGTGATTGGTCAAACAGACAGGAAGTCAATCAGTCTAATTGTTACTATCATTCTTCTTCGATGTCCTCTCGTTGACTCCTGTAGCTTGTTGTCCCGTGTATCACTCTGATTGAAATGCCCTTTATTCCATTAGTCAAGCACAAATTCTTCCATCACCCTGTGCTGCTGTGAGTGGCTACCCAACCAGTTAACATGTAACAGTTAGAATCAATAAACAATAATTAGACCGCTCCAATCATTTGAATTATTCAGAGGAAGTAAGCACATACTGTAGGCAGTCTCTGTTGTTAGTGACACTAGTTAAGCAGCCTTTCAGGCCAGAGATGAGCATACGGTGCCAATCTGCCCCCTGCCTCCTCACAGGTAGGTGCTGCGACCTTTCCAAGTATGCCGCATGTCAATTAAAATCACCAGTGGAGAGAAAATGGAATGTATGGTCATGTCTTAATTACTTGATCTAGTAATGTCATTTATTCAGTTGTAAACCTTAATAATAAATGTAGAATTTATAGTCTAATGAATTTCATTGGAAACATGGGAAACATGGCCTTTATTGACCAATGTAACTTGTAATATGCAACATGATAACTTGTGTGTAGAGGTTATATCACAATTTGTATTATATTATAGGTACCTAGAAAGAAAGGGGAAAAAATATAGAAAACTACACATAATTACTCTTTTTGTTTTTGTTTTTTTTAAATAATGACTTAAAGAGCTTGAAAAATAGCAGAAAGTGAGTGCAGTGAGTTTAGAAGGTGGTCATAGGTGTGTGTTAATTTTCATTTTACTATAGATACAAGTGCATCTGATTAATTCAGAATTTACAGTCACTCCTACACTACTGTTCAAAGTTTGGGGTCAATACATTATTTTTTTCCCGTAAAGGAATTAATACTTTTATTCAACTTTTTTTTTTTTTTTTTTTACATAGATTACATTTAAAATCTTACAAAATGTAAAATTTAAATAACTGCAGTTATTTAGGACTGTATCTTCATCCAAGAATTAAAAAAAAAAAGAACAGTTTCTTTATAAATATTAAGCATCTCAACTTTTTTTTTAAATTTATATTGAGAATAGATTTTTATTGAGCAGCAAATCAGCATATTAGAATGATTTCTGAAGGATCATGTGACACTGAAGACTGGAGTAATGATGCTGAAAATTCAGCTTTGCATCCCTGGAATAAATTAAATTTTCAAATATATTAAAGTAGAAAAAAATGGAATGTTTCAAAGTACTGCTGTGTTTAATGTATCTTTGAGCAAGTAAATGCAGCCTTATAAACATAAATCTTACCAGCCCCAAACTTTTGAACGTTAGTGTATTGTAGAGAGTTTTTGTTGTTGTTGTTGTTGTAAATTCCTGATAGTTTAATATTTATTCTGCAGACTATAAATATCTTGCAGGATTTGTGTGCCAAGTAATTTCCACTAGAAAATTTTGTTTGTTCATAACTCAAAGAAAGCCCAGTCACTCATTTATGCTGAGCTAATCAATATTCTGCTGAATCAAACAGCACATACTGAAGGTTCTAGTTACTGGAGCTTTATAATATTTACTCTTGTTTCTCTATCTCTTCTCCCTTAACTTTACTCCCACTTTTTCTTACCCTTGACCTTCCTTTAATTTTCCTGTCCTCTTTGGTCTCTTGCTCACCTGTGTGCTGTGCTGTAGATGAAACAACGGCTTCCTTCCTCTGGAACATCCACTATCTTCATGCTGTCGCAGACTGCTAGCACTCACAGCTTTTCCTGGAGTGACTGAGGTCTCTCTGCCTGCTCCTTTTCTGCTTTTTGTCTAACTGTCCTTCCTCCTTTGGGTTGCCTGTCTGTATCTTCAGTGTCCTGCCTGCTGTCTCTCCACCCGTTTGTCTCTGCTTCCTCTTTGTGAGGGGGTGTTCGCTAGCTAGGTTGTTCTACTCTGGTACAAACGTGTTTGTCATGGGTGCTGGGTTTGGATTGTCAGTCAAAATATGTACCACAGTGGCTTTTTTTTTTTTGAGTGGGTGTTTGTCTTGAGGCGTTGTGCAAGAATTGTCCCCTGGAGTTGAGTCGTGGTGGTGGTGGGTGGTCCTCCATGTGCGTCTGTAAGGGCTGCAGGGTATATGATGGGGAATCCTTCAGCTGCCTGTTCCCGGTGTCTGCTGTCTCTGCATGCCCAGCCAGGAGAATGTGGCACACAAACATACAGGGTTTCCTGCATGCGTGCTCGGCCCAGCCTGCACCGCTCCTCACCCAAACCACTGACTTTCTGGATGCATCAGTGCTGGTTGATTCAGAATGTGATTTTGTGTGTATGTGAGAGAGAGAGTTTATCATGTTAGAATTGGGGATTGCACAAAACAAAGAAAGGAACATTTTTAGTTTGGACAATTTAAATAATTTGATATGTAATTTAAAAGACAATACAGTAATTAGCATATTTTCATGATTAAACAAAAACGTCATAATGTGATTAATCATTATTATTATTATTTCTTTATCATTTAAAATTAGGCCCCAAATAGGGTACTACAGAATGGCTTTGAGTGTCAAACTCATTAATCTACACTTGTCTCTCTGGGTTATAATTACAATTTTACCCAAATATTGTATTAAAAATATGTGATATACAGTATCGTTCAAAAGTTTCAGATTGGAGATAAGATTTTTCAGTGTTTTTGTAAGAAGTATCTAATGCTCACCTTGACTGGATTTATTTGATGAAAAACAGTAATATTTTAAAATATTATTACAATTTAAAATAACTATTTTCTATTGTAACATATTTTTAAATGGTTTATTCCTTTGATGATAGTAGATAATAGTTTTTCCAGTCTTCAAATGTCTTATGAACTTATGTCCAGTCTTCAGTGTCACATGATCCTTCAGAAATCATTTTAATATTCTGATTTGATGCGCAAGAAGCAGTTGTTGTTATTATCATTGATGAATAGGAAATTCAAAAGCAGCATTTATTTGAAATAGAAATATTTTATGACATTGTAAGTGTATTTACTGTCACTTTTTAATAAAAGTATTGAAAAAAATCTTACTGAGCCCAGAATTTGGAACGGAAGTGCAGTTAGAATCAATTATTTGGCACGTTTTCCAAAAGCACTGAAAGAATTGCTAATGAAATCATTAAGAAACTGGAATCATTATGTGAATTCGTTGGTCTTCATTGGTTAATATTGTTTGAGTGTTGGCTGACTTTTTTGTGTGGTCATATTCATAATCTAGTAAAATGGCCTTTATCATTTCTACCATGAAGGATAATCTATATGGAAATTAAAAACATGCATAAACATGTGGCCTCAAATATGAAATCTCATAATTGTAAACGTCCTTCACAGTGTTTTGTCTTCTTTGTGAAGAAGGATGTACTGTATATCAGTTTTGTGTTTGGGGGTGTGTTGTGTGTGTGTGTCTGATCCATCCTGTCCTAAGTGTCTTTCACCCCCCTCCCACCCTTTCAGAAAAAGCCAAGTCAGTCGAATGTGGGGGGCAGCCAGTCCTCTCAGTCTTCAGCCAGACCCCTGCTCATGAGAACCTTTTCAGACGAGTCCAATTCTGTCATATAAACAGGTACAAGACCCCAGACTTTCCAATCAGAGCCCCAATTGAGTGACTTACCCTAGCCATCCACAAGGGATTTGCCACCTAGTCGGTGCAGTTCCTCCCCTTGGGTTCGGTCGGCCCCCTCTGTGGGATGATTTTAATTTCCTCTGAATTCTGCTGTGGAAATTCTCCCTACCTCAGGATGAACTCACATCGGTTGGCTGAAAAGACATTTAGTCTGACATTTACAAAAAAGACACACTGCAGCTCAACAGCCTCACACTTTTTCAGTGCTTGGTATTGCAGAAATATTTTCCCATTAAGTTTTTCCATAATCTTCGTGATTATGTAATGTCATATGTTAACGGGAATTTTGCAATCGAAAATCTGTCTGGAAGTTTTTTAACATTGTTTTCTCTATGGACAGTTTTAATGGGATTTTTCTAATGTAATCCCGCTGTTGGACCTATACACAAGTATTTATTTAAGTACTAAAATAATAGCCCACAATGCTGTACTGTTGACAGTAAGGAATCGGAAAACAAGCTGAAGGAACATAATGAATTAGTGAATATTAAATGATCCTTTCAGCCTGCCAGGGGAAGCTCCGCCCCTCATTATGTCATGCATGTGCTCCTCAAGTAACCTGTGATTGGGTCCTTATTAACTGACTAAACCAGTCCTCTGTCATGTTGTTCTGTTTAATCTCATACGGGTTTATTTGTGTGTGAATGAGTGTGTGGTTGTGTGGTGTAATACTTGAAACAGCGTCATGTTGGTCTTATTGTGTCTCTTGCTGTACTGGGTATTTGTGTGGTGTGGTAGTTGTTGTGTTTGTAATTGTAATTTTTTTTTATTTTCTTTTGTGACAATGGAAGTTGTTTAACCCGCCTGATGGCGGTCTAACCTTTGTATGACATTATTTTGGTTTCAGTGATTGTTTCCCTGCATTAATGCTTTGCATTCTGCATGCTGCTATGCTAGTTTTGCATGTTTATCCTTTCCAAAAGCTTTTGGGGTCAATTTGTGATGGTTGTAATAAGTTTTTGGGGAGGCTGTAGATAGGAGGTACTCACCAGCATTAAACTTGCTTTCTGTTCTTCTCAGCTGTCAGAGGATTCCTCGACTGACACATACAGGTAAAGTGCTCAATATGATCAAAAGGAATGTTCTGGGTTCAACACAAGTTAATTCTTAAACATCTGCGTTTACCGACAAATTCGCCCAAAATAATTACATCTGTAATGTGAAACCAAAAAGTACATCTGACAATTCATTGGACAATTTTGGCTTTCTAATAGCAGAGATAACACATTTTGAATGGAAAATATAAATCCATTCATAGTTGCTAATGCATTTATAAACACTTTTTTATATTAAAAAAATATAGTTTACATTAAATTAATGTTTGTTACAATTATTTATGATTATTTCTCTTTTACTCTTAAACAGAGAACAGTCCAAATTTCACAGGTTTTCAACAGGCTTTGTATTGTAAAAGTACAGATTAAACATCTGCAGTCTTGTATTTCCACCTATGGACAGTCTGGTGCCCAAATCAAAATGAATTGCGGGTGTTAACGTTTTTGTCAAAAGGGAATGCCACAGCCCTTTTTCTCTTGCCATGTAGCACAGATTTCAGAAAATGTTTCCCCTTTCTACTTCATAGACAGCCCAGTTTTATTAAAAGCCAAAATCGGCAGCTATCAGTTACAGTGATTGACAGCATATCTGACATTGAGTACTTGTTTGAAATCCAGAACATTTCTTAAACCAGGATTCACATCAGCATTTTATTTGGTCTAATATTATGAGTGAATCATTCCTGGCCACCAGATCCTCCTCTGATTAGGATGGTTCTTTGGTGCATATGAGTTTGATTTGGTTTAGGGTTGGTGTTGGTGTTGTGTACAGAATGATCTGGGTTTGGTTTGGTTATTTTTGATGAATCAATCAAATAAGAGATGTACACCGTTGCTAATCACATCTTTCCTATTCAACTGTTAAATACATTTCTACACGTGTGCTAAAGAGTTTTGTGTGGTGATGTTTTTGTGCACCGCAGATGGCTGCTGTCACACCTCTCTCCTACAAGCATCTGAAGGAGCGCTACTGATGGGCACGGACAGCCTTGGGTTAAGACTACTGACCGGACCCTCACATCTGCCGGGGTCGCTGCCCTTCTCCCTGCCTGTTTAAATTAAACATGACAATGGAACCAATTTAAACTGCTTTTCTGTTACATCTTATCCTAAAGCCTTCCATTCCAGCACGATTCCTCAAGAACTGTTTTCACACCGTTTTCTGCCCTGCCCTACTGCCAAACTCTCATATTCAACCCTACCGGGATGAATGTGTCGTCAGTAGCGCTCGACTGCTACAGAATGTACCAACATCCTTATTGGTTCTCTTGCATGATCGCCCCAAAAAAGTCCCATAAATGCCACTTTCCATACTTTGTAGGCAGACAGTCGGCTCCTTTTGTGATCGGTTACCAGGTGTGATCACAATCCCAAATCGTAGTTTAGAGTTTTGTGATATGTAGCTGTTCGAGATCCCTAAATGTGAGCTCTCTAAGATGCTGCACTGCGGGCCCTGACCCTATGGGTATAAAAGCTGCCTTTCAACAACTTGCTGTTTGTTCGACCACATGGAGTTCTGGGATATCCCACGGAGCCCAACAACTCTGTATGTGTACTTGTGTGTGTATGTGAGAAATCGAAAATCAATTTCAGATTTTCTTCTTATAAGGTATTGTCACAGTCTTTCGATGTTACTCTTTGTTGAAACGGGGATCAGTTTACAGTTGGGTTACAAATTGTACTAGTGGAAAAAAAAGTGTGGAAAATGTTGCTTGATGCCAAAAAAAAGAGAGAGAATCCATTAAAACGGGCGACCGGCTCTCTTCAGTTTTTCGTTGAAGGTGAATTATCCATTGTTACAGCATATGCTAGGATTGGTTCTCGATGCAAAGTTAATAGCATATTTCAGAGTGAGTCAGAGTTAAGCATCCATTCACTTTTTAGCCATTAATGACATATATATTGAATGTGTCAGCTTTATATACCAGGCCAGTGCTCCAAAACACGCTTTCACGTCCACGTGCACACATTTCACTTTTGAGGAAATTGAATGAATCCGATGCCTATTGAAAGTCATGTCTGCCCTCTAGTGGTTTGGAGGGCTTGTAATCTTCATTCTACTTTCTTTGCTTCTGAATACATTCCATTTCTATGTGCCATAATTTCAAACACTTTTTAGATTATAATTGAATTATTTGTGATTCTATTTGACATATTTATTGTACATTGTAATTATTCTCACAAATGTTGCATTTTTGTCAGAGGTATTTCTTTCTCTTTTTAAATTAATCATTACCAGCTTGTGCCAACTGATTTTTTTATTTTATTATTATTTTAACCTGTGCAATCCGCTGTTGAACAGATTGAGTTTCTATATCCAGACCCTGTAGACCAGCAGCTCTGGGCTCTTTCTCTGATCAGAGATCAGTCCTATAGACCCTCTCTTAATATATGGTGTGTGTGAATGAAACTGAAATCTCTGTGTCCCTTTAAAATGAATGAACTATTCCATTCTTCTTTCTGCTTGTAGCCCAAAATGGGTGTTAAAAGAGCCACTGCCTGGCATGTTCTGTAATCGGGCACATTTTTATGTTATGTTTCTCCTAAAACAATACCATATGAAAGATGCCCCATTCCTGCTTCAGCTATCTTCAAGCGTGTATGTGGATTATCCAAGGGAAAGTGGTGTGTGTTAGACCTCTGACTGTGTCATGATGCTAAGCATCTTAAGCTCAGCTCCCAATCTTGGGCCAGGCTTAATCCAGCTGTATCACAGCCCTGTGATAAATTAGCTTTCCAGAGAAAATATATCGGAGCTCTATTTACATTTGCTTTCAGCTAGACAGGGGAGGCCAGTTGGTGTGATGTTTAATTGTGAACAGTAGTCCAACGTGAGCCCATTATTGTTTTTCTCGGTGCATGTGTGACTATTAATGCCACCACTGGACTGAACCCTGGTGAGCACATACACACTCACACCAAGATGAAGACACATCCATGTGTTTGTTAAGCTCAGTTTGGGAGGGGAAAACAGAACTTGCCTGCAATGTTTGAAATTTCCAAACAGACCTTTAAATTACGTCAGAGATGCTATTTTCAAAGCTTATAATAATTCTTGGATTCTCATGTTGCCTGAAATATATATATAAATATTTGATTGTATTTTTAATGAAACTTTTTGAGCCACTTTTCGTAAAAAAAAAATGAAAACGTCAAAAAAAAAAAAAAAAGGCTGAAAAAGGCGGCCTGATTGTGGAGCATGAGGCAGGGCTCAGATGCATTGCTGTGAAATGAATCAGGCACTAGCACGGTCAGCCCTGCTTCCTCCATCCTGTCCCTCAGGCTCCAGCTGATCTGAATGTACCTCTCAAGACCAGTCTGTTTCAAACTTTTTTTCTTTAATAAAAGCTGTTTTGAAAGAAGACATTTGTGTCTGAAGTTTTATATTTTTTTCTAAACCATGTAGAAATGTTATACATGTGCTTTATAGGGCTTCAGAGTAACTAAAACAGCATCATAATATTTGTTTAAAAATGAATTCGTCACACTATAGGACTTAATGGACAAAAGCTTAAAAAAAAGTTACTAATTTAAAAACAATTGTAACCAGTTACAGCACCTAGAGTGACATAATAGTTGTTTTGTTGTTTTTATTTGTTTGTTTGTTGGTTTATTTATTATTTTGTGCATTAAATGTGCATCTATGTATACCTTTATCTTAATAAAAATAATGTCTAAAATCTTAATGTTCATAAGTAAACATTGAATTCATAATAATTATAATAACTAAAGCAATACTAGCAGCCAAATGCTCACCATGGCTGTATTTATTTGATAAAGTACAGTAAAAAGTAATATTTTAATGTGATGGCAGCTAAGTTTTCAGCAGCCATTACTCCAGTCTTCAGTGTCACATGATCCTTCTGAAATCATTCTATTATGCTGATTTTCAATGTTGAGAACGGTTGTGCTGCTTAATATTTTTGTGGGAACTGATACACTACCATTAAAAAGTTTGCATTAAATTGATCAAAATTGATTGTAAAGATAATGTTTTTATAATGCATTTATAATGTTACAAAAATTTATATTTTAAATTAATGCTTTTCTTTGAATTTTTTTTTCATCAAAGGATCTAAACTGCTTTCAACATTGATAATAGTAAGATATGGAAATCTGCATATTAGAATAATTTCTGAAGAATCATGTGACACTGAAGACTTATCTTAATTATTCCAAACATTTGACCCTCAGCTCATATAATAACAACACTTAAGCAAAATTTTGATGAAATTCTTGCCCATGGTATTTTTCTGGTATTGTCCTGTATTTGTCTTCAGAATTTAAAGTTAGTCTCTCCAAATCTGTCCAACAATTGCAGAGCATGTGCATAATGAATAAAGACTGCAATGCCATATGTTATTTCAAACCAGCAGTGTCTCATGGGCATAAGATGCAGTTGTAGATGCATAAATAGTGTGTTCTTTGACAACAATGCCTCTTATTCATGTAGCTGTTTGTCTTTGTGCAATTTTCCCACGCGTCATACTTTTCTGTATTGTGAACAATGAAACTCCTTAGTCTAGGAAGAAAAAATAGTTTTGCTGTCGATAGTGATATTCAGAACAGTCTCCCTGTGTGTGTGTTTGTTAGTTAGAGTAAGGGTGAGAATGTGTGTAATACAGCATGCAGGGATCTAGCAGTGAGAAGAGAAACATAATTTAAGCCACTGCCTGTGAGAGAAAACTGACCAATGAGGAGGGTGGAGATCAGCAGGGGGCGGAGTCTAAACTCGACAGCAGAGAAAGTCAATGGGGAGGGAGTTGGCAGAGTGTCAATAGTGTGTGTCTAAGAGTGATGCAGATTTGACGCACTCTAACTCATGGGAGTTTGCAGCCGGAGGGAGTGTGTGCGGTGTGTTTTTAAAGAGGGCAGACCGTCAGCACTGTGGACAGGAAACCCTTTTAATCCGATTCACTTTTGGGACAGGACCTCATCCTCTCTGCCCCTCCCTGATGTGTGTGTGTGTGTGTGTGTGTGGTTTTTGTAAGCTGAGATGTGATATTGCAGTGCCACTATCGGCTGCAGCAGGCTGTTTGCCATAGATATTTCCGGATCCCGTTTCCTCCAGCGGGGGGTCTCTCTGGATGCACTTGCTCCTGCTCAAGGTGACTTGGGGAGTCCAGAGGCGTGAGTGGCGGCACGGAGCTGAAGTCAAGCCTCAGTTGGGACTTGTTCAGAGGAGGTAGTGAGATGAATCCAGGGTGGAGTGGGATGTGAGGGCCTGACGGGCCCAGAGTCAAGTCACTCCTCTCCGGGAACAGCCAGGGAATGGACCCGGCCTCTCCTCAGGAGCCCGAGAAAGACATGGAGGGCTATTACAACCTTTTGCAGGCAGGCTTGGAGCTGGAGAACACACTGCAACGTGAGTATATGCTCATATATGTCTGCCATATATAACTGCCATTTTTGTTCACAACGACATCAGTTTCTCAGGATGTTCATTGGCGTTTTATGTAGTATTGCAAGGATTATGTTTGCTATTTATACCTTAATGGAGTTTTATCCATAACCTAGATTTGATATTTGATAATCTGCTTGAATGGACTGGACTCAATCTTTCTGTAATTGAAAAGCAGAGGAATTCCAGAACCTTGTATTTTTCTATGGTAACCTTTTCCTGAAACCTTAATATTAAACGAGTGTTTTGATGGACAGTAAGCTGGCAGTTTAGAATCATGCAATGTGAATTTGGGCCAGTAGCGAGATTGAAGGATGAAAATAGAAATTGTACTGTCCGTATTACAAATGGGCGCCAAGACACAGGAAGTGGAGCACTGATATTAACCCCCTGCCCTGCTCTCTGGCTCTCAGTTTGGCTTTAAACCCAGAGAATGCTCTTTAGACCATGACTCAGCATCTTCATTTTAGCCACCATGTCTTTCCTCAGGCACTTTAATGCATTTAAAGTCTGAATCACTCCATTCTGCTGTGTGTTATGTAATATTTACTTTATGATGCTTCGGTTTACTCAAAGTGATTGTAGGAGATTAGCTTTGGCAGTGTGGCTCAGGTTGTTGGCATCTGTCTCGATGTTGTGGTTGTTTTTATGTGAGAGTGAGCAGTGTTAAAGTAATGCTTTGGAAAGGTGTTTGTTTGTTACGTTGTAATGATGCATTGTAATGTGAGACAGCAGTTCCTCTCAGGCCGAGCCAGGTTCACAGCAACAACATTCTGACACAGAGTCATTGTGAACACCTGTCTGGGCTTAGATAACATCCATGCTGCAGCACGCCAGAATCTGCTCAAACAATGAGAGATGTTAGTATTCCTCAGTATATTTGACATTGAGAAAATGAATTTGGTTTCTAAGGTGCCATTTTAAAGCTAAACTGTTGAGTTTTGAATGCTCTGTAGATATGAACTCTGATCCTTTCATTCCTCTAACCACATTGCATGACAATATGTACATGTTCATGCATACAGTATGAGCATGAACGCTTTAGGGGGGAAATTTGATCCTACTTGGATCTGGCTTTAATATTCAAAATATAAAAATAAAACACTTTGAATTTAATATTTGTTATCAAAACTGATTCCCACTGTGTTATAAATGGAAATTAACGTTAACACTAATCTTCTGGAATTTGCGTTCACAATGCTACCACATTTATACCAAACATAGTGGCCACACTTAATAATTTATTAATGTCAGATAAAATATCAAACCAAGTGGAATCTGTAAACCGACGGTTCTTAAGCTTTTCTCACAAATAAAATAGATTTTCAGTCAAGTCAGGTGTAGTTGATCACATTAAACACTAACATTTGACAATCAATACATTTGTCCTAGTTTTAAATGGCAACATTTTGTGAAATGTTTTGCTTGAAAAAATTCCACTTGGGTTGATATGGAATGCATTAACATTCATACAAGTGTAAGTGTAACTAAAGTGTCCAAATACTTTTGGGCTTAATGTATCTAAAAACATATTTATCTAGGCTAGTCTTGTCTGTGCTTTTTTAAATTTAAAGTATAAAAGCTCAGGCAACTAATCCTCTTATCATTCAAGCCTATTTAGTAACCATCACTGTCCCCGGAAAGAACTACATTTATGAAAACATTCAGAAATGATTGTTTGTTCAAAGGTCATTTTTTGTTGTTGTTTTGGAACAGCACTTTTTGAATTAACAGTATTTTTTAAAATGCATCATTAATGCATTCAGTATTTACTTAAGCCTCTTTAAATTAAATAGAAACGTCAATCAAAACGCAGCAATTATGCAACACTGAATTTATTATTATATATTTATATTATATTATATTTACATTATACTACACTATTATATAACATTTTTATTATATATATATATAATATAAAATCTCTCATCTGTCTCCTACAGGACAGATCATAGTAGCTTTCAGACTGAGTTCAGACATGTTCACATGGACAGCACCTGAATGTGTTTATTATACACTGACTCGCTGAAATCTTTGATCACACCCTCAAAGGAGTATAAGGTGTGGTTTTCCATCTGTGTTGTTTTAGAAGGGCGATGCTGCCTAAACGTAACATTGTCAAGGCAGTGCTGGGCTTTCTTATAAAGCCTGAACACATGGCAGAACAAACACTATTAGCAAATATACTCCAGCATTTAGTGACCTAACAGACTCAATACAAAATTAAATGGGAAATGTCTTAATATATTCATATAATTTATTATATTAAAGAAATTGTTCACTCAAACATGAAAATTTGATGAAAATGTACTCACCCTCAGGTCATCCAAGATGTAGAGGAGTTATTTTCTTCATCAGAACAGATTTGAGAAATTTAGCATTACATCTCTTGCTCACCAATGGATCCTCTGCAAGTGAATGGGTGCCGTCAGAATGAGAATCCAAACAGCTGATAAAAACAGCACAATAATCCACAAGACAGTCAAACAAATCCATCTTTAAGGCATTTTAACTTCAAACATATTTTAACTTCAAACAGTTGCTTCTGGCTGAAATACAAGTTCATAATCCTTACTTGTAAAAGGTGCTTGATCTCTGAATATTAATATCTAATATAGACAACTTTTTCACTGGACAAAGCAATATTATGAATAGATGCAATGGTTTGAAATGAAAAACATCTCGATATATGTTTACTACAAACATGCAGATTGTGTGTTACTTACATTATTTGTAGATTATTGTGATTTTGCTGTGATTTATCAGCTGTTTGGACTCTCATTCTGACGGCACCCATCTATTTGAAGTCTCATTCTGACGGCACCCATTCACTGCAGAGGATCCATTGGTGAGCAAGTGATGTGATGGTAAATTTCTCCAAATCTGTTCCGATGAAGAAACAAACACATCTACATCTTGTATGGCCTGAGAGAGAGTACATTTTTAACATTTTTATATGAACTATTTCTTTAACTGTTAATATATTTGCACACACAAATTTGTTGCACAGACCTTAAGCTGTATTTTTATTATTATAAAAATTCTGTTTTTATTTGTTAATATATTTGCACACAAATATTTCTTACACAGACCTTAAACTGTATTTTTATTTATTATTATTATAAAAAATATTATTATGTCTATTATATCATGACACTTCACATTTGTATTTTTTATAAAATTAGTTTGCAAACTAGTGGAAGGCTGAAGCATATTTATTGTTGCTTTCTAGTCTAGACCATCTTGCTTAAATTCAATTCAATTCAAGTTTATTTGTACAGCGCTTTTCACGATACAAATCATTGCAAAGCAACTTTACAGCAAATGAAGTTTCTACAATATTTAGTAGTAGCTTATCAGTGGTGACTGTCAGTCAATGTACATATGGCAGAAATGTACGGAAAAATCAATTAATGACGTAATCAAACAGACGATGAACACTATTAACAGCAATTATTATATGATGCAATCAAACTTATAGCAAAATGTGGTAGTTCTGTAAGTTGTTTCAGGGTTGGCATCATCATTAAATGCATCTCTCTAAAATTTACAATGTATTTATCTCTCCATATCTCATCATATTATAAATCTCATTAATTTTGCTTTTGAGGTGTATAGAGAGTATTTAACATTTTAAACTGTTGAAATTGTCTTGAGTGTTATTAAATATTTAGTTGTGTCTTGGTTCACATTCGTCTCTGCCCCAGCACCATTATACCTGTTGGAAACTCATTAAATGTTAATGTCAGCATTTATTTTTTATCATGATAGGTTAATAGTTATGTAGATAGCAGTTTTTACATATTACAACATTCTTCAGGACATGACCCTTTATTTTGGAAGTATATGAAGCATGTAAGGAGCCTTATAGTAGGAAAAAGAAGCTGTACTGTAACTTGACCCAAAATAATCCATTTCCTCTACAGAGTATTGCATTTCTCTTTGTGGAATTAATTTTGTTTTTGTTTGCCGCAAACACAGGAAGTGAGTCGTTGGTGAAGTCACTGGAGACCAGTGTTGGTCCATATGTAATTTGAACACATCCTCTATTGTCAACCTCCACTTGCAGTGTATTGTAGTATGAGACGAGGCTCAAAGGAAACTGAACCTCTTGTTTTCAGTCTCTGGCTTCAGTCCATCTTGATGGTTCTGCAGACATGAATGCATTAGACTCACTGCTACTAACTACTAATGTTGTCAATTTCACTGAGGAGTCCATTAACAGACCATAAATTATTTTATATAGCACTGTGATTAACAGCTTCTGGTAGTTTGTACATTGAACACTGGGTGGTGCTGTTCCTGAAATTTCACATAACTTACAGAAACATGACCTAAAACTTGCCACTTTGTTATTTATATGTGGCTCATCTTCATTGTCTCCTCAGAGGTCACAGTCCCTGTGAGTATGCAGGAAGTGGCTGGCTACATTGAGAAACAATTGGCCTATTTATCAGGTGGGGTTTTCAGTTTCTGTTTGATAGTTTTTGGAGACGTAAAGTATGTGTGGATTAATGGCTTGTCTAAACATGTCAGATAAATTTGGAGCAATGCCACAGAATTTGTCCTTAACTGAGAAACTGTAAATGTGATGTTTATTGAATTCCAGGGGGACGCGGTGAGGACTCTAGTGTCATCATCACTCTCCCAGAATGCTCTGCTTTCAGCGACATTCCTGAAGAAGCTCTTGCCAAAGTTCTTTCATACCTCACACTGATTCCGAGGTCCGTGTCTAATACATCAGCCTCTCCATCTCACTGCATTGCAGTACAGCAGCAGTCCCTTATGTATTCTCTTCACGTAAAGCTTGAAACAGCTCATACACAAATTGAGCTATTCAAATGAATGTATTGTTAGTGTGTTAAATATGCAAAGATCTTTGTAGTTACATTGTAGACACAATACAGTCAGGATCTTTTAGGATGAAAGAACATATTGATCCCGACATACAATGCAAGCAAATGCCTGTGTACATTTATACATATGTTCAGATATTCTGGTTGTTCATAATGTCATGTTCTTAACTAAGATCAAATGCAGTTAGTGTGATACATGACACACTTCACATGTTTCCAGAACACGGCAACCTGGGGTAAAATTTATCATAATTTTAGACCGAAGATTGGATACTTGGGCCTCGATAAAAACGGCATTGGCACGGATTGCGGTAAGAGATTACAATATATTTACAATTACAATTATTTTTTTATAATTAATGCACAAGTGTGAAAGGTGTTTTGTTGTTTTAATTTATTATTATTATTTATGGTTAAATAAAAAAATCTTGTAAATCTTTAGTGCATTGTTTTTTAAAAATATGCTTTTTTTCTACAAAAAAAAGTATATAAAAATGACCCTAAAATGTCTGTATAATGTAACCATGTAAACCGTTCAAAAATATTTTCCTTGCACCTTGCATAAACTTGGGATTTATCCTTTTAAAACGATTTTAAAAAGTCTCTCTCACTCTCTCTATATATATATACTGTGCAAATAACATTAATTTTGACTCAAAAATAAAGCTGTTTGTGGCCTTACTCTAGATGACTTGAACAAAACACTAAACAAAATATTTGATATTCTTAAAAAAACCATAATGATCTTGACACACTATCATAAAAGTCTGAATTTTTAATGATTTTTCAGGACGGTTTCGGTTTAAGCCATACACACACACATAAATACTTTTAATTTAAAAAGTATTTATGCATGTATGTATAAAACTTAAAAGAGGTATATTTATTTATTAGTGAATTTATTGTATTATTGAACAGCTTAATAGATCCAGGGAGAACATTAAGCATCGCTGACCCTTAATATGTCCTTTGGGGATTGAATGCATCACGCGTCTGTATTGACTGTGTGCTGAAGCGGTCTTGTCGCTGTCCGCGGTGCTGAAGTGGATCAGCGCATTTGCAGTACAGCATGTGCTCACAGCCCAATTCTCTGAGCTCCAGCCTGAATAAATAACTAAATGCGGCACTTCTAACTGAAGTTTGCGTTTAAAAACAGCTTGTGTGAAACCCGAGCTCACTGCGAGGCAACGGGAATGCATGAGTTAGCACAAAGCATGCGCAGGTTTTTACATGATGACGCTCTTGGGGCGAGGGAGAGGTGAGGAGAGGAGAGAGCAGGAGAGACGGTGCTGTGCTGCCACCCTCCCGACGCTGCGGCGATGAATCCCGCAGACCGTCCACTGCACCGGGCACCGGTCTGCCACAGCAGGATGGGCGAGGTCTTAAAACATCCTCGTAAAACATCGATCGCTATGAGCGAGCGAGACTACAGGCGAGGACTCCCGCGCATCCGCCGCTCTACGGTAATGTGTCTGGAGTAGTTTCGCTCAAGAGTTGGACTTAAGTTTAGATGAGCACAATGCGGTACACTGCGGCGCGACGGACGGATTTAGCTTAGTCATCCGACATGGATAAATGTTAGCGAAGGCGTTATTTATTAATGTAACCTATAAACAAATATATTATCATGCATATGAGCGATAGCCGACTGAATATTTTCGCAGATGATGCTATTGTTTACAGATACGTAAGGACGAGTCAATGTCAAGCGTGGTGTGTCCTTACTGTGAACTGTGTGCTAGGATGAACTGTCATGTTGATGTCCTTTTTCTGTTTGTCAAAGAGATTAGTCCGATTTGTTTCAAATACTTATGTATCTCAATGTGATTCAGCTCCTGTGATGAATAACCTGTACATTTACAGTAGCTGTAGGCTAATCAGGCTGGTTATCTCAATGTGTAGTTAAGTGTTAACTAGTTTTAGCGTTATCTCATCAATTTGATTGACAGCTTGTTGTTGTCTCTAATTGTCAGTGTGATTAATGGGGATGTGTGTGATGAGTGATAGTACAGGTCATACAGTAACACACTAGATTCTGTTAGCATACATGAATAATATTCAAACTTCAAAATGCATTTATTGCTTTTTTTGTGAGTTTAAAAGTCTAAAACCACATTGAAACTTTAAAAATGGAAACAAAGAGACAAAATGAATTAGCAATATTATTGTGCACCATTTCCAAGTGATTACATTTTTGACATTATGCAAATTCATTTGTACAGATAGTCAGATGTTGGAGTATATACTATGGAGTATATAGTAAATAATAATAATAATAATAATATACATGCTTTAAAAAAAGCACAAGATTCACATATTTACTTAAACTTCAAATGATGGAAATTACAATTGAACAGTTTAATTTTTCTTTTTTTGTATTTAATACAATAGCAGACTTAATGAGGCTAATTTCATACGTAGCTAGCATTTGCACTAACTTTTGATAACTATATTGGCCATGAATATTGGCCATTTATAGTAGTGGAATAATTGAATTAGTAACTAAAATAGTTTATGCATATTTTATTATTTGTTTATCATAATACTGTACTTTACATGTATTTTAAAATGAATTTTCATTTTGATATTGTGTCTGGGACAAAGGTAAAACAGTCAAATCCAAACAATAAAAGCAACTGAAAATAGTACAAATAAACAAGTGTATGCAGTGTAAATGTTTCCATGCAAAGCAGCATTATATTAGACCCAGAACATTCCTTAAATATGTGGAACTCTTTTTCTGTTTTTCTTTATATCCTCCAGGTTTTAAGGATTATTCGTGCATTTATCTGCCTGTTTAAGGTGGTCTGTCCTTGTGTGTCTGCCAGGCTGATATCATCTCTCTCTGTCTTAGGCCTCATTCCCTGGAAACCTGCACCTTGTGTTGGTGCTGAGACCGACCAGCTTCTTCCAGCGCACGGTTACAGATCTCGGCTTCCGCTTTAGTCAAGAGGACTTCATGCTTAAAATGCCTGTATGACTCATTACACTCATTTGTAATTTTATCTTCGTAAAGTCAGGACCACCCTGACCTGCATTTGTGTCTGTTATTAAGGTGGTGATGCTCAGCTCTGTCACAGATCTACTGCGGTACATTGATGAGAATCAGCTGACCTCAGAGTTTGGGGGAACTCTTGACTACTGCCACAGCGACTGGATCGTCTTGAGAACAGTAAAAAATGATGGTATAGATGCATTAACGAAATAAACAGAAATATCACATTAAACAAGGTAGTCTCTTTGCTTTTTGCAGGCCATTGAGAGTTTTGCGGTTATGGTTAAGGACATTGCTCAGATGCTGCAGGCGTTTGGAACAGAGCTGGCTGAGACACAGTTATCAGAGGAGTGCAGTGCTGTTGAGTTCCTCCTGCTGTCCCACACCGAGAAATACAGGAGACTTAAGGTACAGCTCAATGAAGCCCTCATGTGTAGAGAATCCTCTCACTTTTCCCTTATTGATTATTGCTGGACTTTAATAACTGCTTTAGGAACATCAAAATTTCAGCTTAACATGTTAAGGAGGAGGAATTAGCGATTAATCGCATCCAAAATAAAAGTTTTTGTTTGCATAATTTATGTGTGTGTACTGTGTATATTTATTATGTATATATAAAGACACACACATGCAGCATATATTTTGAAAATATTTACATGTATATATTTATATTCATATAAATTATATCATATATAAATATATTTAATATATAAACATACATGCATATGTGTGTATTTATATATACATAATAAATATACACAGTACACACACATATTATGTAAACAAAAACTTGTATTTTGGATGCAATTAATCATGATTAATCGCTTGACAGCACTAATATGAAAGACTACTGTTTAAAAGTTTGGAGTCAATACGTTTTTGAAAGAAGTTTCATCAAAGCTGTTTGCTATTGTCTATTTGATCCAAAATACAGTAAAAACAGTAATATTGTGAAATAATATTATTTTAAAATAACTTTTGTTTTTATTATATATTAAAATGTAATTTATTCCTGTGATGCAAAGCTGGCTTTTCAGTGTCACCTGATCCTTCAGAAATCATTCTAATATGCTGATTTTCTGCTTAAGAAACATTTATTATTATCAAAGTTGACTAGAAAGTGCAAAAGAACATCATTTATTTGAAATAGAAATCTTTTGTAACATTATAAATGTCTTTACTGATGAATTTAATGCGTCCTTGCCTACTGTCCCCAAATGGTTGTTTATACAAAATAGTATTTTAGGTTCTGAAACGGATTATTTTCATTTTTTACCTTTTATAATATTTTTTTTTCTAGTTTAATTTAAATGGTTCTGTGGTGAAAGAAATATTATAAATATACCCATATCTTGCATCAGTCTCTCAATTGAGGACAGTAGAGCTGCATGCATAATAATTATAATATATTTAGCAAAATTATAAAATAGCATCTCAGAAAAGGACAAAAAACTCTTGACAGGACAACCTATTAAACCGAGCGCCTGTAACTTTTTATCAGATTAAACATGGTGTCTACTACCACTTATTTTGCCAAGGAAAACATAAAAAAAAGTACCAAACCTAGGGGAATAAACTATAATTAGGGTACACAGAGCATGGGAGTACAAAAGCTGTATTCCACTCCAGTCTGCAGTCACTTTTAGCTCCTGTCTTGTCTTTTCTTGTGTTTTTCCGGCCCCTCTGGGCTCTGGCTGTTGTTTTGTTCCATGATTCTGTGATGTCAATGACAGCAGAACACAGTGCGTAGTGTTTTTGTTGTTGTTCATGGGTGAAGGATGCCATCAGATCTGTGATGAGAGAGGGGCGGCAGCTGCTCTCTAACCTGGAGACTTCAAGGAAGGAAGGGGACGCCGACACGTGCTGGGACATGACACAGGACTGGGATACCATGCAGAGGTGTAGGGTTTGATCCTGTTTATTTGAAAAGAAATAGTCTGCATCACAAATACACATCACTGTTTTATTTCTAAAACGATGTGAACTTGAAATCATGCTTTCTGACATGTCCTAACTGCAGGCTGCTGGCTCAGCTCACAGATATGGAGATGGCGTTTGATGGCTTCTTTGATAAGCACCACCTCAAACTGCAGCAATATTTACAACTGCTGAGATATGAGCACAGTTTTCAGGAGGTGAACTGCTTTTCTGTCCCTAAAATTGCACAAAGACATACTGATGGCTCACAAACAAATGCTTTATACAAAGCCAGTGCTGCCATTTGATCATGAAATGATTCTGATCGTTCTCACCTGTGCTGGGTAGTTAGATCTATCAAGGCAAGAAGTAAATTTACATGTAATAATTTAATTGAAAGTGTCTTTTGTCAACCTTTTTGAATATTTATTTATTGAGTTTTGGCATTATACTGTATACTAGCACAATTGCTTAATACGTAATGCCTTAAAATAAAAATCTTGCTTATTTTGACTAAAATTGAGCAAGACTATATTAAACAACAGCTGTGAATTTTAATATATGACATGACCAGGCGATAAATAAATATGAATAACTATTAAACAATATATAATGTATTATATATATATATATTTACTGAAAAATAGTGTACACTGTGTAAGACCAATGGTGTAAAATGCAAAAAATAAATAAATTAATGCTAAAAAGCTGATTTTATAATAATACTATGTACTATTGATTATTTAATTAAAGATTCTGAAATGTTGCCCTGCTTTTCAGTTCGGATCTCCACCCCCTGCAAAACAGGCAATTTGTCAGTGCTGCATTACCTAATTTTTTAAAGAGTAAAAGTAAAGTAAAGAAGGAAGGATATTTTTTCCTATTATAATAGGAAGAGTCAGTAAAAGTATTTGATCTAGTTGATCTAACATTCTCTTTCTGTCAGATGGAGTGCTCTTTAGAGAAATTAAGAGCACAGGAAAGGAAGATAAGCATCACAGGAGAATCCCTGTCCCAAACAGAGCAGTGTGTCAGAGAGCTGGACAGTTTGGAAAAACGTGCACAGGTAGTTGCATTATGCCTCCCTGTTCATGTTGTACAGTCAGTCGCAAATATGCTGATATTTCTGACAGATTTGTGTGTGTTTCAGGCGGAGATGAGTCAGGCTCAGGTTCTTATCCTGCATGGGCATCAGCTGGCTGCTGGACACCACTATGCCATGGCTCTGATTATCCAGCGCTGCAATGAACTCAGACATCAGTGTGACACCCTGACCTCTGCCCTCAATACCAAACACAAGTCCCTGAAAGAAGCACAGACCCTGCTACGCCGCCTCGAAGAGGTGGGCTAATACATTCACTCCTTCTCTTTATATAGTCATTTTTATACTATTATGAAAAATATTTTTTAATGTTTTTTTAAGAAGTGCCTTATGCTCATCAAGGCTGCATTTATTTGATCAAAACAGTAATATTGTGAAATATCAATGCAATTTAAAATAACTGCTTTCTATCTGAATATATTTTAATATGATTTCTTCCTGTGATGGCAAAGCTGAATTTTCAGTATCATTACTCTTCTTCAGAAATCATTCTAATATGCTGATTCGCTGCTCAAGAAACATTTCTTATTATTATCAATGTTGAAAACAGCTTAATGTTTTTTGGTTAATATTTACTTCATAATTGTTTTCTGTATTCTTTAATGAACAGAATAATCAAAAGAACATTATTTATTTTTGATAACTTTTGATCAATTTAATGCATCCTTGCCAAATAAAATTATGAATTTCTTTAGAAACAAAAAAATCTTTGTTTTGCAGGCTCAGCGGTGGTGTGATGATGGCGCTTATCTCTTGGCCAATCAGCAGGTGGATAAATTCCAGTCTAAAGAAGGTGCGCTGGCAGCTCTTCGAGATATCGCGAAGTTCCAGGAGGCGGCGCCACCTCTCCTCGGTGCAGGCGTGGATGTGCTCTTTCTGGAGTATGAATCTGTGCTCACTCCTTGTCTACAGGTAAACACTGACAGACTACAGAAATGAGACTAGACCCAGTTTCAGTAGTTGTTTGATGTAAATTCCTAGGCATCCTTTCAGAAATGTAGCTTCTGATGGATGTATTTGGACCCTCTAAATCTTAAATATTTAATTACATTTTAGGCTAAATATAAATGGAAATTCTTTGCTGTGGTGTGTTTCAGGCTCATATGGAGAATACTTTTCAGAAGCATAGTTCTGTGCAGGCTTTGATTCAGTCCAGACAGAACTGCCTGAAGAAACTGGCAGATAAACATGTCCGACCAATCCAACTGGTGGCCCCTCGTCCAGAAAACCCACCACGTGCAAAATCCCCCCTCTTCTCCCCCAAACATGGTATGTGGCAGTGCAATATTAATTTTGGGTCCAATTATCCTCAGTATTTTTCAGCCATGAGTTCTCGCAGTCTTATCAATAGTTACTTTTTCACAAGATTTTGCACTAAATGTTTCATATCTAGACAACATGCTACAGTACAAAGACTAAATCGCACTCTTTAATGAAGCTTTCAAGACGCCTGATCAAAAGTGGATTGCATTGGGGTAATGACATGAAATCCTTCTACAGCTATTATGTACCTTTACAAATGCACAGCCGCACCTTTTTCCTAATAAATCCCTGTAAATAATGCAAACTTCCTGGGGAGTTGCGAAATAAGGTGCATTTGCAATTCACATGTAGCCCTTTTGATCCTTATTAACTCTGAGGACCCATAACAAAGGCTTGTCTGTGACATATAGTCAAATGAATGCCTCCATGTAAATTAGGAAGCATTACGTTTTGTTTACCCCAGAATGCAAACCTTTATTATGTGGCTCTGTGGAATACTTGATTCTGATTGGTCAATAGTGGACCTCGGCTGTCAGATCCTTCTGTATAATGACCATTAAATTGTATATTTCAATAGACTATGTGACAAAAGTGACTATGGGAATTTGTTAGAAAACTAGTACAGAGAAAAACGTAAATTGAATTGCAGATTAATAATGTATTACAGAATGAGTTAATTATGAATGATATAATGGGAGAGAATAAAGTAGATAGATAGATTCGGTCGTCATGCATTCAGTATTCTTGTGAGAGCTGATGCACTTTAGGATGGAGAGATCAAGGGAGGAAGCCATAGAGACGTGCAGAGCTCACCTGACATACTGTGATCTTTGATTGATGAACAGCCCATCAAAAGTGATCTGACAGGAACGCAATGTAAAGATGGATCTGTAGCTGAAACAAGGGCTTTAAGGGAGGATTTTATTCACTTACTGAGGTCATACACTGGTATTGACCTCTGAATGACTTCCAAAGTCAGATCAAACTGATATTATGTTATGCCCAGTGCAGTCTGATTGTTTTTGATGATATGATATGATTTGATTGCGCATAGAACTGTGGACGTTAATGTTTTGTGCTGCAGTCACTAGTCTGCACTTTTAAAAATGCAACTTCAAAAAATATTCTCATAGCTCTCACTGAAGCTGCACGTTTTGCAACATACATATTTATATCAATTCTGTGTTGTATCCATCTGCTCTTTTTGTTTTAAAACAGATTTTAATTCCAGTTTAAAGTTCACCTTTGACCTCCCATTACCAGGCAAAAGAACATCAAGGAAAAGCCCAAACTCCAGGAAGGTAACAGCACTCTTTCACTTGGTCTTTATAAATACATTTGGGAGGTTCTTTTGATAGTAATATGTACTATATATGGATGTTTCCTCAACTATGATCCTATTGACTTTTAGAAAATAAACTCTCTCACTAGTTTAATTTTGTATGTCTTATCACAGAATAATTCGCAAGTCATCTCCATTACATCTCAAATGATTTATTGTATTATTGTAAGGGCTCTGTAATGGAAAATATGGTGATGGATATGACATTTTAAACATTTTGAAAATAAATAGATGTCTCATTTTGCCTTTGTAAGGCTAATTTCATAGATTGTATCCTAAAAACAATGAAATCACATTTTCACACATTTCATAATTTACGAACATTAAAATAAAAATGTTTTACCGTAATAGTCACTTTAATATATACTAAGTTTTGATTTTCCCTCACACATCAGTTTCTAAGATGTGATTGTCATGTGACAAAAAGTTGAAATTTAAGGCTTTTTTAAATAAATAAATGAATAAATAAATAATGTTTTAAATAAAAATCCACCACTGACTGCCTGAATTACCCAAAGTTGAAGAAACACCCATAGACTGCATTTCACTTTTCATATTGTAAGAAAGATGTATAAAGATCAGAAAAGATGTGGAAATGGTGCAGTATGCGTGATTTGATTAAATCAACACCTTGTGCTTTCTTTTTTCTTTTGTGTCATTCTGTGTTTTCTGTGTGGTTCAGATCGAGGTGATTCATGACTATCAGACAGCCAGCTCTCTCCCGTACAGTATAGATGGAGAAGACGGCACTGATCTGCTCAAACGGTGAGTCTGCTGTCTGACACTGTCTGTTTAAATGACACACTGATGTGTCTGATGACCCTGTGAATGTGTGTGACTCCAGACATGTGATGAAGGAGCTGATCGAGACCGAGAGGATCTATGTGGAGGAGCTGCTGGCAGTGCTCTTGGTAAGATGACCTTCATTTTTCTGAATGTGGCACTGAAGATAGAGCTGGAAGCTGAGGTGTTGATGTTGTGGATTTGTTTATGATATCTCTCACTCTATTTGTCTGGATTTGCAGGGCTACAGGGCTGAAATGGACAATCCGTCTCTTGCTCCGCTCCTGCCAACAAGTCTTTGCAAAAAGAGAGATGTGCTGTTTGGAAACTTGCCTGATATCTACAACTTCCATAGCAGGCAAGGCCACACACAGAGAACTTCATAACGCTGCTAACAGCAAGGAGCAAAATGTAAACAATAGCTTCAGACCGAAATACGATTCTGTTTCCTGTGAGATAAAGCGGCAAATCCTCAGCCTCGGAAATTCAGACACTCACTGCACACTCACAGTTTTGACTTCAAGACACCTTCCGAAAACATCTTATTTTAATAAAACGTATCGGTTTGTGCAGCTGTGTTTGCCAGTGGCTTTGAAACCTGTCTTGCCTGCTGGGTCTTCATCCCCGGGTGAGGCAAATTGCCAAATTGGTTGACTGCAGGAAGCCGTCACGCCAATTAAAGCACTTTAATTACAGCTAAATGGCTGTTGGTCAAATAAGGATTTGATTAAGCCAATGAGAGCTCAGCTGGAAGGGAGCGCGTCAGCAGAGCGGGGGTTCTAATAGACAGCTGTGTGACCTCTCACTGAGTTGTCAGTCAGTCTTATCTGTTACGGAGACAGAAAAAGGCATAGTGCAACTGGGAAATAAGGAACTGAAATAGTTGCTAAACTAATTATGCATACTAGATATTGTGCATACTATTTGTAGTGCATACCAAGTATAATGCACACTACACTTGTAGTGCATATTAAATTTAATACATACTAATTGTAGTACATACTGGATGTTATACATTTTAGGCGTACTTGATGTACTGCATACAAGATTTGTCAAGCATACTATGTGTATATATGTTTAACACATTATATATGTATACTTTTGTACTGAAAATGAGATTTAATACACACTAATTGTAGTGAATAGTTACAGATATAATGCACATTAGATGTACATACTGGATGTGTACTGGATTTCTGCCTTTCAATAGTTTGGAGTCAAAACCAATTTATAATTTTGTGTTGTTTTGTTTTTCCAGTAAATATATCTAAATATCTTTACAAGAAGATACATTTACAATTTAGAAGCCATTATTTAAGATAATAAAGACCTCTAGAGTTTTAGACAATGTACTGTATCTTGGATTAAATACGTACTTTTTTGTTAAAATTAAGCTTAAAACAAGAAAGCATTATTTGCTGTAAAAAATGCAGTAGGAAAAACAGAATAATAACATGTTAAAATGTGGGTACTTATATAATGATATTTTATAATGTTGCAAAAAAATTATATTTCAAATAAGTGCTGTTCTTTTGAACTTATTACTGAATACTGAAAAAATGTATGACAGTTTCCACAAAAATATTTATCAGCACAACTGTTTTCAAAATTGATCATAATAAGAAATGTTTCTTGTGCATTAGAATGATTAAAATTCAGATTTGCCATCACAGGAATAAGTCAAATTTTAAAATATATTGAAATAGAAAACAATTATTTTAAATTGTAATAATATTTGACATTATTACTGTTTTTACTGTAATAAAACAGTAACAGTAAGTGTAAGTGGATCAAATAAATCCAGCCTTGGTGAGCAAAAAAAATATTAGTCTGGGGAAGTCGTGGCCTAATGGTTAGAGAGTAGGACTCGTAACCCAAAGGTTGCAGGTTCGAGTCTCGTACCGGCAGGGATTGTAGGTGGGGGGAGTGAATGTACAGCGCTCTCTCCCACCTTCAATACCACGACTGAGGTGCCCTTGAGCAAGGCACCGAACCCCCAACTGCTCCCCGGGCGCCGCAGCAAAAAATGGCTGCCCACTGCTCCGGGTGTGTGTTCACGGTGTGTGTGTTCACTGCTGTGTGTGTGCACTTTGGATGGGATAAATGCAGAGCACTAATTCCAAGTACGGGTCACCATACTTGGCCACATGTCACGTCATGTCACGTCATTTTGAATGGTAGTGTATTACATAAAATTACATTCAATTATGAACAGCTAGCAAGATTTTCAACGGAACACTGTTTCCAAAGTGTGTGACTTGTGTCTTCTGTTCTGTTCTCCAGTGTCTTCCTGCAGGATTTGGAAAGCTGTCTGGAGAGCCCTGAGGCAGTAGGGGCTTGCTTTCTGGAAAGGGTGAGGAAGTTTATAACACCATATGAGACCAATTTGAGGTTACTGTTCATGTCTTTCTTCTTTTTTGTTTTTACAAAACATATCTAACATAAAACTATCTGTCTGTTTTCAGAAAGACCATTTCCATTTGTATGAATGTTACTGTCAGAACAAGCCTCGATCTGATTCTTTATGGAGGCAGTTCTCGGACTGCCCGTTCTTTCAGGTATCAATGACCATCTCTATCTATAGAAATACTTGCAGCACACTGGTATGCATCTAGAAAGAGATCTGAGATGTGTCCTGTGTGTTACAGGAGTGCCAAAAGAAGCTGGAACACAAACTTGCTCTTGACTCATACCTGCTGAAGCCAGTCCAGCGCCTTACAAAGTATCAACTCCTATTAAAGGTGCGAGCTTTAGTTGAATACAAATGTGAATTGGGGGGGGAGGTCATATAAAATTATGTATCTTTTAACATTTTAATTTTTGTAATACTTTTTATTATGCATCTTTTGGTACTAAGTCCTTTTGATCAGGAAATCCCATCTGAGTTTGTTTGAAAAGGTGGTCTGGGATATAGTTCATGTGAACTGCAGTATGGTTTGCATTTGGTATTACATCACAATGCACCCTGTGGAAGCTTATTTCTGCCACAGAATAAAAATAGAAAAAAAATTTTCTTGATACTGCGAGTTTATATATTGCAATTGCAAGTTTACATCTCACAATTCTGGAAACAGAATTGTAGGACGTGAACTTATAATTTAGAGAAAAAAAGTCAAAATTGTAGTTGTAAATTTGAAAGATGTAAACTCGCAGTTACAAGTTCATAACTTGCAATTGCAAGATATATACTCACAATTGTAAGGAAAAAGTCATAATTGTGAGATAAACTCGCAGTTGTGATTTTTTTTTTCCTCCGAATTTTGAGTTTACATCTCGCAATTCTAACTTTTTTTCTCATAATTCTGCATGCGCATACAGTCCAGTCGGATGCCTCATATTTGGGGTGGTTAAAAAACAGAATTGCAAGAAAAAATTCAGAATTGCGTGATATAAACCTGCAATTCTGGGGAAAAAACGTCTAAGAGATGTAAACTCTTAGTTATGATTTGATTTCATAACTTGGAATTGCATTAGAAGGGGAAAAGTCAGAAGTGTGAGGGATAAACTCACAGTTGTGAGAGAAAAAAAAAAGTCAGAACTGTGAGATAAAATGTTTTAGATTTTTATAGCAACCTTGTGTAATTTTTTAAAGTTTTCTGATGTAGGGATATTTTTGTCCATTAAATCCGAGGAATTGTATGTGTGTTTGATAATAGGAGCTTCTGAAGTACAGCTCAGGCTGTGAGAGAGTTTCTGAGCTGCAGGGGGCACTAGAAGCCATGCTGGACCTGCTGAAGTCAGTCAATGACTCAATGCACCAGATTGCCATCACCGGATATGAGGTGACATTTTTAACAACTTAAAGTGAGTGTGTGTGAATGCGTACAGTAGCTAACAAGTTGTATGTTGCAGGGGGATCTCAGCAATCTGGGCCGCGTGCTAATGCAAGGCTCCTTCAGTGGTCCGACCCGCGTGAAGGAGCTGGCCCGCTTCAAGCCCATGCAGCGACACCTGTTCCTGCATGAGCACGCACTCCTCTTCTGCAAGCGTCGAGACGAACACGGAGAGAACGCTGACAAAACTCCCTCCTACAGCTTCAAGCACTGTCTTAAGGTACGGCACGCACTTCCTGCTGGGAGCACATGTGCAATCTCAGAAAGCCCTGCCAGCATCGCATGTGGATGCATCGTTGTATATCAGCCTGTTTACTCATGACAGCATTCCTTCCTTGTTTTTAAAATGTGATGCTACTTCACAGGATGTGACAGGATATGACATGTTTATACAGCAGGTAGCTGTGTGTTTTCAGATTCGCATGTGTTTTCATCCGTGAGTATAAAATGCTGTTTATGCCGGCAGATGAGTGCAGTCGGCATTACGGAGAACGTCAAAGGAGATGTGAAGAAGTTTGAGATCTGGTACAGTGGCAGAGAGGAAGTCTATGTGATACAGGTGAGAATGTTTAAAGGGACAGTTCATCCAAAAATGAACGCAACACCAATTCTTCTTCAACTCATTTTCAGAGAGGTTATCATTTCATTTAGATGCATCAAACTCACAAATTAACAGCTGTTACACTTGATTTGTCTAAATGCAAATTAATGAAACTATATACACATTTATCAAGTTTCAAATATAAACATGAGTCAGTGTCAAAAGATCATCTCTAACAGTGTAATATTCAGAAATTACTGGTCAAACATTGTGACTTTCATTATATTTTTCTCATACAAATATAAAAATAAGCAGTAAAATAAATGCAAAGACTAGATTAAATATAATATGATATAAAAGTATTATTTAATGGACAATGACCATGATTACTGTCACGTTTACCACTGTTATGCAAAAACTTCTCATAGGCACCCACAGTGGAGGTGAAGATCACTTGGCTGAACGAGATCAGAAAGATCCTGACCAACCAGCAGAAACAGCTCAAAGGTCTCAATACATTTCCTGTGATTAAATGTCACTGTTGTTCCACCACAAGTACTTGGAGTAATGTGTGCTCTTCTCTCATTGGTTCAGAGGAGTTGTGTCACTCTGCTGCAGTCTCAGAGCAGACGCAGATGTCTCCTCCTCTCTCAGTGAGGTAAGAATCCACTAGTGTACAGATCACTGTTCCTGAGCCCCTCTCTAATCCCTGATCTAACCCTCACCGATCACTCTCTCTCCTTGACCCTTTGGCTTAGACCAGCTTTTTGCTGCTTTTAGCTGTTAGATCTCTCACATGACACTTCCCTCACAGAATCCCGCCAATAACAGTACCCTCTCTGCTTTTACAGTCCCCGCTTTAGCAATCCATATGATGTGTAAGCACGGTCCAAAATTAACTTATTTTTAATTATATGTAACTTTGTTAATTAAGAAAAGTTACCAGTCATAAATATACAGGTCTTGAAATGTAATTGTGCATGATTGTAAAAATAAACAGTAGTTTATGTAAAGTATACTGTATATAATAAATACAACAAATAATATAATGCACTATAAAATGTAAAAACGTATACATATGCATACATGTTTATGTTTTTACTATTGATGTTACATTATTTAACTTTATATGGTATTATATTATATAATATTTTATATTTATTATATATACTGTATATATGTTTGTACATGATACAAAAGATTTCTATTTAAATAAATGCTGTTTCTCTTGAACTTCCTTTTAAACAAAGAATTCTACAAAAAGAGAAAGAAAGAAGCTCTTCTTGAGAGAAATCAATATTATAATGATTTCTGAAGATCATGTTGTGAGCCAAAATCATCACAATTAAAAGAACCAAAGACTTAAACTACTTCAGTCTGTGTGCACTGAATTTATTTAATACACGAGTTTCACAATTTGAGTTGAATTACTGAAATAAATGAACGACATTCTAATTTATTGAGATGCACCTGTAATGTTTTGGTTCCTAATAAAGTTACTAACCAACTGTTTTATTTACTCGCCAGTGCAGTTTTTACTCTCATTTGGTGAGTGTTAATTTTGGACCCATGTATAAGCCATATTTAAAACATATTACTTGTATTTGCATATATAGAACCCATACACATTTAGGATGTCTCATTTTAACAAATCAATTAAGTAAAAGTACTTAAGTGTATGAAAAATGTTCTGCTGATGAGGGGAATGAAGCCGCTGTGTGTGGTTGCCTGTCCTCCCGCAGGGCCGTGCGGCCTTCCGGTGGCATTCTTAAGGGCTGCCTGCCCCGTCTGGACCTTGTGTCCCTGTCGGGGGGCGTGTGTGTGTGCCTTCGCGCTCGGAGCCCATGCCTCACTCGCCCCTCCCAGCGACAGTGACGCTCAGTGGTAAATCAGGCAGGAGGGGGGCCGCTCCGATCTGTGCTCCGTCACATACAGGGCTGCTATGGCCACACTTTAACCACCATCGCCATCCCCTCCATACACACCCCACCCCACCGATCTCACCAGCAGTACCCTTATCATTAACATAACAGGCAGATGCTTTGCCAGCATCTCTGCATTTGTTTTGCATGACATGCAAACAAAAGCAAACAGCAGAAGAGTTTGGTTTGACTCCATTGTTTTGGCTGTTAAGCAGCGCTTTGAAGACAGGCCTGATTTTGAGATCAAGACAAGTTGAGTCAAATGTTGACAAATCAAGACTCTATCAGCTTAATTTTGCTCCATTTCCTTATCAGCACATCTCTATGCTGTTATGAAAGAGTCATTTGCCTTGCAGGCCTGAAATTACCACCATCTGTCCATATCTGCCAGCTTCTTACATGCTTTGCGCTGGGCTGACGGTTGGTTTGGCTCTTGTTTCATATAGAAGAGATGGTGCATGTGTGGATAATTGTTTATTTACTTCTAGCTCTTCTCTTGTCACACAGCAAACAGCAAAGAGCGTCAGTTAGCTCAGAGGGGACTGAGTCGGGCCACAGCAGTCCAGATCCGTTCAGCTGCTCTAACCAACACCAGCTCAACAGACGCAGTGAGTGTTACGCACACAAACACCTGCACATACACACCTAATCTCTGTTGAGATATGTAAATGCAGAATGTGTTAAGTCATAAAGGACTTGTTGAACTGTTAAAAGACCAAACATAGAATCTTGAAGTGTATTTATGCATTTGCTGTGGTGTATCTTGGAAGCAGGAAAATAACAAGTATGATGAAACAAGATTGTTTGTGGGTAATAGTGTATCATTCAAACATTAGCATTATTAACATTGATATACACTGCGTATTAGGGCGGTCAAATTTTTTTTCGAATTTCGAATATTCGTCGAATTTAAAATAAAAATCCACATTAGAATGCAAAAACGTTGCATTTGAATTTTAGGTGTGCGTTAAGGAGGTAGCCTTATCAGTGGCGCACGAGATGCGATGAGATGTAAGCGTCGTTGCATTATAATGTTTTTGTTAACCTATCCAGTTGAAGCCACTAGATGCGGCGCTGCTGCATTGTTAATTAAAAATATTGCGGAAAAAGAGAACATCAATGCGGAGAAGATCTTGCTTACATCAAAACTGAAACCAAGCCGTTCACACAGAACACATTTTCGCACATTTTCTAGAGGGACTTCGAATTTTGATAATATTTAAGTACAAAATTTGAATTTAGTTTTCTGCCTTTTTGACAGCCCTACTGCATATATACATATATGTACAACAATATATACTGTACCGTAAAAGTTTGGGGCAAGTATGATTTTTTTAAAGAAATTAATTATTTTATTCAGCAAAGATACATTAAATTTATCAAGAGAGACAGTAAAGACTTTTACATTGTTACAAAAGATATATTTTTGTAAAAAAAGTATTACTATTTCCACAAAAATATTAAGTAGCACACCGTTTTCAACATTGATAATAAGAAATGTTTCTTGAGCAGTAAATCAACATTCTTTTTCTTCATATTTGTTGTGTATGCACAGTATATTGTCTTTAATTGTGGTATGTATTTAAAGTTGGAAATTGAGTTTTTTCCTTTGAATTTACTAAGTGTTTTGGGTGAGAGTAAATAGTGTAACTGTAAATGGTCAGGTAAAGAAACCTACAAATGACAGTATTGCAACACATGTAAATGCATTGCATTTTAAATTCAGAAAGCAACTGCATGTGAAATCAAGTGTTTGTCCTGATAAATAAAAATGATTTGGGCCTTAGATATAATACTCACCAACTTATAAACACATATTCTGCACACATACAAAGCAGTGTAGTTGAAGTGTAATGCTTGCTGTTCAAAATTACCCAAGCCACTGGTGTAAAACCATTATCCGTGTCACCACAAACTTCAACCACACACTCAGTATGAAACTTGAAAGAGCATGTGATTTCTCCACCCACATGCATGATCTCTGAAGCCCACGAAGGCTGTCAGCATCAGTTAGGTTCATCAGACACTGTATATTAAATTCAGAATGTATTTCAAGAATCAGAATGCAATGATTTACTCCGAAACATGCATGTGGTGTGTTTATGGTAGGCTGGCCGGGCGCACCTTATTCTGTAGATATATGTGAAGGTCTGGAGGACTGGAGTGGAGCAAACAGCCTCTCTAACCCGTATGACACTGAGGAGGAGGACGCCGCACATCTGGTAAGAGACGAACATCCCACACTCACTCAGTCACTAACTCATGTAGGGCGACACTTGTTATTTTTTACTTATACTTATCTGTTTGTTTTAGGTTGCAGGCAGATACAGGGCCTTCGTCGACTGGCGTAAAAATGGGACGGATAACTTCATCATTAAGTGTGGTGATGTCATACAACTACAGCATGAGGAAAATGATGGCCAGTGGTGAGTGATATGTGCGAGCTTAAAGGAATATAAAGCAATATTCTGGGAAAAATGCAACTCAAAGTGATAGTTCATTCAAAAATGACAATTCTGTCATGATTTACTCGTCCTCATGTTGTTCCAAACCTCTACGACTTAACATAAAAGAAGATACATGTGACCCTGGAGCACAAAACCAGTCTTAAGTCGCTGGGGTATATTTGTAGCAATAGCCAAAAATACATTGTATGGGTCAGAATTATCGATTTTTCTTTTATGCCAAAAATCATTAGGATATTAATTAAAGATCATGTTCCATGAAGATATTTTGTAAATTTCTTACCGTAAATATATCAAAACTTAATTTTTGATTAGTAATATGCATTGCTAAGAATTTCATTTGGACAACTTTAAAGGCAATTTTCTCAGTATTTTTTATTTTTTTGCACCCTCAGATTCCAGCCAAATGCATCTCAGCCAAATATTGTCCTATCCTAACAAACTATACATCAATGGAAAGCTTATTTATTCAGCTTTCAGGTGATGTATACATCTTAATTTCAAAAAATTGAAAATTATGACATATTGAGAAATGTCTCAGTGGTACAATTGGAAGTCAAGTGGAAATCAGTGGTAACCAAAACTATTTGGATACAAAAATACTTCAGTATATCCTCTTTGTGTTCCACCAAAGAGAGAATGTGATACAGGTTTGGAAGAATATGATAATTGATTATAGAAATGTTATTTTTGGGTAAACTATCACTGTTTGACAACATCCTGATTTTGAATGTTTGAAATGTGAAGTGTTACGGGAAATGTAGTCCCATATCAAGAAGAACAATTTAGTCAACTGTACTAGGATTGGGCAAAATTCAGAATTACTGTAGATCCCTTTCAAATGCAAAAGTTGATTTAATGGTCAAAAATTATGGTTACAGTTTATGAATTTTCTTTCATTATATTCCTTCTTTTGAAAATTCAAATTCTACATCTTCTTTGTAACCTTAATTCTAATTCAGGAATTTAATTGGAGTTTAAAGGGCATTTTCAGTTCAATATTACCTGATGCAAAACCCTGAACTTTAAAGACAAAAATATGAGCTTCACATTTATACTCCTACACCATCCATAGACTTTTGCACACACAGTTATTGAACTGAACTAAATCAACACTAAACTTGCTGGAGCTATTGCTTTTTTAGAGCTGCTTTACAGCAGAATTTAGATTTCTCTTATGTTTTATGCAACTGGCATCACTGATTCTGTTACTTTCCTGTTTAATAATGTGAAGCTGCTACAGATACTGCTGTGTAAATAAAGGTGACTTGACTTTCTTTATGAGTGAACTTTTTTTCTGTGGTACCTATAGGTAAATTGAACCAGATTAAATGCATTAGCTCAAAAACACAAATTTCGTGGCACTAAAGTGGATTTAGATATTGGTTCGGTGTGAATCAGTATAGCTGTGTACTCTCACAGGCTGGTGAAGAATCTGAGTCGCAGACAGGAAGGCCGTATCCCTACTGCCAACCTGCAGGGCATCCTGGGGGAAAGCCTCAAGAATCACTCCAACTGGCTTGGAGGTGAGAGTCCATTTGGACATCCACTGCCTTTTTAGTGTAGTTCCCAGAAAAGATGAGTTTGCTTAAGATCCATACTGCCATATTTTCTGTGCAGACCCAGGGAATCGTAAAGCACGGAAGCTCAGCTCGCCATGAAGGAATGGCCCAGTGCAATATTGGACCTTTAATATTCACACTTGGTAGCTCAGACTGTATGTGACTACATGGATTTAGACCTATATTCCAGAGTTTTTGCACTGCTCCTCATTGACAGATGCTACCAAAATGCAAAAGACAAAGCGTTTCACATCTTACAAGAGATCTCCACCATTTCAGAAAACCCAGAGAGCGCTTTTAAACATCTGTCCTCTGCCTAAACACACTTCAGTCCTCCTGACTAGGTGAAGCCTAGAACATTCTGACTCTGGGATTGTCCCAGTAGACTTTGCAGTTGTTGAATAATGAATAATGAATCAAGGCCCATCAAAAGGCCTCTTCGTCGCTGTCTTCACGGTTAACCCTCTCCTATGAAAACATCCTGTTCATAAAGGACCGTAATTTTTAAACTGTGTTTGTTTGTGCTGTTATTTATCTTGTACTGTTGTATTTATCCTCAGTTTGAGCTCTTCCCGAGAGCTTCAATGCCAAATCATGCAGTGCCATAATGCCTGTTTCCCCACTTTTTATTTAAAGCAGACTTTGCTCAGTAGTGCACTAGTTACCTCAAAAAAATATTAATAAGCACTTTATTCAGGTCACGCACATTTGTGGCCTTTTGTGTCTCTCTACAGCTTTAAACTGGATGAATTTTGCATGCCGTCAATTCTTACCTCTCTTATTTAGTAAAATTCTCTTGTCAGGCACTTTACATGCAGAATCTACTCTGCCAGCTTGAAGACCTGGGGGCCGTCATGTAAATGTTGACTTTGGAGCCACAAATATGAGTTATGAAGGGGTGAGCAGAGCGCATTTGTGTTGAATGTGTGGCACGGCTGCAAAATCAGAGCCGTGTTAATGTTGGTTTCTTATTAAGGGAGATCATACAGCAAACATTAAATATACCCACTGTTTAGAATCCTTAATGAAATATTAATTGAAGACTTATATGAATTTACTACATTAAATCAGGCCCACAGTTGGAGGGCTGACTTTGATATACCAGCGTTTGAAGTGGAAATGAGCTGTGTAGCAGCAGGAGACGCATTGGAGTGCATATCTCTTATGTTATTAATTTCGCTATCAAGTTGTTCCCTTCCAGCGTGGAGCTCCAGCCACCCACTCAAAATCAAGCCATGTAAAGGACACAACTGCCTGTACTGTGCTGTATTAGCCATATATACTGTCAACTTTGCCTATTTACAGTATATGCTTATTCGTGTCCAAATGTCTGAGAGCACATTGAAAATCTGGGAATCAGAATTTCATGATCATCAGGTTGTTTTCCATCAATTTCAAGTTAATTTTGTAAATTTAGTTTTGCACTAAGTTCTTACTACTCTTGCAGAAGTAATGCTAAACAAAAGCATTTTCACTAATGGTCTCAGACCTTTGGACCTCACTTTATCTAATAGCATTTAATCCTGTTTTTTGTTTTTGTTTGTTTTTTTGGGGACTGGCTTATAAATTATTTTTGAAGGAATGTATCTGTGTTGACTATTGTATTGTAACAATATTGTATTTAAATTTGTACAGCCTATTGAAAATTAAGAAATACAATTTTTTAAATAAAACTATTTAATAGTAAAATAATTTGTGCCTAAAATATATACGTAGTATTATTATTTAACTACTCTAGTGTTTAAACGTTCAGGGTCGGTAAGATTTTTCAACGTCTGCTGACCAAGCATTTATTTGATCTGAGCATATATTGAATACAGTAAATACTGTGAAATATTATTTTCTATTTTAATGTATTTTAAAATGTAATTTATTCTTGGGATTGCAAAGCTTCATTTTCAGCATCATTACTCCAGTCTTCAGTGTCAAATGACCCTTCAGAAATCATTCTGATATGCTGATTTGGTGCTCAAGAAATATTACTTATTAATGTTGAAAACTGCTTAATATTTTTGTGGAAACAGTGTTAAATTTTTTTAGGATTTTTCAGGACCATTTATTTGAAATAGAAATCTTTGGAACATCAATGTCTGTACTGTATCCTTTGAATGAAACACACTTCTTTCCAAAGAAACAAAAATCTTACTGACCCCAGATGTTTAAGCGGTAGTGTATATTTTAATTAGTACAAATATATTAATAATGATAATAAAAAATAGTTCAAGTTATAACAAGATTTTTAGAATTAGACATTTTAGAGTCAAAGGCACATATACATCATAAACATCAACTGTGTTGTTATCTCCCAGAGACTGGCCTCAAATGATGAAAGGATCTTTCACGGGTGAGATGTGAGTGATCTGATGCCTCCAGGGTTTATGGGTAAGATCCAGTGATTTTCAGAACTAGGTCACGAGTCTTAAAGAACGCTGTTGAAATCTTAAGTAGGTTTCTAGTGTCAGATATTTTCAGTCAACCCCCCTCACGTTCCTCCAGTTTTCCCTCTGAAGGCAGTTGCAGCGCAAAGCTTGAGAGGCTACATTTTTTTCTTCTTTCTGTCTGAATGAGAGATTGAGTTCTCAGTCAAGAAACCTTAGCAGGTTCTAACCATGTAGCAAGGCAGTATATTGCTTAATAACATACCAGCTTTCATTAAACCACAGGTGAAAAACAGTGTGTCTATGGATTATTAAATCTCCTTATGGGACAGTGAAGGTACTAATCCATGTATAATTGATCAAATGCTGCACAGGGTTTATTGATGGAATCTCATTGGACAGCCAGGACTTGGGGGCGGGGCATGACTACAATCTGTTACAGATTACGAACAATCTACTTGTATTTATTTCACCTGATTAAACAAGTGCATCTTTTCTCTCCAGATTTGAATACTCCATGTGTGCAGATGAGATTTTAAAATGAGAATCCTAGATCATAGGTCCACATTTTTAAGCAGCACTCCCTTAGTAACACCCATGACGTGCTGTATCCAACGATAATAATTACCAACCTGTGTGTACACACCGTACTTCCCTTTCTTGGCACATTCTTCTCCCCAACTGATAATGCCTGTGAGGAACCATGTGTTCTTGTAGCGCATGGCATGAGGTCCTCCGCTGTCCCCCTGACACGCGTCTTTAGGAGAATCTGAGTATCCAGCACAGAACATGAAGTATGTGACTGGGTCACTGCTGCTTTCCTTACACACTGTTCTGTCTACATAAGGCAACTCAACCTTCTGTAGGTTCACTGCACTTCGGCCTTGAAAGCGCAGACGGCCCCAGCCGCTGACAGTGGCCAGAGATCCAGACTGCAGCAGTGAGTTGGAGAAGAGCATGGGTCCCAGGCAGATGGGACGTACAGTTAGGGTAAACTGGATGGGGTTGCGCAGCCGCAACAAGGCAATGTCATGATTGTAGAGGCTTACTTTGGAGTCATAACGGGGATGTGAGATGAAACGGGTGACGTTCAGATTCTGTTCTGTGCCTTCAGTCTTGGAGACATCATGCTCCCCTGTGAAGCATAGTTGTTTAGTTTAGTAACATTATTAATAACTGGTCTTGGAATTGTAAAAATTTCAGGAAAAAAATATCTAAAGAATATTTAAAAAAAAAAAAGAAAAGAAAAGATAAATTTACCTGAGATGCAATGTTGCATATAAGATCATGTTTGTTTTTTAAAGAATTGTTTTATGCTCGCCAAGGCTATATTTATTTGATACAGTAAAACCACTAATATTGTGAAATATTATTACAATTTAAAATAATTAAGTTAAAATAAGTTCTCTATTAGAATGTATTTTAAAATTTAATATTCCTGTAATGGCAAAGCTGAATTTTCAGCATCATTACTCCAGTCTTCAGTGTCACATGATCCTTCAGAAAGCGTGCTATTATTTATAGTCTATTGATTTGGTGTTCAACAAATATATCATCTTATTCATAATGGTGAAAGCAGTTGTGCTGCTTATTATTTTTGTGGAAACCTTACATCGCGAGCTGGGACTCGAACTCGAGACGCCCGAAGCGCAACGGCGCAATTTTTAAATATTTTATACATTTAAATATTGGCACCATACAGCAATTTAATTTAATCAGTATTTCACTGGCTGTTGTTCTGGTCTTACCAACTCTGATGTAGAAGGATGCATTCTGTGTCCCTACCAGACAGTGGGCTGCAGTAATGACCCATAACTGGTTAAGAATGGAGCCTCCGCAGAATATCTGGTGTGTTGAGCGTGCCACCAGCGCCACCTAGAGATCAGCAGGATAAATGACATGATTTTGGGTGCATAAACATTGCGTTGTAGTAGATGTGCCCGTAACTCACTAATTTACTCAGAGATGATTTGATCAAAGGCATTTTTGATTGCTATAGCACAGGGGTGCCCAAACTCGGTCCTGGAGGGCCGGTGTCCTGCAGAGTTTAGCTCCAACCCCAATTAAACACATCTGAACCAGCTAATCAAGCTCTTATAGGCATACTAGAAACTTACCAGCAGGTGTGTTGAGGCAAGTTGGAGCTAAACTCTGCAGGATACCGGCCCTCCAGGACCGAGTTTGGGCACCCCTGCTATAGCACATAATATTTATAGTCTTTACCTGCCAAGGGATTTCTCCAGGTAAAGCTGGATTGCCACCAACAATACGGCTTTTTGGGGCACTTACGGTTGGTACAGGAGTCATCAAATACTCCTCAAATGCCCATTCAGGGAGTTTAAAAAGAGATGGCGCGATTTTCTCTTTTTTCTGTTTAGAATTTGAAGGGCTTGTCAAGTTGTCTGGTTTGGAAGTGCTGGATGTGGATTTATTGGAAGATTGTGCAGAGTTCGGTGCAGAGGTTGGACCGCTGGCAAAAGTTCTCACAGCTGTTTTAGTGACTTTGCCACATGGAAACTTAACTAGTGACACATAAAAAAAAAAATAAGTTGTTGTTGTTAAATGTTTTGCATTAAAACTTTGCTTGCAGTGCCTTTCTTTAAAAAAAAAAAACTACTAGTACTTTAAGAACGAAAGTAGCCTAGCTCTTTCAGATGTTTCAATCAAGGCATTAGGAATCTAAGAAGTAATTAAATCACCTATAGGTTCACATGTGAATCCATCTTCTTTGAGTCTGTAACCGGATGCACACCGACATCCTGTCTCATGAGACTCCATCACAACACAGAAATGCTCACAGTCTCCATTATCAACATCACACATTTTGCCAGTTACTGAGAAACGGCACACAGCATCTTTTTAATTATCTTCAGGAATTTAATGGTCATTCATTCATTCTAGCTAAATATGGTGCACTGTGTGTTTGAGGGAAGAGAGATCCTGTCTAACCTATTTCACAGTTTTTGCCGACATAGCCTGGTAGACAGTTACAGGTGAATGTGCCCATCTGGTCCTCACATGTGCCTCGGTTTTGACAGGGTGATGATTTACACTGGTCCCCATCTAACAGACAGGATCATTTATTAACAACTGGTAAGAAAAAATGTATAGAAATAATGTGCTTTATTCAAATTCTGAAAGAAGGAACAGAGGACGGAGATTCAAATCCAGTTAAAATTATTTTAATAATTTGTCTAATTAAATGTTACCCAAATGCATTTTATTTCCTGAGTTTAAGAATATAATGATGTCCAGTTCAAATATCTTTTAATTTATTGATCCAATAGCTACCTAAACATACATCATAAGAATGTTTTTAACCTTAAACTGTAATTTCTGGCCAAAATACAAGTCCTCTATCCATAATGATGCTTCCTCCTCTAGTGAAAACATTCATCTCATGTAGTCCTCTCACATCAAAATCCATCAACATACTTGTTTAGAACTGTTTTGGACTGTTTTCGCTTGTAAACGGTGCTTGATCTGTGCATGTTTCTCTATTGATTCAGGCAAGACAGAAAGAATTAGGAGAGAAAGCATTATTATGGATAGAGCACTTTCAATTTTGCTGGAAACAACTGTTTTGATGATCGATATGCTTATTACAAGCACGCAGCTTTTTGCTTCAAGGATGGACTGGAGTAATTTGGATTACTTGTGGATTATTTTGATGCTTTTATCAGCTATTTGGACTCTCATTCTGACGGCACCCATTCACTGCAGAGAATCCATTGGTCAGCAAGTGATGTAGCCTAATGCTAAATTTCCCAAAAATCTGTTCCAATGAAGAAACAAACTCATCTACATCTTGGATGGACTTGGGGTGAGTACATTTTAAGCAAATTTTCATCTTTGGGGTGAACTGTTCTTTTAACATATAGAGATGTTCTTCTGTTTGCCCTTGGTAAATATGACGGTCAATGATTAAACACACTTACCAACATAACTTGCCCAGAACTCCATCTGAAAAACAGACCAAACGCACATTTGCTATATTACACAACGCATGACAACTGACGAACCACATCTTGTCTACTCACTGTCTTTTCATCATTTTCAAAGGCTTCTCTGGCCTCCTCCAGGACACATGTCTCCTCCATACACTCCCTCTCTACATTCCCCTTCAGAAACTCCTCAAATAGTCCTGTGTTTGCTCGCCTGGGTCTCCTCAAAATGCTGTCAGCTTTCTCCCCATCTAGGAACACTGATCCTGGGGCTGTTACAGAGTTTGAGAGTTTATATTCTTTACTGGAGAGGAACTACTGAAAGCATGCACGTGAATATGATTATTAACCCTCAGAAAGTCAGAAGGCAAATGCCAAGTGTGCCTTGTATGTTCTCTGTCAGCTCTAAGAAGACTGATTTATAAGAGAGGTAAATGGTTTTGTAGGTCTTACCTGCAAAGGTCTGCAGCAGAATATGTGGGAATAGAACAAGAACGAATGAAGCCATATCAATCCAAATTCGGTTCCTTATTATTCCACAGTGAGCTGACAAATAAACTGAGCCAACGCTCCAAAGTACACCACACTTCCACACTTCCACACAAATGACTGGCACAGGATATTCTGTTTGACTGAGAGAAAGAAAAGTAGAACAAAATATCTTCAAATAGAAAGCAGTTATTTTAAATAGTGAAAATATTTCACAATATTACTGCTTTATTTGGATCAAATAAATGCAGGCTTGGTGAGCAGAAGAGAATTCTTTCAAAAACTTAAAAAATCGTACTATTCAAAAACTTTTGACTGGTAGTGTATTTCAACTTGTAGTACATATAATATTAGGCTACATGAAATATTGTTCCCACACAATAAAAATTTCTTTATATACATGAAAATATATAGCCTTCCTATTTTAGAAAGATTGCTCATCTTCCTATTTTAGAAAGATTGCTCAAAGATTGCTGAGGAAAGTCGTGGCCTAATCGACTTGTGGCCGAGAGAGTCGGACTCGTAACCCAAAGGTTGCGGGTTCGAGTCTCATACCGGCAGGGATTGTAGGTGGGGGGAGTGAATGTACAGCGCTCTCTTCCACCTTCAATACCATGACTGAGGTGCCCTTGAGCAAGGCACCGAACCCCCAACTGCTCCCCGGGCGCCGCAGCAAAAAATGGCTGCCCACTGCTCTGGGTGTGTGTTCACGGTGTGTGTGTGTGTGTGTGTGTGTGTTCACTGCTGTGTGTGTGCACTTTGGATGGGATAAATGCAGAGCACTAATTCCGAGTATGTCACCATACTTGGCCATATGTCACATGTCACGTCACTCATCGCAAACCGATCTTCATGTTCGAGAGTCCTTGGCGTCAAAACGTTTCAAAATCAAATCTCCACTAGATGGTGCTGCTGCTTCAATGAGTAAGATCAATAACGTAACCGTAAGTTTCCCCCACTTGAATCAGTTTAGCATTCATTGGTTTCCTCTTTCACTGTTAGAGAAAAGAGATGACATTAGATAGAATGCGATGAAATATGCAATACTTCATAAAGAAAGAAAGCATTATTATGTATATTCTCCACAGATGGGCCCTGTATTGGGGACTGTGGGAGGGGCTGGATCAGCATGTTGGAGAACAGCCCAGTCTAGGCTTCAGTTCCGCTGTAAGTGCTCTTGATTTCTTCTCGCCCCTTGGGAATCTGTTATCTTCTCAGATGGAGCTTTCTTATTGACTGTGGGCTTTCGTGTTCCTCCAGCCATTACGGGGCTGAATTATTCATTTCTAAGTAATTAACACTGGTCATCAATCCCACTGTATGAGTGCCAATCAATCTGTAACTGAGAGTTAGTTTTCATTGCTGAGATGGGTTTTGGCTCGCAGCCTCTCAAGCAGCAATCAACAGACTGTTATTGCAGCTATAAGAGCACGAGTAAAACGACTACATCACTCAAAACTTTTTTTGCACTTAATGCTTGGAAAAGCTTTACCCCCAGTTAGCCTTGAATTCACAGCCATTTTTAAAACCAACACCATCAGTCAGTGAAGCTAAGCCTCTGAAGGCAGAGCTATATTTAGACAAATCCAGACAACACTAGCAAAAATTATAAAGGCATTATTATGTTTAAAATGCCTTGACGTTCTGGAATACTCGTTTATGGCCCATTGCGCTGTCCCGTCATACGCGGCAACGTTTTACATCAGTGTAAATTACCTCAGATGACTTCACTATTTGAATTATCTAATTTTGTTGCAAACTTTGTCTTGTTGCTCGTTCGTTTTCGACTTTATAGTGGACTATTTTTCCCAACAGACTCTATAAAATAATATACAAGAAATATTATAAAATAATTCCAACTCAAATCAATAGGCCTAGGCTATTTAACCTGCGTATTTTGGGAGTAGCTGGCTGACTAACAAAAATGTGTTCTAAGAACGTTAAAGGGGTCCTATTATGCTTTTTCACTTTTTGAATTGAACAGTGTTTCCCATACATTGAGTGCAGGTGTTTTTATATCACTGTATTTCTGAAGGAAACCGACTGTCTTCAGAAAATTGGATGCCATTTTCATTTAATCTTGCATGTAATGTCTGATAGGATGTAACGATTCACTCAACTCACGGTTCGATTCACGGTTTTGATTTCACGATTCGATTCGATTCGATTCGATTCACGATGATTTTTTTTTTTTACACAAAATGAGATTTAAGACATTATAAATTAAATGTGTCCTTTTATTATTGCTTGGACAAAATGCTGCACATTTCTTTGTGAAATAGAAATATAACACTATAATAATATACTAATATAGCACTTGCATATTATTGCTCTTTTGTTGGTTTTGATTGTATTTATTGTCCTCATTTGTAAGTCGCTTTGGATTAAAGTGTCTGCTAAATGACCAAATTGAAATATAATGTAAATGTAAATAACAAAACTAAATTGAAATTTTAAAACAAGCACCAAATCAAATAAATAAGTACAACAAATAAAATAATGATTCAAACAAAGATGCTGCATACATGCAACACGAGCAGTTTTTAATCTAAATTAGATTGTATAATTTTGAAATTTGAAGCAAAAACAGAATGGTTTGACTTCAGTTTTGTGAAACTATGCATTAAAAATATCTGCATGAAACAGAACCACTGCATTTTAATCATGATCCAAACAAAGATGCTGCATACATGCAACATGAGCAGTTTTTAATCTAAACTGGATTGTATAATTTCGAAAATTAGAAGCAAAAACAGAATGATTTGACTTCAGTTTGGTGAAACTATACATAAAAATATCTACATGAAACAAACAGACGAGCTGAATGAGACGCAGATTCAC
>NW_015549590.1:2182453-2194744 GCF_001515605.1 Sinocyclocheilus anshuiensis | reverse complement strand
CATTTCGTTTTTCGGAAGGCGGGCCTTCATCAAACCCAGAACTAATCGAGACGTTTTTTTTTTTTTTCTTGGTTGTACGAAGGTTAAAAGGGAATATTTTATTTAATCATTTCGCAAACATTATGGCAATATTACTTGAATGTTTTCTGAATGTTCTGAAACGGGTCCAAATAAATATATATTTGAGAAAATATATATAAATAAATAAATATTTTAGAAGAAAAGCATTAAATTAACTATAATGTTTTTGTGCTAACGTTTTGAAAATATTAACAAAGACCTGATAAAAAAAAAACGTATAACTGATAACTTTATGTTCTATTAACATTACTAGAACATTAGCTAAAATTCTGAAAACGTTTCTTGTTAGCTGGGTGTTGTCTGAGTCAAGTCCTGATCACTAGCAATTATTTTCCGCTAACCTTTTTTTTTTCCCCTCAGAATTTTAGGGCCTGTCTCAATACATAGTTTCAGTCTTTGCACTTGTCCACTTATATACTTGCATGACAAATTTCCTGTATTTGACTCAAGTTTTCAAGCAAAGTGTGTATTGCAAGTAAAGTTTTTACAGTGCTTTATTTGCGCGTTTTGATTTTCAAAACTTTAAAATAAACTTCTAAATGCCTGTACAGTAGTCCCTAGAGCAGATTTAGTGTACATTAAGGGCCCTGAGCTTTGGTATTTTTCTGACCTGCCAGAGTCTTGCTCACTGTCGTGGGTACATGCACAGGTCAGTGCTGCAGGTGTGGGGATTGGGACATGTCCTTTGTTCCAATGAACCAGTTAAAAAAATTAAAAGATTCACCAGATCTTGTTCGCCATCACGTAATGACACCATTAATGTAATGCTGTCATCTTGGCGGATGAAAATATCACGCTGTCACAGTTTATTTTGTGATAATGACAGGTTAACTGTACATTTTCACTTACTGAGAGAATACTCTATCATTTGGAAAAATGCCGTTTCTCTCATCATGTTCTGAGATGGCATATACTTTGACTTCACTGGGCTGAACTACATTGAGCCTTGGCCTGATACACAACAGGTGCTGAGACTGTATAATGTTGTGATAGCAGGGCAGGTTGGTGTGGTTATGTGGTGCATGTGGGAACTGAAGCTGATTTATAACACAGCACCATTGATTTCAGCAGTGATGTGCATCTGTCTGCCTGCCCTGTGCTGCTGGGAATTGGTGCCATCTCCAATTAGATTAGAGGCTACTTTGAAAGATCAGCCCACTCCAGTAGATAATAAAAATGTGACGCCTGTTCAGTGTAATCGATTATGGAGAGCATCCTCACTCTGGGGAGGTAAGCAGATCGCAGAGGTTCCAGCCTCGTGAACTCTGCACAGGACCCATGTAGCTCATTAGAGTCCCCGAGCCATTTGTGCAAACTTATTTTTGGCCTCAAGAAGCACCTGACTGGGTGTAGCGTAATGTGCAGACAGAAGGGATGAAGAGAGAGAGATGAGGAGCTGTGATTGTTGCAGTGTTAACTGTATCAGGAAATGATAACAGGTACAAGACTACACTGTTCTTACAGATGCTTCATGTTCCCCTGATCCACACTATGTTATTTAAAGAAATGGTTGTATAATTTACTCACCCTCACATTGATTCAAACCTTTCGAATTTTCTTTCTGCTGTCAAAAACGAGTTATTAGGTACAATGTTCCTGCTGCTCAGTCCATACAACTCTGCACTATATTCTTAGTCTAACGAAGTCATGTAATAGGTTTGTGCGAGAAAAATACTAAAATTTAAAGGGATAGTCCCCTTAAGAATGAAAATTACAACATGATTTAATCACCCTCAAGCCATAGTTCTTGTGTGTCTCGAATCTTGTGTGTCAACCAATCTGGATGCACCAAATGTAAATATGCACATTCAAATTGCACAAATGAGATTTGTGAGGTACAGTAGCAGGGAAAATTATCTGGGAGTAAGGAATTGTAGTCTGTTCCTCACATAAAACTATTCTATGAGTTTAGAAGACTTGGAATATAGTGTACAATCGTTCACAATTTCTCTAGTTTGTTTTTTAATGTCGTATTGCTAGCTCTGTGAGGTTCTTGTGAACATCTTGTGAAGTTCTTCATCTATAAATTGCTTCAAATAAAAGCGCCTACAAAATAAATAAATATATAAATGTACATATATGGACCATTTTTTGGTACTTCAACCCTTTTTTGTCCTTTTCTGAACATGACAGACCCTGTCTTTAATAAGCTTGTCAACAGAGGTGCTGTACAGCATTACTGTATATATGCCCATGTAGTATCCAGGACACAGAATAAGTGTATTTGTATATTGAAGTTGTTTTAGATATTACGGTTAATAAAAACACTAACTGAGGTTGAGTTTCACATGAATTTCTTCCTTTAGTGAGATTGATTATTCTCCAGAGACGGCGAGGATGCAGGCCAGACCGCAGATATATAGCATTGAACATCACAGCGAACAGTGAGAAAAGAGAAACATCACATCAACAACAGGAAACGCCACAGAGAAGACTGAGAAAGGTTGTAATTACTTCACTTTGCTTTGTACGTTTTTAGAAGAAAAAGGGGAAAAATAAACTTTGCACCATCTCAGATGAATGCAGACAGTCTAAGAATAGCAGGCTGTCTGAGAACAACCTTCACATCACGCAGGCACCACAATCTCTGCCTCTGTTTCTGCGGTTACAGGGATTAGCCGTGACTCACCATGTAAGTCCTTACTGTTTTCCTCCTTCTCTGAGAGCGCAGTACGTGTCAGTCACTCCTCACCGTGTGTTTACCCTGCTGCTGCTCCTGCGGGAACATGGGAGCGTGTGTGGGTGTGTTTTCAATCACGGTGGCATAATGAACCAAAGCTATTATTTATGCAAATTACATAGCATTTTATTGAAGAACCACTTGCAGAACTTTTAGGTCATGCGCTGGGGCTTGAAGTCTTGATTTCTGCTTCTGAAGTGACCCTCTAACCACCATATTCAGATCATAAAAAGACTGTAAATTAAAAATGAATTAAACAATGGGGAATGCGCTGGGGCTTGAAGTCTTGATTTCTGCTTCTGAAGTGACCCTCTAACCACCATATTCAGATCATAAAATACTGTAAATTAAAAATGAATTAAACAATGGGGAGTAAATGAAATAATACTGTTGTCATGTAATATTTATATTCTATTATAGTTTTCATAAATGTTTTAATGAACTTTAGTTTTAGAAATTTAGGTAGTTCAACTTAAAACATTTCAAATTTTTGTTTATATTTTCATTTAATATTTATATGTTGTTTTATTTCAGGTTTATTTAAATTATCAAAAAAAAAATGTAAACAGGTTATTATTAACTATATGTTAAAAACACAACCAGATACGGGTAAACAGATTTTAACAGCAAAATGTGAACTGTGTTCTCAGCACGTTTAAAGTATGTTTAAAAATGTTAATTTAATGTCAAAAAGCATATTTAATTTAATGTCAAGGCAGGTTGCCACATTTTTGCAAGTCATATTTTAAATGATGTATTTTTATACAATTTATTAATTGAAAATTGATATCTTCTTTTCATGCTCTGCTTATTCATTAATTGGTTTGTGTTTGGCAGGTTCCTATTGAGACAACAATGGTAACCAGGTAACCACAAAGTGTAACAACAAACCCTGTATGTTAATGTTGTGTTCAATAAACTATAGTTTTATTACAGGGCAATATCTAGAGCTGATTGTTGACCACCGGCGGACTAAGGAGGACCACGCTCCCATCTACATTGATGGGGCTGAAGTGGAGCGCGTGGCGAGCTTCAAGTTCCTTGGTGTCCATCTCTCTGAGGATCTTTCCTGGACCCTCAATACCTCCACACTGATCAAAAAGGCACAACAGCGCCTTTACTTCCTTAGGAAACTAAGGGAAGCTCACCTGTCCCCCAACATCCTGCTGAACCTTTACCGTTGCACTATTGAAAGCATTCTCAGAAACTGCATCACAGTGTGGTATGGCAACTGCACTGTTTCGGACCAGAAAGCCCTCCAGCGGGTGGTGAAAACTGCCCAGTACACCACTGGTGTTGGGCTACCCTCCATCAAAGACGTTTACCACAAACGCTGCCTAAGGAGAGTGAGAAGCATCATCAAAGACTCCTCTCACCCTAATCACAGACTGTTCACTCCTCTCCCATCGGGGAGACGTTATAGGAGTCTTCGCTGTCGCACCAGCAGACTCAGGAACAGTTTCTTTCCCTCAGCGGTCAGCCTACTGAACTCCAATCTCAGGCGCTGGTCATTGGCCATATATAAACATATGCTATTTACGTACCTCACTGTAAAATGCACCTTCTGTTTATACTCACTGTATAATACACCTTCTGTTTATACTTTCCTTGCACCCTATGTTGTATGTACAGTCATTTGCATTGAGCTGGTCTCTGCCCTCCTACCTCATAACTTGCACTATATGTCATAAAGCTTAATGTATATACACATAATCTATATTTATTTATATACTCTGTTATTTGCACTTCTGGTTAGATGCTAACTGCATTTCATTGGCTCTGTACTTGTACTCTGCACAGTGACAATAAAGTTGAATCTAATCTAATCTAATCAGTGGAAATGTTCAATAGCCTCAAGATCTCAAGGTATGTGTCTATTCAGAAATGGAAAATTCAAAATTTAATTAAATTATAAAAAGAATAAATAAATACATAAACAAACAAACCTGCCGTAAGAAACCTACCGTAAGAAATGTTAGTGGCCTAAAAAGTGTGACAACTAGCCCACTTCTCCCCTATATTCTTTGACCAGAGAATCAGGTGCTACATAATATGTAATGTTATGGTACAGTAGCACTGGTTATTTATCATAAAAAAGTGAACAAAATAAAAAAGAGTATTAGTGACATGTTAAGCTATGTTTTTAAGTGTGTTTAATCGGTTTGGATCACGACTGATGACCGTGTGCCTAATCTCTCTCATGCTAGACATGGAAGTATCCCATTTATTTTCTAAAGGTGAGTATAGGGGCATTTGCTGCTGCTGGCTCTGACATCTGTCTCCCTTTCCACCATTAAATCACGCGGAGCGCTCCCGACTCCCTTCCTGTGGGCGCAGTTATAAATGGAACGACTGCAGGCTTGAAGGATCTGCCCATGCCTGAGTCTCCTGGACGCGGCCATTGACATTAATCTGGTGTTTGTTGGAGTGCACCTCTGTTAATTAGCACAGTCATTCCGTGAGTCTGAAAGGGTAATGTTTCACACCCACGGCCCCTGTGCGCCACTCCAGCTCGGCCCAATCTAAGCAGCTGACATTTAAACAATCTGCTTGATATTTAGTAAGAGGATGAAAAGAAATAGCTACTATATGTGTGCTCAAAACTGTAAACACATTTCTTTGGACTCTCTCTCTCAATCTACAGGCTAGCAGTGCTTCAACTTATTGGATGGGTTTTAACTGAGGAGGTGTGTAGATGTCCTGTGCTCTGTCTGTCTGAGTCTGACACCAAGTATTGACAGTAAGTGAAGATGTGAAAACCCCACTGACACTATTGAGAAGTGATTTTGTGGCCATCGTGTGGATGATCAACAATTCAGATTGAAAATGGACTGCTAAGTTAAAGCCTGTCACTGAAGTGGTAATATATGTACCATTTAGATACTGATATGTACACATTAAGTACTAATTTGTACCTTCAGAGTAATATGCCAACTTTAGGGTAAATAAGGTACAAAGATGTACCTTTTAAAAGGATGCCGCCTCAGTGACAGCTTTTGTGCCTTTTTCTGAAAGTAACTGTTTTGGTAACTTCAGCATTCCAGTTCTTATATGTCAGAAATGTACTTTTAAAGGCCAATTCACACTCTACTGGCAGACGCAGACAAACATATTCATCCGGTTTTGTTGGTTCAGTGTGTTACTCCCATCGAAGTCTGTTGGTGTTGATCAGTGCTTATTTTCACTGATTGAATGTGTTGAATCAGCATTTTTCAGGTCTTGTAATGTCTGAGAAGAGACATACTGTAATCTGGTGACCCTATGCGTTAGTCTTCGTCTGTCGGTGCAGTGTGAATTGACCTCCCCCCTTAGTTACTGTTGCTCACTTGGACAAACAAACGGAGTTGCTCACTGTCTTACAATGACACCTTCTTCTGAGGCATTTCTGATCAATTTGGGACACAGATGGACCTTCAAGTGGGACTTAAATATGCCATGGAGTGATATATAAAAGATGTTAAAATAAATATGTAAAAATCACAATGCAAACGGGAAAATTATGTTACGGTCGTCACGATCGCAATGACAACATCCCGTATCAACACCGTTCATATTCCGCAGAGTACGATTAAATTAATTTACATTTAACCAGATTAATATGGAGAGGCACTCCATAGACCTTCGTTTATGTGCTTTTGACTTTCACTGCACGGTACATGACCCCGTGCAACTGATACTCGACTGCCATTGGCTCATATGCGTTTGAGGGGAGGGGCTTACCGATAGGTCAATTGGATTTCAGACCTCTAAATCTTGTGTTTGGTCTCTCAAATCTTTTAAAAAATTGCTTTAACCAGTCTGGGCTAGTTTGTTGGTCTCTCACTGTATAGGCTGATCTGTTGGCTGTTTTGTATAGATGTCCCTGTTTGTCAAAGCTGAAGACCACTAGTTTAAACCAGATACATTTACACACCCCAGTTAATGGATATATAGCTTGAACTATTGCTTATACTTACATTTACAGATCATTTAAAGTGCACTGACTACAGAAGACAGTCCCCTGAAGTACAGTAGCATGGAGTAAGCTGTATGGTCTAGGGAATATAACAAGAGGGTTGGAAAAGTATTTGATTAATTTCTCCAGTTCATTTGTTGAGCCTGTCTAAATTTAAAAAAAGCTCCAACCAAGTCCAGTATCATTGCCATTACACTACCATTATCCCACCACCACAATCAGCAGCTGGTGATTACAGTGGAAGTGCAAATGCCTAGAAACAGTGTCAGTGCTCCCATGTAATTCTGTGATGGCCCAGTTCACAAGTTTCCAAAAATTTTTAAATGCAGGACTAAATTTTGGACTGCAATGGACTACTGCAGATTATATTCTTATCATATTACATGTAAAATGTCCTCCAGCTAAGCGGGTAACATTTTTAGAATGTTCTCAGACCGCCGGGATTCATCAAATGCCAAAACGAGACAATCACACATATTTTGTTCATTCATTTTCATGAAGAAAAATTTCACATTGTGCCTAACAAAATATCACAACACTTCCAGACTCTTTTTTCCCCTCTTTTTTTTTTCCAGCCCTCTGCAACTCTGATGTTTGGACTAGTCTTCTGGGGATCAGTCAGGCCAGAGCTTCTCAGATCTGAACACTCTAGGACAGTGCTACAATAAAGCCTAATGTTTACCCATGGAATGTTAAACAGAACTCTGCTCAAGGCTCTTCAGCAGAGATGGAGGAGTACAGAGGAAGAGACAAGCGGGAGATAGAGAAAGGTAGGAAGTCATGCCGGGGGATATTTCTTGTGTCAAGTTCAGGTTAAATCAATGGCTTTCTGCCTTGGCCTTTTCTTATTTCTAAAATTCTTATATGTATCACCCCCTTTTTTGGATTACAGAATGTAAATGGCACCAATGAGTGAGATTGGTCTAAAACTACAGCAGATTTTCAGTGCTTATCAGTCTGAGACCACATTAACAATCTTGGAGTTTAACCTAATTTAAACCTGGAAATAAACAGGAAGCTTGAAATATTTCTAGGTCACTAATCACATAAGTAAATTTGGGACATTGATCATGTGACTCTTTGCACAGACAGATATTCTTGCTTCCAGTGAATCATCTCTGTGTTTGGAACATCTCAAGTCATACTGGAGAACATGGTCATCGGGTTTGACAAAAGTTAATGCAGCTGGAGTGCTGCTGTCAAACCAAATACTGAGACATTTCGAAATTAATACTCATTTTAGGTTTTGAAGTAAAAGAAAGAAAAGAAGAGAAGTTTGTAGAGACTAGATGGCATATCTCCTCATGGTTTTTAGAGGAGCAGCAGGCATGCAGGCCAGGGAACGCTCAAAGAATGCAAAAACTTAAAGGCAAAAAGCAGTGGCAAAAAGCCAAAAATTTGTTGGTGTCCTGAGTTTTTAAACTCGGCTGTTGGACACATCCCAAATGGTGTCCTGACCAATTAGACATTGTCTTAGCTCGATGTTTCTCCACCCAATACATAAACCAACATGTTATATTATTAGTCAGATGGTCAGAATTTTCCCGCTCTTGCAGAGTATAATTTGGACAATGGTTTCTATAACAAGATTATAATACATTTGTCAAAGAATTGATTGATAGGAAGGTTTCAAGTAGGACTTTTCACACACATGCATACCAAACACGAATATAAACCACTAAACTATTCAATAGTTATTAAAAGGACATACACAATGAGTGATTGGAACATGCTAGACAATTGTGTGTGCTACATACATGGTATGGAGTTATGCAATGGACTGATATTAGTTTATTAGTCCTTTCAGGATAATTTTGGTGCATCTACATATGTAAAAGACCATCTCTGTGTAGTTTTGTGAATGTGAGGATGTGTTCTTTGAGGAACAAAAGGTCTAGAAGAAGCCTGGTCTTTGTCCTGAGTGGGTGGAAACCCAAGGAAGTCTCAACTAATGGTTTTCCTTATGGTTTTACTTGTGATTGTCATGATGCATTAATCTTGGTTTTCTTGCCCCAAAATTGACAATCTCCTTCCTGAGTTGGGAATATCAATAAGTGTTCTTTTGTGTTAATGTTGCAACGCTGTTCAAAGCTGCTAGTTGGTGGACTTGCTTCAAACTTGGGTATTGTGGGCAGATTTATGATGTTGTCTTGTTATCCTGGGCCATTTTGTGGAATTTGGCTCTTTGTGTCGTTTCAACCCTGTTCTGATTGAATCTTAGATTGTCTGATTCACTCTGATATGCTGCAAAGCATTTTCACCAAAGTGTCGGATATATGGATTAGAATTCTGTGCTGTTTCAAGTTATATTCTCATTAATGATCATAGACGTTGTGGTAAATATGCATACACCATGGTTTGATGATTGATCACACTCACTGACTGCCAGAAAGCAGTAGTTCTCCAAAGGTTTGTGAGAGATGACACTTTGGGTAGAAAATTCAGCCATAAACCCAACGGGGTCAATTGTGTCAATTTTAGACGGAGGAGATGACAGAATTGTTGTGTCAGGTCAAAGCTTTTTACCTCAATTCTAACAGTTGGCTGACCCCATTGGGACCTGTCATTGCTAGCATATGTGCTCTATATAGCAATGAAAGAGGAAGTGCTGATGCAGCACAGAGAGTGGAAATGAGAAATATCCTCTCTTAGGTATTTAATAAATACCTTTGTAGGTGGTATAGGCAATTATTTATACTGCAAAGTCAGCCATATGACCCTCAGGTGTGTATGCTCTCATATGATGTCATACTGTAGTAGCAGAATACTTATCATAACAGGAAATTAATTACTCCCTAATCAGCCTTGCCCAGAGCACTGGACATATCAATATTTACAAAAAAGCCTTCTAACTAAAACCTCAGCATAACAGCAGTCCATAAATCACTTGCACTTTATTCCTAAAACACTTTTCTTTCTGTCCCAGAAAATTATTTTAGGCACAATCCCAAAAGGTTCTGAAAATGGAATATTTTCTCATCCATCATTTGGTCTGTAAAAAGTTTTCTATTTGATCGGCCACCTTGACAGGCTTGTTGATTTGAGATCATAGATTTATTTAAAGCAGTAAACTTATAAATACTCATATTAAATAAGACAATGATAAAAAGTGTGTGTATGACGTCTTTGTTAAAAATAAAAACTTCTATACCAAAGTTACTCTTGTGTTCTAAAAAAGTCCCTTTGAAGTGTGTGTGCCTCCTCACAAAACAAGTTAGAGAAAATCACCATGACTGTGTCCTGGCTTTGTAAGTAAAGCTGCCATTAATGTCAACCTATAACTGAGTGTTCACAGCTGAGCCTTTCTTCATGAACATTTAGATAATTGTTGCCCACATAATACTATCATTCCAACCATTCATCAGTAAAAGCATTTCAAGGACACCTCTGGAAATCAACACCCCTGTCTTAGCACTGTGAAATAATTAATAGTCTTGACACTTAACTACTGTTATTTTACAGAGGTTAATTGAGTGACGACTGAGTGGACACTGTGGGAGAGTCACATCGGAGCTAAAATTAGGTAAACACTTACAGTAATGTAACCTATTTTGACTTGATCTTGTGACCTACTGGGAGAATTTTGATTGGCTGAAATTAGGATTGAGTTTTGTTATTACTGCTATTGGGGAATTTGGTAGAGGGCACTACCTGACTGAAAACATAGGACACTCAGACTCCTAAATCTACCTTATTTGAGAAGAAACTGTTTTTAGTAACAATTTTTTAATTTGAACACTCCAAGTAAATATTATATAAAGTATGGCGAGTCTGCAATTTTATGTGCGTTATGTTATTTACCATCATTAAATTGATAATGTATACACTCTGCTCTCTGGAGAATCAGTCATTGAAAAAGCGATATTAGTCAACCACTAATCAATACAGCCCTATCAAATCATTTAGGACATTAAATATAACAGCAAACCAAGGTTACATGAGTGATCTGTTGATTTAATGCATGATGTTCTATATGATCAGAGTAGAAATTCAAAATGTTGAAGAGGAACATATGAACATGCAATGTTTTAACAGTTTTGGTAATATTACTGGATTTGCAAATTTCTCTTAACTGACAGCAAGTTGCAGAATAGTGAGATCATTTTTCAGATGGCCGTTTTCATCATGTCATCCAGCTGGTGACCACATTCTTCATTGATTAGTAGTACACTGACCTACATGACCTTTTGCATCCGATTGGACATGGCAAATATTGATTCACCAGCACAGAAATTTCTTATGCGTCTCTCGGTTCTTGTGAATATAAATGTGAGGCCATTAATCTGCGCTGAAGTCCTGTCTTGCTACAATGTACATGAAAAATACTGTACGCATGTCACTATTGTACAGTACACACATCATGTGGATCTTGTCAAGATAAGGAGTTGCCAAAACAATATAATGTTCACCTCAACCCAACATCCACCAATTCTCCAAACTGTATATTAAATATTCATAGTGAAAAGTGTTTCTGTGTAGTAAATGTAGTTCTCCAGTACATAAAAACCAGGCATTTATTGTTCCATATTATTTAAAAAAGGCACAATGTGTTCAGCATTAATGCTGGTGGTACTAGCAGCGAGGACGATGACAGTACCACCAGAGACTTGAAAGGAAATAATTACAATGTGAGAACAAGAGACTTCCAACACAAACTGTTTTGTAAATAATATACATGAATAATAATATAAATAATATGTAAATAATATACATGCCAGACCAGTATGTGGCGCTATAATTCTGCCACAGAGATACACTAAAAATGGAGAAGAAAACTTGGACTATGCTAAACCTTGCACGCGGTATACAAACGAACATGGAACAATGCATTTATTAATGTGTTAATGTTAGTTAATAAAAAGACAATCGTTCAGCGTTTTTGTAAATAACTGCGGCTTTGCACTAATTCAAGCATTTAGCTCCGATTAAACCCATAAATGTCAACATTGTTGTCCACCATAAATCACCATTTTTTCACCAAATGTTTAAACAAGCATTGACTGTCAACTTAAATCTAGTGTGGAGAGAGCTTTTTGTTTGGGCTCTGGATTTGACAGACTCCGTGTATGTTAACAAGATGTTTGAGCATCAACAGAAAAACAGTGAAGGGCAAAGGGAGGTTAGAATAGCCTACAGCTCCTTCATGCTGGGATGTGAGCTCTTGCATGACAAACTACAACCCCAGAAGATACACTGTGCTCAGATAAACCACTTTAACCTGCACTTCTTGGATGGCCTCTTGCCTGCCATCTTCTTAAATTCTCCAAGGTGACTTTGTAGATTGCAACCTCAAAATGCCATCATTATTTGTGGAGGCAAACTCCCTTCTGCTGGAAATCCAGCTGCTGAAAATTATATTTCTATTTAGCTCCCTCCAGTAAAATTCCCCTTTGTCTCAAGAAGGTGGCGTTTTCAGATTTATCCACTCTGGGACCCGGTTTAAAAAAATATTAGTAAATAAAAATATTATAGTTTCACTCTCCCAAAACGCCGGATCCATGTGGACGGTGCAAAATGTATGCGTATACAGCTAAACGCGTCTCCGTGTGGACGGGTCCTTAAAGGGGTCATATGA
>NW_015549590.1:2169546-2181418 GCF_001515605.1 Sinocyclocheilus anshuiensis | reverse complement strand
TCTAATGTTGCATCACTGTGGGCTTTTCTCATGCATGCTTTAATGGTGTTGCAAGATTTCCCAACTTCTACTATTTCCCGTAATAAACTACTAACCAGCAGTCTGGAGTTGTGCTTCATTCATTCTGTGTCTACGTGGCAGCCTATCTCAGCTCCTGCTGTGGATTTCAACGGTATGGTTAGCTGTTTATCAATGTAATGGAACACTTCGGAATAACTTTCATTAATATTAACATACATTGTTGGATTATTCTGAGATAAGTATTGCACTTCAAACTGATTTTGAATGTACGTGAACTAAAAAAATAGTTTTTTTTTTTTTTTTTTTTTTTTTTTGTAATTTACAAAAAAAAAAAATTGTAAACAATCCAATCAATCCAATGTTTTTAAAAATTATTTAGATAAAACCAGATCAAAAAACGGGGCAATTATAGCCAGCGGGTAAATAAAAGCCAAAATGACAAAAAAAAAAGCGATTTATGGAAGGTAGGTATTAGAAACACTAAATGCCATGAGTGATGGAGAGTCTGATGGTAGTTATGCGTCCTGGGTCGGCTCAGCATCTGACGGCTCATCTGACAGTGATCCAGATATCATATTTACATGTTTTAGTCTCACGTTACTCTAATTGGTCAAACTTTGGTTTAATTATTACATTTTTGTCTTGCCATGTCGTTTATTCTTCGCTACTGTGTTGCTGTTCTAGTCTGGCCGTTTCCTGAAGAAGAAAAAAAATCCCATATGATGTAATGAATAAAACCATTTTTGATTACCCAAAGTTCAATGGTGTTTTATTCAAATTATAAATGATATAACTAAACAAATTAATAAATATTTAGGTGAAGCTGTGCGCTTGAATTTGTCATCGCATCATCCTATGCAGTGTGGTGAATTATTATTGCTCATTATTGTCTATATTGTCTTAATATATTGATTAATGACATTGTATTATAATATTACACCACCCAAATATTTAGGCTACTACCTTCTAATTTCCGTTGTCAGTGCAGGCTTTTTTTATTTTTATTTTTTTTAGCTTAGGCTACTGACCGTTATGGATTAGTGTAGCCTGCATTAAAAAATCTTGAACATAAAACAACAGGATAAAAATATAGTTGATGACTAGACATAATCATTTCATGACTCTAGACACTTCTTTGTGAAGACAGTGGCATAATACAGTGAAATAATATGTTCTTTAGCCATATAAATACAGCTGTCATGTGCGTGGGTAAAATGTACCCGCTGGCGCTTTTAGGTAGGCTATACAGCGACCTCTGGCGGTTCTACTGTTACGAAGTGATTAAAGATTTTGTGGGAGGACAGAAAGTTGCATACACTTAAAAAATAAAGGTGCTTCAAAAGGTTCTTCAAGTGATGCCATAGAAGAACCATTTTTGGTTCCACAAAGAACCATTCAGTCAAAGGTTCTTTAAAGAACCATCTCTTTCTTACCTTTTTATAATCTGAAGAACCTTCTTTCGCCACAAAGAACCTTTTGTGAAACAGAAAGGTTCTTCAGGTGTTAAAGGTTCTTTATGGAACCATTTAGACAAAAAGGTTCTTCTATGGCATCGTGAAGCACCTTTATTTTTAAGAGTGTACTGGTGGGATATAAAGTGCTCAGAATATTGCAATAATCTTCCAAAACCCTTGTTTATTGTATAATTTGGTTCCTTACAAACCCAGCACTGTCAGTTTAAAGCCCTGGACAGAGTCAGGTGAAAGAAAGTCTGGTCAATGAAACTTTGAAAGGTGTCCAACTGTCCCTAAAAATAGCAAGTATGTATCCTGAAACCATCGTCTGTTTCCTCCCACTCAGTGCCGCAAAAGAGTACAATCCGTCAGGGGATAAACACCGAGTCTGATGTCGCTTTACTGTCAACTCCAAATTAGCAAAGAAAACCAGTATTTCAAAGGGAAACATTTGTGGTTCAGTAGGTGTTAAAAGCGGACAAAGTGATTAAAATACGTGGAGAATTTAAGCGGTTGAGTTACCTGGAGTGGAAGACAGAACGAGGGCAATTCATCGGTCTTATGCCTCGCTTCATCGAATAAACAGGTAAGTTAAAATATATTTTAAATGAGAGACTGTGTCGGAACTACATTTAAGTCAATACGAAATCATATTCGCCTTGACATTATTTAGTGACTCCGGACCGTAACATTACTGGAAGATGCGTTTTCACGGGATCGTATGCATACTTCAAAACGTGCCCTAAATCATTTTATTGCATGTTAGATAGCCACACGGAAGCATATTTTCACATTAAAATATTACAAGTATTCTTGTGTAATGTTTTTAAATAGCCTAACTTCAACATCTGAATATGTTTCTCGAGATATTGTGCAGATATCCAACTACAAGTTTTCGCACATTAGAAAGTAAACTCCGGAGCCTCATTAGCTTCATTAGTATCCCTTTGTGAATATTGTTAGGAAAAGTGCAATGTCACTCCGGGGACTTTATTAATGAAGTCTGCAAAAATCATGTGCGAGTCATAATCTGCAGAAAGATTACCAGTGTATTTGATCAATGGTATTTTGGGCGGATAGCCTAGACAGAGCTACTTTAATGTTTCATAACTGTGGATTCAGAAGGAATTTATATTATACATGGTGCCACTTATACAAAGACTATCCGGGGGTTCAACTGGGGGGCGGAGGTGGAGGCGGGGGCGCTTCAAACACATGCCTCTAGTGGCTATCATTGGTACCACATGGAGAGAAAAAAAAAGCTTGCGTTTGTCTTGAGAGCACAAATAGTTTGTTAGCCTACACACTTGAATGTGGAAGATAGACCGAGGAAGACACGCAAACTTATTTTCACACCATACTTTGAGAGCTTTTTCAGTAGCCCACAGCATCTCTCTCTCATGCATCTTGACTTCTCAAGCTCATCCTTGTTCTTTACCTGTACAATACCACTGTTATAATGAAAAAGTAATTTGATCTACTTTTTGCTATATTTGCAATTTTAACAATTATTTTCGGCAGCACAAAGTTTTAGATTACATTTTATAGAATAATAATAGCGATTTAGGGTATGCTATTTGGCCTAAAATGAAGGCCATAGCCTATAGCCTACTACTTTTTAAGAGCCTCCAATCTTTCGTTTTGACCTCCATGGGGGTTCCAGCTTTAATTAGGGCAATCAATAAGTCTATTCAATATCAAATGCGCATTGGAACTCGGGGATTGTTGGAATTTTTTGCATCGATAGAGTAGCCTATTTTTCTTAAAAATATCGTATGTATATCTTATAAATATCCATTATTATGGATAGCAGTGTTTTTTCCCCTCTACATGCGATGCAGACCGCTATTTTGACTCTCAATATCTGTTGCTCACACTAGCGTGGCGTGTTTGACATCAGACCCAGTTTCTGCAAACGCTGGCAACAGGCTAGTACTTTTGTGAATATCTCTGTTACAGTAGCTTTCAAAAGGTGGTTCCTCAGGTTTGATCAGCGCTCGCGTCCAGTGTGTCACAGCTGACGTCGACTGACACTCGGTGGAAGTCCCTCTCCTTCCCTCGCGCTTTTTGTTCACCGGGTTACTTCATTCGAGAGGGTTCGTCTTATTTTCATCACCTCGAGCTTCACGCGGGAGCCGTTTGTCTATATCAATGTGCATTAATGTAGGAGACACCGTGGAAGAGATAAGGTGAGATAACCTTGTTGATAACAAAGAGCACTACGTGAAGGTCTGCGTTTGATTGTGACATTGGCGGACTTGTTACTACCACGCGCTTTGTAAACTCGACTTCTGTATAGTCTGTATGTTTAACAGCATTGACGGCGGTTGATAAATGTCGATAGAAGGTACGAGAACCATCACTTTCCCTCTGATGTTTAAAAAAAAACCCATGCACGTTTGTTTATTTACAATGCGTTTCTTGCAGAGCTCTTATCTCCTCACCTGGCACCTTTGTTTTGGATTTGCCAAGGATTTCCTAAAGCGACAGTGGGTATACTCGACTGAAGGATTTCGGGGTTTAATCTGAATCGGAATCTATACATCCAAACTGGGATCTATGAGCGGAAAAGTGGCTAAGCCTAAAGAAGAAAAGGATGCTTCAAAGGGTAAGAAGAGTCTTGAAACGTCTCGATTGCTCTCACAGGTTTAAAGCGACCGTGATCTCATTCATCTTCCACTCGTTGCATTGTTGCTCAATTGTGAAAACATAAAAGCAGAATGGAAATTGGCAAATATAGATGTAAAACGTTTATGAGAATAATACATAATGATTAGCAGCTCTGCTGAATAACAAAAAACAGCCACCTGATAAAGACCGCACAAATTTAATTCAGTCTATTCTGCAGAGATAAATTATTGGGCTGTCGCTTTAACGTAATCTGCAATAAAACCAATGAATATTCCATTCAAATTCCCCTTTGTCCTTCCTTGCACATTAAGGTAGGTCTGACTAACTTCAAATATTTATCACATTCGCAACGATCTGCGCTGTGTGATGACGCTTAATCGTTTGTTTTGGGTAGCTACTGCGCAAATGACCTAATTGCGTAAAACTGAGCTTCTGCATGTCTCTGAAACAGCCGCGCTTCAACGGGATGTAAACTGGCCAACCATTGCCATGGAGACAAAGGGGCTACAGGGTTGCCAAAGAAACCTCCGCGCGATTAATTGATGTGCATGCTGGCTGCTGAGGGGTTTTCATTTCAGTTTACAACGACATGAATATGCTGTGCTCCTTTGTTCCAACTGATGAAATCCCACAGTGTAGTATAGCCTGATTACCTCTAAAATAACCCTGGCACTGTATATTACCAATGTTGTTGGCAAACGGACAAATTCCTTTTGTTCCTCTTTTGTATAAAGTAATAATTAATTTGTTTTTGCATAAAAGTAAATGCAAAATAATAATCGAACTTAAAAGCAAGCAACTTCTAATAGATATTTTTATAGTTTACCATACAATAGAAAATCTAGAGTGACTTGACTTGGATTCTTTCAAAGAATCGGTTCTCTTTGATTCTTTTTGTCAAGTTAATTGAATTTTTCCATAGACTCGCTAATATAAATGCAGTGCTGATCAGAAATAAATATGAGTGATTGCTTTGTTTTATTTTGAAAAAATGTTGTTCATAAATATTGTTCATTAAGTATTAGTAAAAAAAACTTGTTCTTGAGGCAAACAAAAGAAATCCATTCCTTTAGGCACAGAATGAACAGACGGCTATCTTAGCATTATGCTATAAAATTCCAGCATATCCTCGTGTATTTTTTATTATTAGTGTTTTGTAGTAAATGTACAGCAGACTTTGTTGAATACTGCCAGGAGTTCATTTTTCTTTTACTTTTAGGCAGCATTTTGTCAAAGCAATGTATGTGACTCATTCACTCAGCATGCTGGCTTTCATCTTATTTGTTTTGAGCTATTATGAAACACATTGCAGTGGCTGCCTCTACATCATTAAAACTTTCAGGATTCCATTAACTTTGGTGTTCTCACCATCCCTTGTAGTTACTCTGGATTTAATGCACTGAAACAAATTTGGAGTAGAATTTACTTGAAAAAAGCCTGGAAACAATTTTCACTCAGAAAAGGCTAGTTAATTTACAAAAATTTGCCAAAGCCTAAACATAATTGTTAGTAGCTTTAAGTATCATTTTTTTTAAGTTAAGTTTACTTGGGAATTCCCAGTAAATTTTATTGACTCATTGTTTGTAAATATGACTTAAGTAATGCTACTGTAAAAAATTGTGCTGATAAATAACAGTAATTTACTGCATGTGTGAAAGTTGAGGTTTTCTGTTCTCTGTATAAGCATGAGCAGTGCTGTCATTGAGCTCATCTGTGTTTTCATAGAAACTATGCTAAGTCATTCACACTTTGTGTGGTTAGTAGCTACACTGTTAAAAGTGGATTCGTGCAGTTTTTGCATAAAGGTTTATCTCTGCTTGATCTAACCCGGTTTTGGTGTAGCCCAATGACGTCAAGTTGATTCAGTCATATTAAATAATAATCTTGACTTATAGATGTTCGTCATTAAAGGGTTAGTTCACCCAAAAATGAAAATTAGCCCATAAATTACTCACCCTCAAGTCATCCTAGGTGTATATGACTTTCTTCTTTCAGACGAATCCAGTCGGAGTTATATTAAAAATAATCTTTGATCTTTCAGGCTGTTTAATGCCACTCAGTGGGTGTTGCATGCATCAGTCCAAAAGAAGTTAAAACCACTTATTCTCTGGTGCGTTTTTTGGTATTTTCACCTAAATTTGACATACTCAAATTCAAATGTTTACCCTACACACATACAATGGAGGAAATGGAAAAAAAGTTTAATTGTAAAGAAAACCATTTGAACTTCAAAATATGAGTGTAATTCTTTATAAATAGCATTATATATTTTTCAAATATTACAATAAACACAAAAAAAATAGGCGCTTTTTGATTTAAAAAAAATATATATTATTTTGAAAATCTGTAATTCAGGTTCTATTAGGTCCAGCTCTTTGCAATTTACTTTGTTTGATGCCATTAGATGCCAAAATGTACCAGAAAAAAGAATCTTTCAAATAACAGCTTCTAAACAGGAATTATTGCATTATAAGTGAAGCGAGTAAAATTTTCCTTTTTTGCATATACATGTCATTTTGAGTTTCCTTTGCGAAAACAGGCTTTATAAAACACTTTCCCCCCACAATTCTATTTTACTATGTGCCATTAGCACTTTTCTTGATTATTGATTGAATTGCATTTGCTTTTCCGCGTGGCCGTTTTGCTCTCAAACCAGTCCAAAACTACAAGTCCCAAACAACAACACGCTGCGAGGAGCGCTGTCCTGGATCCGGATACGTGTCTGCCCCTCGACCACCCTCCCACCCTGTTGACGCAGAGGTGTCAAATTTCACAGCTCTGACTGGCCCGGCGTGAGTGTGTGTCATAAAACCTGACCAATTGCAATCGACAGACTCATCAGAGTTGTAAAAGATCAGACTTGCCTGGCATTAGAGTTTATGACTTGGAGAGCGCTTCACTTTAGCAGAAAGTGCGCATGTTTTTTCTGGTGTGCATCTGGACAAAACGCTATATATCTCACCGATGGAAGCACGCAGAAACGTGAAAATGGTCTTGTTTGAAAGAAGAGATCCTAATCTAAAAGATAATATAGAGTATATAGATATTTGTGGCTGTTTGCGGCTGACTGAAGCAGTGCTACGAGTAGGAATGTAACCCATACGAAAATTTGCTTAGAGGTGAGAAATTTCACATCGCGATTCTATTGAAGATCATTCGATCTGTGATTGTCACACAATGAAATAATCTACATAGTCAAATTCCTGAGAATGAGAGCTTTCTTGTGATATATATGACTTGACTGTTTTGTGAAAAATATATAAAATACAGATTCTTCGGAAAAATTATTCGCAATCGTTAGGCGGAAATTCGTGTGTGGGACGAATACATTTCTAAGCTTAATTTTACTAATCCTAAAACCAAGATTTATGGTATTCTTTGTAAAGACGACACTCCAAGCTTTCAAATGAACCCAATAATGGGCTGATACCATATAAGGAAGGCTATGTAAATGAAGCATAAACATTTTTAACGCGATTTTGGACCCGTATCCGGGTCTGCGGAGTTTAAGTAGTTTTAAATAAAAAGCGCCCATCCATAAAAAAAGTGTCTCACATGGCTCCAGGGGGTGAAGGTAAAGGTAAAGTGAAGCCCTGTGAGACACTTTTTTTTTTATGGATGGGTGCTTTTATTTAACTTCTTTTGGACTGATGCATGCAACACCCACTGAGTGGCATTAAACAGCTTGAAAGATCAAAGACAATTTTTAATATAACTCCGACTGGATTCATCTGAAAGAAGAAAGTCATATACACCTAGGATGACTTGAGGGTGAGTAATTAATGGGCTAATTTTCATTTTTGGGTGAACTAACCCTTTAAGTTACAGAAAGTACTATCACAGTTTTTATAGCATTATATTGGCATGGCTATTAGAAAAATGACAAATTGTTGCAACAGCGTGCAAGCTTTTAACACACTGGAGCCATGCTGATTAAGATGATTAAGAAGTTTGAATCTGTCGTGAAATTCACACAAATCACATCCCTCTTCTCTCTCTCTAATAATTTCCAGTTTATCATCAGTATCTCTCTAATAAAACAGGCAAAACACAAACTTAAGAATACAAGCTATATTTTCCAAACATTGACTGTGTTATGAATTTCCAGTTGAATGTGGCTTATTTACGGATTGATAAAAATCAGTCTACCATTGCACTGCAATTTAGGCCAGTGGCGCTGAATGCCCAAGGGCACATGACTACAGCACAGGCTAATTAGCCGGAGGATGAATGCCACAGGCTCTGGACTGGCTAAGCAGGGATTGCGAGTCTTTCATATTTTCTTGCAGATTAATTCATCTCCAGGCCAGATGCAGTGCCAAATCAATAGGCATCCAGAGCATAATTTAGAGAGGCTTCATTAATCACAAAGCAGCAGAAGGTTTTTTTGTGCCCCGGTCTGACACCTGCTCTAATCATCTTGGCATAGCGACACCCTGACTGCTGCAGCATCCAAATCCACTGATGCTGTGACTGGAGGTGAAAAAAAAACATGCTGTCTTGATCTGCCGGACCCAAGTAAATTAAATAGCTGAGCTGAATATGACTTGTGGATAAAGGGATGTTTTGTACAGTGCCATGTTTCAGCACTGTAGGTTAAACTGTGCCAGTAACATAAAAGAGAAGAGTTTGAACTTCTTGTTTGGATGTTGCCAACCGCATTTCACACACAAAGTGAGGGGAAATGGATACTTTGACATAAATAAAAGGCAAAAGTGCTTTCCTTATGTTCCTGAATTAATATTACATTAGTTACATAAGTATTACAGTATTACATAATTAAGCAATTTTACAGAAGCAAAAGTGTTGTTGATCTGAGTATCAGTATGATATTTAGTACAACAAATATATTATATCTATCTGTAGGATTTTTAAATGTTTTTGAAAGTCTCTTATGCTCACCTAGACTGCATTGATTTTAATTCAAATACAGTAATATTGTGAAATATTATTACAATTTAAAATAACGTCTTTTCTATTAGAATATATTTTAAAATATAATTTACTCCTGTGATGGCAAAGCTGAACTTTCAGCTACCAGTACATCAGTCACATAATCCTTCAGAAATAGGCCTAATACTAAAATTCCAAGATTTGGTGCTTTTTCAGGATTCTTTTGAATAGAATGTTCAAAAGAAAGAAGTTTATTTGAAATGGATATCATTTGTAACATTATAAATGTTATTACTGTCACTTTTGATCAGTTTAAAGGGGGTCATATGATGTTGCTAAAAAGAACATTATTGGGTGTATTTGGTGTAATGAAAGGTTCAAAAAACACATTATTTTCCACATACTGTACATTATTGTTTCTCCTCTATGCCCCGCCTTTCTGAAACGCGTCGATTTTTACAAAGCTCATCGTTCTGAAAAGCGAGTTGACCTGTTGTGGAACAGTGTTGTAAATACAACTTAACCACTTATTTCTATTCATGTCCTCTTTTGGAAGGCCAAACAAAGTAGTTTCGCTTTCACAACGAAACACACAGCGTCACACACGGCGGACTTGAGTGAGCGGAGGCCGGCGGGCTAGAGTAAGGAACGGCCGGCGGGCTTGAGTGAGCGGAGGCTCTCCAAAGAGAAAGGAAAAATTGAAATCGCATCATATGACCCATTTAATATATCTCAGCTGAATAAAAGTATTAATTTCTTTGCAAAAAAAATTAAAAAGCCATCAACAAAAGTAGTTCACTTCCACTTGTATACTCTAGTCTGGAACACTAAGTGCGCAAACTCACTATTATTACGGAATGACCCAGTGCAGTTATATTAAGTAAAATGTAATTTGGTAAGAAAATTATGTTGTATAGTAAGTGGTTTGTAAAGGCTGAGTAAGGACAGTGCTACCGCTGACAGAAATCTCAGCATGCAGCCCTAGAGCAAGACTCCATCTGCATTAGAGAGCTGTCACTCTACATCGCCGCCTTGCTCTCTGGAATGTTTGGGAATGTCGCGGGCCTGTCTCTATAGCTGTTCCCTCCACCTCGTCAATGACGGCCGGGCTGGTGAAAGCAGCACGATTACTGCTCTCTGATTGGCTGGCCCTTTCTTGCTTTAGCTTGATCTCCAGCTCCTCACAAAACCCCGGTGCTTGTCATAACAGCAGCTTTAAAAACATGCCTGAAAAGAAAGAGCAGAATAATGCAAATCTTGTTTTTGTTTGTTTTGGAGGACAGTCATAAAATTTCAAGTGCCTCTCCTCGCTTTGGCAATTTGCCTGAACCTAGCATAATAGTTATCTGTTTTTTTTTTAAGTTATAGTGGGATACATATTCATGCTGGAATTAATATTCAAGCTTGGTTATGTCACCTTCAAACATAGAAGAGAACAAAGTAGCCAGGTGATTCATCTTAATTAAATGCTGTGACCTTAAAGTCTTCAAATACCTGTGGTGAAGTGAGTGAAGCAATAATTCAGAGTGCTCTGGAAGTGTCTGAAGGGAGTGGAGGTCTAAGCTAAGCTCGTAGTTCCTGTGGAAATCACACAGGATTGCCTTCAGATGGCAATTTATAAATTATAGGTCACATTGCTCAGCTCAGAAGGTCACAACCACACAGTTTCCAGTCTCAGCCTCAGACGGAGCATGGGCCTGATGCATATTGCTCACAAAACTGGACAGTGTTTTTTTTAATCTTATTTGGTCTTATATGATTGGCTGATTTTGTGCAACTTCTGGAAGTAAGGGTGCACAGGATTTTATCAGTCTGCCTTGTAAAATTTGTGTTTTCAAGGATACAACGTCAAGCCCAATTATTATTACATCTTACCGATTGAAGTGTGGTATTGTGTATTTTAGGATAAATCTTCGCTAAATAACATTTAACACATTTTGTAATCATTTAAAATGGACAGTGCACATTAGTGAATATCAGTATAAAATACATGGAAACGTTAGGAAACAGTTATTTTGCATCTGCACTGCAATTCCTACAAATAAAGATATTACTAGCAGGGTTGCCAGGTCTACGAACCAAAGTACCTCAAAACTAGCCTGATTGTGCTTTTTCAGCAGTTTTCCCTTCTGTCAGAGGTTCTCTCCATCAAAATAGCATTCCATGTTGCGGGAGAATGCTTTAACCTGTGGATTAAATAACAACACGTTACCAATTCTGTGGGAAAACCGCAGACTTGGCAACACTGATTGCTAGTTACAGTTACAAATATACAACATTGTGCAACATATTACTTGAAGCTGATTACTGATTTGTGTTACTGTTTAAGATGGATCTTAAAAGTGTGATATGTAGAACATTCCATATCGCAAGTGGTGGGCTGTTCCAATAGTCCAATATTTTTGTCTAAACGTTTTCACCCTGAACCTTTTATATCTTTGACTTTTTACTGTTAATTTTCCATTTGAATAATTTAGTCATTTTGTTATAATATTACGTCAATGCTGAGGTCACAAAGAAGTTCAATTATAAGAGGAAGAACAATTGATAAGAAAGAAATGGCAGAGAGGGAGAGCGAGTGACCCTAAATGGTCCATTGTGCTGGAGTTTTCATATTATGACTGATGACAGCAGTGGCCTAGTGATGGTTGTAATGGGATTTATGCAGCAATGCATTTATGGGGATTAAAACCCAATCAGTCTTTCAGTGTTGTGCATGTAGGCCACTACCACACATCCTCTAAATCTGGAATATTCATCATCTCTGCATTCTTCAGTGAGTTCCTCCAGTCCATTTTGTTATAACGAAGCCTTTAATGCTGAGGATATTCCTACACTCTAAAAAATGCTGGGTTAAATACAACCCAGCATTT
>NW_015549590.1:2163659-2169119 GCF_001515605.1 Sinocyclocheilus anshuiensis | reverse complement strand
GTGTATCTGTAATCATATTTTCCTATCTGTATTCAGCGTGTTGTAAAGTACTTGGAGAACAGTATGTTGGGTATTATTTTCATAATCTTTGAATTAATCACGTTCATAACCAGCGTTACTGATCTAGTTATCGGTGTTATTATTTGTTGGATTCTTTCATTACACTAATGGTTTGATTCAGGGGACGTAGTTTTTGTAGGTGTGGATTACAGATCTGAATGGAATTGTTTGAGATTTAGAAATGCATTTTCATGCCATTTGTTAATGTAAAGATAAGCTGCTCTGTTTGGTGACATTTATGGACAGAGGTACTGCTTATGTTGCTCTCCAGGTTTGGAAGTACAGTAGGGCAATTCACCATAACATCACATTTTAGCATCAAAATGTATCTACAAACTGGTGTCAGTCTGTTCTTTTGTTTAATTTTTACCCTGTTTTGTATGCACATACCAGAGATGGAAATGTAAGTCTGAGACTCTGACTCCAGTTGAAATTAAAGCAATGGTTCATCCAAAAATGAAAATTGTCATCATTTACTCACCCTAATGTTGTTCCAAACCTGTTTGACTGACTTTCTTCTGTGGAATGTAAGAAAATATATTTTTGAGAAATTTCTTAAGTGTTTATTTGTCCATGCAATGGAAGTCAGTGGTCCCTAAAATCATTACCAACATTCTTCAAAATATATTTTGTGTTCCACAGAAGAAAAAGTCATACAGGTTTGGAATGACGTGAGGATGAGCAAATGATTTTTACATTTTTGGGTGTTTTTTAAAACATAATATAAGAAAAAAATTGTTCTTTGTCTAGGTTTATATAGCTACAGTAACCAGTGGCATAGAAAACAAAGATATTTGACTTGGGCTCGTTTGAAAAGACTTGGATTGGACAGAGTGTGAACATGTCTGAGACAAACTATGTAGACACACACTATGCAGACGCACACACAGTCCATGTGTCTGTAGGTTTGCATTGAATCGCTTTGCCATGACTTTCAGCTGTTTGACTCAGCAAATCAAAACCTTGTGGCTGAAAAGGAGAATATTGTTTTTAGTTTGAAAACATAATTTGAGTTCTTAGACATTAGACAGGCTTCAGCTGCTTGTAACAAGGTCACAGTACATTCATAACACATCTCAGACATGGGGGAGTGAAACTTTCCTCAGACTCCTGCAGTTTAGTTTTATTATTGCTCTCCAGAGCAAGTATAAACCTCGCAGCTACAGAAACACTACCAAGAGCATAATTACTACGCCGCTGTTTGCTACAAAATGTCCAGTGATCCGTGTTAGTTGCACTGACAAATATTTGCCTCAGTCACGCATGACATTTCAAGTGTAGCGGCAGGAGTTCAGTTCAGAAACCATCACTGCACCTTGTTGATTTATGTACCTGTGTCAATGACACCCTGAGCTGGCTGCTCCGTCCCAGAGCCTGCTGTGGATATTGTGTTTTGTTTAATTACACTTCCCCCGGGCCTGAACGTGGCATCGCTTAATGGGATTGAATTTTCTGCTGCAAAACCAATGCAAGACAAGCTGTTAGTCAATTAGCAGTCAAGTTTCTTACGTAGTGATTGACAAGTATTTCATTGTTATCAGATTAAGAGAATGACCTTGTTTTGGTTCTCTCTGGTAAGAGGTAGGAATGGACGGCCAACTCTGCAAAAGCCACCTGCCCTTTAACTAGCTATTTATTGTGCTTGAAGTTTACCAAGTAGGGTTGCACAAAATAAAACCAAAATCACGATACGGCTTAGTGCGATTATCAAATCACAAAGACTGTGATTTAAATTAAATGTACTGTATGTATTGCATGTTTCCTAGTGAAATGTGACACTGTTCTTTAAACACTGTTCTTTGAGTGGTTCATGATTTAGTGTTTGCAGTGTCTCAGAGTGTCTCAGTTCACAGTAAATACTGCTCCACATAAACTCCAAAACTTGTCATGAGAAGCACTTATAAACCTGTTGTTGTCAAAAAGGAGCTTTCACAACAAGGTCTTCCTGCGGTTTAACGTTTGAAAATTTAATTTAAGTTATTCCATAAATATTAGTGTTATAAATTTGCAGCTGTACTGTAAAATTAATTTATTTTTTATTTTATTTTATAGTGAAATATTGCAATAATATTTTTTGTTTTATTTAACAACAACAACAACAAAACCACAATAATTATTATTAATATAATTTCTTCTCATTATTATTGTTAATAATTTTACTGTTAAAAATTGTATCATTCTAAGTCATCATATAATCATTAAGTCATTAATATAATCACTCTTTTTTTTTTCACACCAAACCTTTATGTAATTCATATTTCAAATTGCAACCACAATTTTTATCAGAAAAATTGCAATTCTATTTTTTCCTCTAAAATGTGCAGCCCTAATAGCCAGTCGGCCGAAGTATAGGCCATTGTGAGTACACTAGGTGTGGGAATCGCAGGGTACCTCGCGATATGATACGAATCACGATACATGGCTCACGATACGATAATATCGCGATACAGCGATTCTGCAATAATCGATATATTACTAGACAATTCTATAAGGATACATCACGATATCTGTCTAACTATGAAAATAAAATGCCTGTGAAAAGGTTAAGTGCAAGTTTTCTCTCTTTATTCAAGTCCAAACTGTTAGAAAGCAGCACAAAAGTTCTGTAAATCAAATTTAACATGCTAAGAAAATTCATCATTTTATTCTTGGACTTACTAAAAGCTTACACTTTTCTTTGTGTAAACCAACACATTTAACTGCTTATCAACTTTATATATAGCCTATATATAAACCTGGTACATTTCAAAATTTACCTGGAGTGCTTTCTCAACCTTTCCTCTCCTCTCATCATAAAAACGGATCCCCGCGCACATGACATGCAGGGGGGGAAAAAGCCATTTACATCGCGTCTTTTGCGCGCTCAGGTTCATTATTTCAAATGTAGACGCGTGGCAAGCAAACACACTGCACATTTCTGCGCCGCATTACGGCTCTGACGAGGTTTTGTTTCGTTGTCCATGCCATAGGTGCAGATGTTTCTGCCGGACGGTGCCCTAACACGCACTTGTAATATCTGAGAGAGAGGGAGAGCATCCAGTTTTGTTGACATAAAACTGGACGTGCCGGCGCCGCTCTCTCTCACTCATATAGTGAGGGAAATTCACCTGCGATCCGAGCGGAGAGGTTAGGCTACTCACGGACTCAATATGCGCTCTGCAATAATAACGTGATCTATGCCTACAGTCTACGCTGATAGCTGTTCCGGGGCAGTTTTTTATCTCCATCTCCTTTTATCTCCATAAACATATATAGAGCAGTAGAGCTAATACAGTGGCTGGAAATATGTTTATCCTTCGGTTCCTCGTGCTTCCCCATCTTCATAGAGATAGTTCATGGTTGCTCAGAGCGCTTTGGAAAGAATGTGGAAATGGCGCGGCCGCGATTTCCACACATTTTTTAGATGCTGGGACAGGGAAATCTATATAGAGTGCCTTATTGTAGTAATATATTGTAGTAAATTGTAGTATTGTATTGTAGTAAAATATCGATATTTGGCGCCAGATATCGATTCTCGTATCGCATGAAGAAGGACAACGATATATCGCCATATCATATTTATAAAAAACACCATATAGGGAAAGGGAAAAACCTGTAATATCGTTTGTAAATCTGTTAAGCCCAGTCATTAAAAGAAGGCAGTGTTGATGTGATGTATGTGGCAAGAAGGTCATTTGAGATGACAAGTCATTCTTGCATCAGGTGATTGGAATTCCTAAACTGCCATCTCCGTCCTTCACTTCTGTCCCTGCTGTCAATTCCCATGGGCGTCTTACTGCCTGCTCTGCTATAGTTCAATAAAGAAGTTAATAATTAAACTCTATGCTTTAAATGGTAATTTCCATTGGTCGTTGGGGTCCAGCTAATTTTTTCCCCCTTCTTGATCATTGACAGTGTAAGGAATGACTGAAACCGAGATTACACAACTAATAATCAGGTGACCCGGGTTCTCGCACCTTTAAAAGTACAGTTGTCCTTTCGCTACAGTGTGAAGCCTGAGAAGATGTCACCCATCCAGTCTGTGTAGTCCTGCTATTTAAGTAGTTTAGTGAGATGGTTGTTAAAGCAAATAACTGTGATTATGACTCTGTGTATACATATGTGTGTCACATGTTAATAGCCAGTTTCCTGGTAGACGCTCTTACTGTGCTGAGGGTTAGTCATTGGTCTGATCATGAACAAATTAAAGCTGGCCAAATTACGACAGGGAGGTAATAAAGCCTAACAAGGCTTGAGAGGATACACATTGCATTCTGGGTCAGTGGAGGGAGAATAAAGGTCTTTCAGTGTAGGTTGTTTATGATATGTGCAGAACGAAGAACGTTGTGCCTCAAAATGGCTTGGGTTAGGGTCTGATGTGCACAAACCAGGACACATTTTAGGTCATGCAGTATGTGGATGGTTTCTGCTTACATAGATGAGGATTTGATTGACAGCTAGGCAGCCATTTCTTCACCAGAAGTAGAGTGCGTTGAATCGCCCAGTGCCTCTCTTTACAAATTGTTCAGCAGGAATGATTAGAAAGGCCTGAGTGCCTCTATAAAGACTCCATTAGTCCACAGTTTGACACCATTCTGGCCAGAGCAAAGATTACCTAAATTTAAACTGTTAGTGTCTGGCACCACTTCCAGCAACCCTTCAAGACAAGCCTAATTAAGCACTTCTGTGGAGGTAAATACTATGCACTTTTCTGGCTGGATTTCTAACTTGAAGTCTTAAAGCAGTAGCTTTAAGTAGTCGGTCACCTGCAGAGCCATGAATATCGCCATAAAGAGTGATCCAATTTGAAGCTTATTTTGGCCAATAACTGCCCACGCAGTCAAGACAAATCAGCATCTGACTGAAGTGTAACCACCAAGCCTGTACCACTGGCTACTTTTACATGCAGAATTTTTGGTTCAATCGGACTGAATTCATTCCGATTGATGAATCTGAATGTAGTGTTTACATGAACGCTAAATAAAGTGATCCGGTTGATGTGTCACAAGCTTCTAATCGGAATTTTTTTTTTTTTTTTACATGTGCACACTGCACAAATATAGAGTTTCTCACTGTTTGCACATAATAACCACTCTCCTACACATCTCCTACATTCAACTTTATTTGTTTTTAACAGCAGAATTAATATTTATTCATTTATGAATAAATATACATATAAACTGCTGTGCCGTGCTGCTCATATTTATCACACAGTAAAAATGCCCTTCCCCTCAATCCGATCAAGTGTTTACATGCACTCTCAATCATATTAGAAAAGGAATAAACCACCCCCTTCAAACCGCTCAATCGGATCGATTAAAGGGGTGGTTCATTGCGATTTCACTTAGTGTGTGTAATGTTGCTGTTTGAGCATAAACAATATCTGCAAAGTTACGAAGCTGAAAGTTCAATGCAAACGGA
>NW_015549590.1:2139371-2163472 GCF_001515605.1 Sinocyclocheilus anshuiensis | reverse complement strand
ACACTGGGCTAGCTAACCAATCAGAGCCCATCGCCTATTTCTGAGGGAGGGGCTTCATAAAAGCAGGAAATTGATCAGCGCGTTTCTCAGAGAAGGGACAGAGCGGTGTGGAATAAAGGTAAATTATGTGAAAAATAATGGGTTTTTAAAAAACGAAGCATTAACACATGTTAGACTGCACCCCATAAACACAATCAAGCCTAGAAAAAAAACACTGAACCACCCCTTTAAGGTGTTTACATGAAGGTTTTTCAGTCCGACTGAGCCGTCAATCCGATTACAAATGGATTATTTGGTTGCATGTAAACGTAGCCATTTAGAGGTGGGTTTATTTAAAACTGATGACACTATATACTATCTAGTCAGATTGGAACTGGCGATTTTTGTCCAGTGCTTGCCATTTTTGTTTGGAATATGTAGAAGATGGTCCATGAACAATTGTGAATAGTCTAAGGTTGAGATTACTGTAGCTGGTCATTTATCACAGGATTAATTAATGTCATGTGCTCGTTGCATTTTTTTATTTTAACACTATTGACCACATTGACCTCTGGGGTCACATGGTCAACATAACTGTTGCATTCAAATGCTGAAACCCTGTAGAGAGGTGGACTCCTCTGAAGGCACATGGCTTGAAATCAGATGAATATTATGTAAGGCCAGGGATCCTTCTTTAGGCTGACTGCCATGTCAGCACTTCTTCTACTTCTCATTTGACTCCTAGCACTTCTTTCCAGCAGTTTATTTCAGGTTAAACCTGGGAATTTCACCCATGCGGATTCATCACATTTCAGCACCTCTCAGAATGATTTAGAGTCCACCACCAGATTTGAAGAAAATGCAATGAATCTCCATCTACCTCATTATTATGCCGTAATGACATTTAGATGAGTGATGAGCTCTCAAGTGCTCAGGGGTTGCTGTTTACATCGTTTCTCAAACGTCTGATGTCGAAAGATGTCGTAGATACACAGGTCTTTGGATATACATATACCAAAAGTGTTTTGTGTACACTGACATTCACTTCTGTGTCTCCAAGCTCAGTCTTATCTATGATAGACTCATGAAGAAGAATGAAAATAAACAGTTGTGAGGATGACAGCTGATGAAAATAGCTGCGCCCTTGTTCTCTGAAGCTGATTTCACACACTCTGGAGTGACGATTATAAGGTGTGTGTGTGTATGCGCTTCAGTGTTAGGAGGAGCGCACACACACACACACACGAAGGAATCATTTACATTAAGAGACAGCCAAGACAACAAATCAGAAATAAGTGATGAGCAAACAGTCACAGACTCTCTTAGCTGTCTTGCGCTGTAACATGAGGAGAGGAAAGGATAGATGTCTAAAGATATACTACACACACACACACACACACACACACAAAATATTTTTATATTTACTCACCCTCATGATGTCCCAAACCAGTACCGTTTTCTTTCATCGAACACAAAAGGAGATGTTTTGAAGAATGTTCTGGCTGCTCTTTTCCATGCAGTGACAAAGTGAATGGGAATGGGGTCTGTTCATATGACTTGTGCACAATATATTCCATGTCTTCAGAATCTTTGTTTGTCAGCCCAGCATCACATATTGCTTCTCATCTCCTGGTTTCTCACAGAATGAAAATGTATGCCTCGATTTAGAAATATTAAAGTAGCTTGAGAAAAGTATCCCGTATTAGTGATTTTTTTACCCATCACTCCTATCAGGCGACAGGTTTAGCAGTAGAGGCGTTTTAATGGATCAAAGCTTCATGGGATGAGGGCTGTCCCTGCACTGAGCAGTGCTGAACATCTCTGTCATCTGTTACAGTCTCACCACTGTATACCTAAACTACACCGGTGAATTTGAATGTATCACTCTGAATGTTTCAGGAACACTGTTTGTAATTTTTCCCAAAATTTTTACATCCTACAGTAAAAAATGACTGTTTTGGTTAATTGGTTAACTGTAAGATGCTTTACCATATATAGTAAAAACTTATACATGTTTTTTCTTTCTTTTTTAAAATTTTACTGAAAAATGTATGGTTTTGGAAACAAAAGCTATTAATTGCCAAATAATAATAATTGAAAAACAGTTAAAGGACATTACCAGAAGTTGCTGCATGACACACATCACATTGATGTTCAGCATTTTCTTTAATTTAAATAGTTATGTTCTTATTTTTGTTGTCACTAATGTACATTAAGGTTTTTTGTGTTACATTTAGTATTTATTGCATTGTTTTAGTGCCTTGTGTGTTACACTGATGTTGTTTTCTCTTTGTTTGTATGAAGTAAGTTGTAAAATATACAGGCACTTCATGATACCAAAACATGCCTTTTTACAATAAATTGAACAGTATATTTTTAACAATATAGATTACACAATAGGATTTTTTTTTTTGTAAAAAGTAACTTGTAATGTTCAATTTTGAAGCTGTTGGTTAGCAAAAAAGATGCCCACTGAATAGTCTCTCTTTGGAGAGCTGTGACGGTCGTGACCGTCAGTAAATACCCAGTGACAGACAGAAGCAGCTGATTTCATTAAGTCAGGCCCATTTGCTTGTAATAAAGTGCAGCATTTGAAAGGCTGACAGGCTTGTGCTTTAAGCCAAGCCACAATTCAAGACTGAAGCTTGTTTCCCTTTGATGTTTTAAGTCTGTGACAAGAAGTCTCAGAATGTAGCAAATACACATGCACCCACTGTAGATGCTCTTTTACTGTGAAATAGCCTATATATAATGTTATATAATATCTGAAAATTTTGCTCTTTAATTAATGTGTTGTGTTTCACATTATGTTTCTTGATGATCTTGTAATTGAAACAAATGGTTTGCAGTTAGTTTTGTGCACAAACATGAGAACACATGAAACTGTGTCTTTACATGAGCACAAGCTGGTGAGCTTTAGTCTTATAGTGTGCTCCTGCCATTCCTGAATGCATTCACATATGAGGAAGTTGGATGGACAGAATCCTAAGAGAGTCAGAAAGTCTAGTTCAGATGTTTTTGACAAAGTAAAAGCATTATGTCTCTGACTGCCTTAGTAGTGCGAGAGAATGTGTCTACAGTTTTGTCATTTTCTTCAAGTCTTGTCAGCAAACTGAGCATGTCTTTGTTTATGTATTTCATATAATCCATTACCTACATCCTTCTGGACTATAAACTGAATGTCGCAGATGTCTAAAAGCAGTGTCTGGCACCATTCTAGCAGTGTGCCATCACTCTAACTGTCTTTCTCTCTTAAAGGGATAATTCACCCAAAAATGAAAATACATTTACTCACCCTCACATTTTTTGAAACCTGTAAGACTTTCTTCTGCATAATACAAAAGAATGTTTAAACTGTTTTGTACATACAAAAAAATGTCAAAGGGTTCAAAACAACATTTGACCCCAGTTGACTTTCACTGTATGTTCTTTTGTATTTCACATAAGAAAGTACGTAATACAAGTTTAGAATGATATGAGGGTGAGTAAATGATGACAGAATTTTCAGTTTTGAATGGACTGTCCCTGTAAGGCTAGTTCACTGTCCCAACCAAAGGAATGGAGTTTTCTGGTTAGCATGGCCTGGCATTGACCTCTGGTCGATAAAAGATCTGGCAGTATAATTTTTTTTTTCCCCCAATGGTGGCCATGCAAAGGCATCTGGATCAAAATAATTTGTTTGTGGGTACCACATAATGAAATATTGCATTTTTATAGTAGATATCTTTTTGGAGGCTCTTAAAAATGTGAAATGGATTTTTTTCTTTGCTGCCTTTGACATCACAGTGCAGGATAATCTCTAGAGTTAAATGTTTGAACTATACATGTTCTTGTGGTGCCATAATGTGGCGCGGGTAATCAGCCAACCATTGGCATTCATAACTCAGGTGATTGACTTGAAACAGCAGGGTTAACGCACTGATCCAATGTTGAGGCAATGTGAACCATAGTCTTTAGTTAGAAGAATGTGTAAAGATGATTTGTGATATAGTCAAGTGTATACACTGAGTACTAGAGAGTCAGACAGCTGAGGTCACAAAAGCAATGAAGCTTCACAAAGTAATGTGTTAACCTCCCAGGCATCCACATAATTGCGCATTTGCTGTGTTCAGCATCTCTGTCCCTCCCTATTTTCATTCCTGTCTCCTTATCCTGGAGGGTGTGGGATGATTCCTGGTGAGTCCACAAGCAAGATACCTGCTTTGTGCATCTCTGCTTTAGATCGTTCTACCACAGACGCCTACATGTTGTCAAGGTGGAGGCATTGATACATACAGTGGGTACGGAAAGTATTCAGACCCCCTTCAATTTTTCACTCTTTGTTATATTGCAGCCATTTGCTAAAATCATTTAAGTTAATTGTTTTTCCTCATTAATGTACACACAGCACCCCATATTGACAGAAAAACACAGAATTGTTGACATTTTTGCAGATTTATTAAAAAAGAAAAACTGATTAGCAAATGGCTGCAATATAACAAAGAGTGAAAAATTTAAGGGGGTCTGAATACTTTCCGTACCCACTGTATGTGTACATAATGTGATATGCAATAAAACAATGTGGCTTGAATCCAAAACCTGAATGTCCAATTCCCTCACACCTCCTTGTGTTATCTCCATCAGCACCTCTTTGTGCCTTACACTTTTTCTCTTGTCTGCCATGTCGTGTTCTTGTTAAAAGATTCAGCACGTGCTATATAAAAGATAACAATTGTTGTTTATGCCATTTCTCTGTATTTAGAATGACTTGTTGGTGGATATCTGTTGGGAGTTTAATGACTGGAGACCTCCTATAGAGAAAAGACCACACCACATGACACCGCTTGACACTGCTGGAGCTCCTCATTAGCTTACCACCAGCTCAAAACACACACACACACACACATACATTTTATTATTTTATTTGGATCCACAAGACAAGGGAAGTCAGTTTGCAAGATGACAGGTACATATGGCTAACATACATTCACAAGTCCTTACACACACACACACACACACACCTACCCATGCTTATATCCACAATACATTCCCTATATTTAAGAAATCCACATACAATTACCGGTATCATCAATATCAACATGCCATATATTTAAGAAATTGTTCTATACTAAACTTTATTAGTATTACCTAATCAGTCCATTAGGATCCATGGAGTTATAAAATGTTGTTATTAATTTACATTACTTTTTCAGGTCTAGAAATCAAACTTTAACTTAGGGTTACATCATATAATGTATACAGGTTTTTCAAGACAGCAAGAAGCCTGCTTTTCAAAGAAAACAGTTGTTTAGTGTATAAATAATCAGATAATCCCGATAATCAGAATAAGTCATCTTGAGGCCCCCTAGTGGATCCTGGTTCACTTGTTAAGATCCACTGGTTTAAATGCTTGTGCGTGTATGCACTTCAAGTTATTCTTGTTTGTATTTTAAATATAATTAGAAGTAATTCATCTATAGTGAAATATCAACTTTTTTAATGGACGTGGGTTGGGGTGAGTTATTTTGCCTCGGGTTCCTAATTGTGTGAAACTGGTGTGGCCGATAACATTTTTTATTTCAGCTAATCCAGTAATACATTTAGACACATTAGTAGACATTTTCACCAAAAAAATAGCACAGAAAGATTGTATTGTATAGAAATTGCCTATTACATATTTAAGAAACCTTAAAATAACACCTATAATTGAACTAAAAATTCAGAAATAATGACATCGCTATATTGCACCCGCCGTTACTCAACTGGCTCATCAGAAGAGTTCTGAATCTGGATTAAGAGTCTCACGATCGCTGCACATGTAGCTCAGGGTACTGTTTGCTTTGCTCAAGGGACAGATGGCCCTTCTGCCGTCCTGCTGCTCTCCTGTACCCCATCTCTATGTTCTCATCCTGTCCTGGCACACAGAAAGAGTAACACTCTTTGGCCCCGATGCCCCACTCCTATATTTATCACAGTTTCAAGCTCTTCATTTCGCCTATGGCTTACTACACTGCCTACAAGCTGCTTCCAGGGCTCCAGGTGACCTGACCTATATTAGCACACCGTACGCTGCACTAATCGTCCCGACAAGCTGCTATTCTAGCACGTTCTCCACGTAATTCTGTAGCACTTTGTGCTGAGCCCGAGAACAGGACTTCAGCTTGGCGTGAACGTCAATGTGTGACATAGATGTAGTGAAGTATTACGGGATCACTTATGCTGAGACGAAGGGCTTATGATTTATTCAGAGGCTGAGGCGCAGGACACGAATGTGCAGGAAAGGTTATTTTCTCAGCCTGCGGAGAAACTGATGACTTTGCGCACACGCTCACTGCACACTGCAGTCAATGAAACCTCAGGTTCTGAGAGCACCGCACCGCAGCATGCCACGTGTGATAGAGAGAGCAGCTGAGAGTGAGAGAGGGTGAAACGAGTGATAGCATGCAGCTCACATCCTTGTGTTTCTGTTTCACAACATCTTGCTCTTCCTGTATGTGTGCCTGTAAACAGAGGACGTGGCAGGAATTCAGACTGCATGTGGTGTGGATGTCTCTCTTTGCTTTGATCTCGACTTCCTTCACAAGAGCAGCATCCAATTAGACTTGTGCCGGTATTCGGTAATGCGATATATCACGGTAATGCATATGCACGATTTTGTTATTATACCGTATACCGTGATAAAAGCATTAGCAATTAATCGCAACATGAAAATTTGATACCGGCATATCCCTACATCCAATCTAAGCTTGTTTTTGTCTGTGCATGCCATAGCATAGTATATTTATAAACTCATGCTTGTACATCACCCATATGAAAAATCTCTTTAATATCTCAATTGTTTTTCCTAGACAACAATATGATTAAATGAAGTGCAAATATATAATTTTTATACGCATGTTTTACATATTTTAGACAATGTATATACAAGGCTTCATTTATTTGATCAAATATGTATCAGCAATATTGTGAAATATTTTTACAATTTAAAAGAACAAATTTCTATTTGAATATACTTTAAAATGTTATTTATTCCTGTGTTGCAAAGCTGGGATTTCAGCACCTTTACACCAGTTTTCAGTGTCAAAAGGTCCTTCAGAAATCACTTTAATATGTTGATTTGAACATTTCATTATATCATCAATGTTTGAAACAGTTGTGCTGCTTATTATTTTGTGTAAAAAAAAAAACTAGTGCTCTCAAACGATTAACCGCGATTAATCGCATCCGAAATAAAAGTTTTTGTTTACATAATAGATGTATGTGTGCTGTGTAGCCTATATTTATTATGTATATATAAATACACACACATGCATGTATATTTCAGAAACATATGTTGTTTATATATTAAATATGTTTATTTATAATATAAATTATATGAATATAAATATAGACGTGTAAATACATGTAAATATTTATATTCATATAATTTATATTATAAATAAATATATTTAATATATAAACAACATATGTTTCTGAAATATACATGCATGTGTGTGTATTTATATATACATTATAAATATACACAGAACACACACATATATTATGCAAGCAAAATATTTTATTTTGTATGTGATTAATCACGATTAATCATTTGACAGCTCTAAAAAAAACATTTTTTTCAGGATTCTTTGTTGAATAGAAAGTTAAAAAAGTACAGCATTTATATGAAATGTAACAGTTTTGTTATAGTTTTGTCACATTTGATCAGTTTAATGCATCCTCTCTCATTAAAAGTATTAAAATATTTTTACAATAAGCTGTTCTAGATCTCCTTTCCTTTATCCATCTAGTAATGTCATTTGCACATCCTGTAATTTACACACAGTTTAAATGACTCACTGCCCTTTAAATAGTCCTGATGATCTATATCATGATGGCTTACAGTAGTGACCACAAGACTTGTAACCGTTTGTAGCCACTAGATTTTTTATAGGGAGTTTAATTATTTCTTCATAAAGAACAAGCGAGTGCTGAAATGTGAGCAGACCGTGATTATAGAATTGCTGCTATTATGTATTAAGCAACATTACTAAACTATTCAGAGATGACATTAAAGGCTGCTAAAGCTAATTATGTTGTTTGTCTTTTGAAACGCGTTATCTCCACCCACTTCCACGTGTTAATGAACTGTAGCGCCTTCACACGGCTGCTCTGGAAGAGCACTAGAGATGGGACTTGAACACGAGCGGTCTGGCTGAGGTCACCTTGTGTGCGCTGGATCTTTGATCTCTTTGTGAATGAGGTTTAGCACTAGCGGCAGGGTTAAAGTGTTGTGGGGGAGGAATGTTTGTATGAATAAGTATAAAGTAATGACTGTATGATTCACACTGAATCAGACTCTAGGCAAGGAGCAGCGCAACACATCGCTGCCTCAGATTGAGGACAATCTGTCAGTAAAATGTTGAGCATCGAGTCAGAGAGCATCTAAAGCATTAAAAGAGGCAGTTCATCCAAACATGGAAATCTGGGCCCGTATTCACAAAACATCTTAAGGCTAAAATTAGCTCCTAAATCTGTGAAACGTTAGGAGTAGTGAAGAGGTCTCCCAAGTCACTAAGACCAAATCTGAACTATCCTAAAATGGCTGTTGCCAGCAATCTACCTCGGAATATAAACATTTGACGATAATGAGCTTTTAAAAAGGTATCGGCTTTGGTTTCGAGGTTATCCCAACACCAAATTTTTGATTATATCCTTAATATATAGCTGTTCTCGCGTCCAGTTTGGTTTTCTTTTATGTTTGCATGTCTTACTATCAGCCATGATTATTCTACTCTGCTAGCATCTTTTGTATCTGTAAAGACTCTACGTTTATTCGTGTGCACTCAGAATAACAACAAAACGTTGCGCTTTTGTTAGATAATGAAAGCAAATGGGATGCGCTTTCTGCCGTCTCGGACTCTGTGAACTTGAGCGTGTCACTTCAAAACTCCGTGTATGCTTGCCTTATTACAGACATGAAAAATACATCTATAGAGAGTGAAACTTTTAAATGAACCAATTCAAATAGAAAACAAATATTCTCAGATTATGTAATCCGTATGAAACATGCGTACAGGCGCATACTGCGGAGATGACGAGTCAGTTTAGCTGACTTCATCTCTTAAAACGAAAACAGAAAGCAGTAGTGTAACAATAAATTATTAAAACGTTAATGCAGTGTACTTGCTGACTTCCCTAACACATTCATAATTATTATGTTGCGCTTTTGTTAGATAATGAAAGCAAATGGGATGCGCTTTCTGCCGTCTCGGACTCTGTGAACTTGAGCGTGTCACTTCAAAACTCCGTGTATGCTTGCCTTATTACAGACATGAAAAATACATCTATAGAGAGTGAAACTTTTAAATGAACCAATTCAAATAGAAAACAAATATTCTCAGATTATGTAATCCGTATGAAACATGCATACAGGCGCATACTGCGGAGATGACGAGTCAGTGTCGCCGACTTCATCTCTTAAACCGAAAACAGAAAGCACTTTGGTGTAACAATAAATTATTAAAACGTTAATGCAGTGTACTTGCTGTTTGTCCCTAACACATTCATAATTATTATATTTGCCGGTGCGCTGTGGCAAGCCTTTTTCGCGTGCTCTTGAACGCTTATCAAGCTATGTAGGCAATTAAAGGCTCATTATTATGATTTATATGGTTTATTAATAAAAGTGAGACTAGTAGTCGACTAATACTTAAAATAAACGATTACTAGTCGACCAAAAAAAAAAATTTAGTCGAGGGCAGCCCTAATGCATATTGACTAATTGTTTAGAGAAGCATAAGAGGCTGACAATTAGCTGAATATATAGCCTACTTGTTTAATTAGTGACACTTAGCCTGCATTTTAAAATCTTTATATGAATGTGGCAATTAACATTTTCATTTTAAAACCTTTATTTGAATATGGCAACATTAATATTGCACTCTACAATATTTCTATGAATAAATCTCTGACAGAGACTATCAGCCAATCACTGCGTGCATAGTTAGTAAGCATGCTGACAACATCCATAGCAACAAGGTCAACCCCGCCCTTACTCTTAGCTTAAGACTTCTGTCTATTCCTTAGTAAAAGTGTCTCAGCAGCTTTCTGAATAGGTTTTAAGAGAAAACTCTTAGCTAAAAACTTTTACTGCTATTTAGGAGAACTCTTAGTGGTAAGATAAAATGTTTTGTGATTACGGGCCCTAGTCATCATTTACTCACCTCTCTGAAATTGTATGGTTTTCATTCTTCAGTGGGACACAAAAGGAGAAATTCTGAAGGATGCACTTTTTTTGTAAAATTACAGAGAATGGGGACTGAAGCTTTCTGTTTTCATAAATGATGCAAAATACTATAGAAATTGTCCATTTGTTCACAAATTAGACATCTTTAATGACGGCATATCGAGATTTTAGTGGATTTCAAAATATATTGACTTAAATTTCAGTTTTCCACATGAGTTATGTAGTATGGTACTTTTTAAACCTTAAAGGGATACTTCACCCAAAAATGAAAATTGTCATCATTTACTCACCCTCATGTCATTCCAAACCTGTATGAGTTTCTTTCTTACACTCTAAAAAATGCTGGGTTAAATATAACCCAGCGCTGGGTTAAAAAGGGACAAACCCAGCTATTGGGTTGTTTTGACCCAGCAGTTGGGTTGTTTTGACCCAGCAGCTGGGTTTGTCCCTTTTTAACCCAGCGCTGGGTTATATTTAACCCAGCATTTTTTAGAGTGTAAGAAAGAAACTCATACAGGTTTGGAATGACATGAGGGTGAGTAAATGATGACACTTTTCATTTTGGGTTGAACTATCCTTTTGACTGGAGCATTTTATTACTCATCATTGTCATTTAAAAATTAAATGGAATAAAATGACAAAAAAAGCTTCCCAATCAATTTATCATAGACCCCATAATAAAATACAGTGGTTTTACAATTGTAAATGAGAGCTGGTATTTTGCAGAAATGTTTCCATTTAAATTCCCTACTATGGAAGTCAGTGGGGACCAACAACTGTTTGGTTCTTTGATAGGTAATTCTTCAAAATATCTTCTTTTGTGCTCAACGTAAAAAAAGAAACTTTTACAGGTTTGGAACAACATGGAGGTGAGTAAATGATGACGGCAATTTTCATTTTTGGGAGAACTAAGCTTCAGACTCTAATCACTGTATTTGCTTGAAAAAGAGTGATTAGCAGAGTACAACATAAGAAAGAAAGTCATGCTGCATTGACTCCATACTTACTAGATAACAACCCAGGACATTCTACTAATTATTCCTTTCTGTGGCAACACTATTAAATTACACAGACTCATTTTGGAGTTGAGCAATCAATAAACAAAACAATAATGCATGTTAAGTTGTTATGCAAATGCATTTTTAATAAACCAAGATAGTTGTCAACCAATAGTTGTTCAACTTGCTAGATACATTATTTTAGTTCTTTTCTTTGTTTTCAGATTATTTGCGCGTTGATATATTATGACATTACTAATTAACTACATTTCAGTGCTGGAGTTGCTGACATATTGAGTGTTTCTGCATGATGTTGCAGTGGTCAGGTGGTACAAGTCAGAGCTCTCAGAAAAAAGTTTGCGATTTGTAACAACGAGTTATACGAGGACATGAATGCTTTTTAAAAGTCAGAATCTTGTAATTATGGTACGCATCTTCATACAATTTTGTAATAATGTGTGTGTTAGTAAATGTTAGTTAGTTTAATTTCTGAGTGAACTGGGAGTTCATTCCTGGCTATTAGTTTTTAAAGCTTACATTTCATGACAGTGTAATTTTTATGAGTGAACAGAGATGTTGTGACTGTAATGGAGGCTTTTATTAGGATGCTTCTGATGGGTTATATGGAGGGTGTTGTGTCAAAACTGGGAGAACTTAGTGAAGACATATCCTTAAGAGTTGACCTTAAGCCTCTTCTGCTACTCCTCCTCAGCGTTTCTCAGAACATCAGCATTCAGCTGACTTTGAGTTTTCTAGTTGTGTTGCCACATCTGACACTTCACCAACAAATACTGAAAGTCTATTCAACTGTCATTCTTTGTTCCACAATTTCTGTTTCTCTTTACTTTGATGTCAGTTGCAGTCCGGTCTTCTGAAAACCTCTAGTTTGGTTGGAGGCCAGTGTTCAGCGCAGGTATTGACCGTCTATCCTGCCAGTATTTTGCATAACTGAACATATGTGGGAGCTGTTCTCAGAGTGATTTGTGGACTCTTAATCATTGTTGTGCACACGTGTGTGCGAAAGACAGAAGGAGAGAGAGATAGGAGAGGGCGCAAGCTGCAGTCCTTGCATCTGCTTTCAGTATTTCATAAAAGAGTAGTTCAGCTTACAGCCCTGTCCTGATGAGTGTGTTTTCTGATAGCTCTGTATACACACTGCAGCTGCCACGCACACATACACACTTCTAAACCATTAACTAAATCTTTAAAATGCTTTAATATGAACCAAAGCACTCATTTTTCTGAATGCTGTTAAAGTCTGCGTGAAATGCTGCTATTGGAATATTTGGTTTCTCTCACTGGCAGGATTTTATGGCAGACCAGTCAAGACGGATATTTGCATTGAAGACCGTCAGGTGCAATGACTTGTGAGCAGAGGATGTGAGGTAACGTTTAGGTCACCATTAAAGAGTCATGTCAGTTTATGAGGCAGCAAACGATTGATGGGCCGTAATACAGCGGCAGGCCTGAACCTCGAGGTGGCAGACATCACACCTACTCACAGAAACAGATAGCGAATGAGAGAGAGCTATGATGGCATGCCGATGGAGGAGGACTGGAGTGTTAGAGCATTGCTAATTTACAAAACATATTGCTAACATCTGCGCTCATGTCACCTTCACAAGGCGACAGAAAAAGATACAAAGTGGCATAAAATTTGAACTCAAAACACTCACATACAGTACATCGACATCTCATTTTGAGTATCAACTGCCTACTTTAAACATCTTGAGTAACTATTTGCTCAGATTCATTTAACGAGTGTTTGTTGCATTTTACTAGTCTCAGCCCGATATGGCACATCTGTTTCATTCTGGTTGGCTGATTTATGCAACTCAAATGTTTGCAATACAAATTTTTTTTTAGTACAAAAAAAACAAAGTCAAGGTTGTGTGGTTCATGCAGTTCCCATTTTGAGGAAGAAATCAAAGTTTGCAAGGCTAGTGGCGTCATATTTTTTACTGTCGTCAGTGTTGTTATTGTTAACTAAAAAAAAGCGGTTATTGAAATATTACTGAAATAAAACAAAAATAAATATTAGGCGATAACCCTAAACAAAAATTTGAAATGTTGCCTTGACAACTAACTGAAATAAGTTAAAGTTGTACAACTGTAATCTGAAATATATATATATATATATTATATAAACTAATAAAAATTACAAGCACATAACAAAATCAGTAAACACTTAAACTAAAATTAAAATGAAAACGAAAAATATAAGACTAAAACTAAAATATAAAAAATAATAGCTAATCAAAATATTAATGATAATTGGCATATTAATAAATATTACTATTAAAATAATTTCTACTATTTTAAGTTGATATCCATGAGTAGATCTACATTCTGTGAGTTATATCTGTATCTTGTAAGTTACTGTACGTCTGTGAGTTATTCATTCATTCATTACTTTTATGGTGTTTTCTGTAAAATCAATCATGTGGACTGCGTCACCATTTAAATACCTAATATGATTTTTTCATATTAATAAAATATAAGCTAAATAATAAATAAGCTTTCCATTGATGTATTTTAGTTGATACCATTGATGTTTGTTAGGATAGGACAATATTTGGCCGAGATACAACTATTTGAAAATCTGGAATCTGAGGGTGCAAAAAAATCTAAATATTGAGAAAATCGCCTTTAAAGTTGTCCAAATTAAGTTCTTAGCAATGCATATTACTAATCAAAAATGAAGTTTTAATATATTTACAGTAGGAAATTTACTAAATATCTTCATGGAATATGATCTTTACTTAATAACCTAATGATTTTTGGCATAAAAGAAAAATCAATAATTTTGACCCATACAATGTATTTTTGGCTATTGCTACAAATATACCCCAGCAACTTAAGACTGGTTTTGTGGTCCAGGGTCACATTTGTCTCTTCCTGTCTAAGTGGGCAGTTCTTGGTCAGAACAAGAGCGTTCTTTTCAGAATCAGAATCGGAATCAGAATGAGCTTTATTGCCAGGTATGTTTACACATACGAGGAATTTGTTTTCGTGACAGAAGCTTCCACAGTGTAACAGAATGACAGTGACAGAACAAAAAAACACAGATAATAAAAAATTAAAATGAATAAAAAATAAAAAATAGAACAAGTAAAATAAGGAATAAGAAATATACAAATCGACAATTGTATGTACAGGTATATAACAATAGACAGTTGTATGTACAGGTATATTATGTGCAAATTGAATGACCCCTGTGCTGGATGTGAGGGCTCCATAGTGATTCTGCCAGTCCTTTTGCAGATGTTACAGTCTCTGTGAGCTCCTCCAGATCGGTGGCAGCAGCTTCAAAAACACTCCAATCAAAACAATTGAGGTCAAAACAAGGTTTTAAATCCTGCTCTGCTTCGTTAGTCCATCTTTTTACAGTCCTTAATACAGGTTTAGCTGATTTCAGTTTCTGCCTGTAGGTCGGTATAAGATGAACCGAACATTTTTGGTGGAGATATGTGGTAGAGGTTGTTGCATAAGTCAAAACTCAGAACCATTTTTCCATCTGTTCACCACATTTTGTCGTATTTGCTCTATCACTCAGTGTAGCTTAAATGTTTTTTCTTGCTGCACATGTACTCTTGTTGACCTCCAGAGGTTCACGGACACACTGCAGTGCTCTGCTGTACACAAAAGCGTCTGCAGTTCTTTTGAGGTTGTGTTTGTTGTTGTACCCTGACATCATCGCTCGTCTCTTCTCTGAGGAGCCCTAAGTTGATTATTGCAGTTACAAGGTTGTCATGGCTGCTCTAAGAATAACAAAGACCCTGTGGGTATCTCTCTCCACAGCGGGACGGGCTCTGAAACAGTCTCCCCCTGATCCCCCCCTGCTCCCTTCCTCCATTTTGAATCAGCAATTATGTGTTGTTCTTTTCACCAGGTCCGTCTAGAGCAAATGGATGTAATAATGGCATGAATTAGCGTGGCAAGAATGAATGGGGTAGCAGGATTACTAGACTTTGATTGAGAATGTCTGAACAAACTTCATTAGAGTGAGCCTTGCAGTGTTTTCTAAAAGACACTATCAATTATCAATACATAATTGTTTAGAAAATGTGCTAAAATGTGAGTAAAACAAGTGAAATGTTTTTGTATGTCTGTCACTCATCACTGTATTGCATTGCATTAAATAGTATGTTTACAACACAAGGAAAAACTACAGAGCTTTGATCATAAAAGTAAGCATTTAAATACTTTTACTAAGGCATATTATTGGGAAATATAGAGTGGCAACTGAAATTTTATGCATTTAAGCATTTTATGAAATTAGCTATACTGTTATAAAGATCTCAATGATTTACATTACAAGCTATCAGAATTTCATCTTTTTGGCCATATAAATATCAGCAACTGCACCAAATTCCTTAGTTTTATTCAGTTTGAGTCTCTGAATAACACAATTAAACTTGTGTATGAGCTCCACATTCTCCTACAGTATATCATACTTTAGAATGCCTCAGCTCTGATCTTTCTGATATATCAAATATGATACTCAACAAAAAACACATGCAAACATTTTAAAAATATTTTATCTGAAAGTTTAATAAACATTCCATTTTAACTTGGACTCTTATTTCATATGTCTGTAAAGCATGCTTTCACAATCCTATGCAAGTAAATGACACACAAGTATAAAATTATTCTTCACTTATTTTTCACACCAAAAAGTATTTACACCACTTTGTTTTGAGGAACATTTTGAAGTTTTTATGTCTAAAAATGGAATTTTCAGTAATGATTCATGTCTGTTTGATAGCCCATTGCCCTGCTAAATGCCTGACCCTACATCTCCCACCCTTTTGCGTCTGTAAGATTGATCAACCTGTCAGACACTAAGTGGCGAACCTTCCTCCAATGTGCCAGTATGATATTTCAGCCTTGGTGTAGAGGAGTTCATGGACATGCTTTGTTTCATTCTATAAGCTTGTCCATTTTTTGTGATTTCGAACTTAATGTGAATATATCTTTGCTGTATGCGTGTCTCAGATTAATCATAACACTATAGTAAATCGTAATATGAACCGATAGCACTTTCTTGAGGATAGCGCTGAGCATGCTGGAACTATGTAGACGTTCATATTTTCCAGAGTAAATACTTCTGTAAAGCCTGTCTGAAGTTATTCTTGAATGGTATAGCATGGTATTGTAGAGTATGTGCATCCATTGTTTTAACATTTCTGTTTGAGAATGTGCAGTGTTAGTTTACGCTGAAGCACATTGCAAATTACCAGTTATTAGGTTATGTCTTATCTTTACTTACTGATGTTTAGTGGTCAGAGGTGCAGCACCACTGATCATGACCGTTTGCAGTCAGCGCAGCTCACTGTGTCTTTAATGCAGATGAGCTTGTTTAATCGCACCTGTAATCTCACTGCTGAATTATTCATGAGCTGAAGTCTAAATCTGGAAGCTGACAGAGAGCTAAATTTGAATAGTGTTTAAAAAACAGAAACAAGACATGACGTTTGCATGTCTTTTAAGCGTTCTGTCTGCATATTACATCATCACCATCTGTCCTCACGCTGGACGGTGAGAATAAAGTCTGTGACAAGCACTGATGCTAATTCAGAAGGATACTCTCTTCCTAAACCTAGTGAACTGCATACCGAGTGCATACCTGACACAGAGACTGCATTAAGTTTAGAAGACACTACAGGACTTTTAAAAACTTAACAGATTTTCGCAGACTAGGCATCATGCACTTGCTGACTTATGTGTCCTTGCTGAATACAAAGATTAATTTCTTTTAAAAAAGAAAGAAAATGGTAGTGCATCTTTAAAAAGAAGTCTAGCTTCATAATATCACCCATCATATCAGCCATAACATATGAATCCGTAAAGCCTGACAGTTTGTTTGTGAGGTACATATAGTGAACTACCTTGTAAAAAAAAAAAACACATCCACCATTGCAGATAAACATGTCTGCCTATAAATCAAAGACACAGCAACCTGAAAGTGGATGACAACCATGATATAGCACTCACTGGCACCTTCATTTCAATGCTGTTTTATTTTTTCCATGCCGGGCAATTTGCATTTCTCAGTTCTCTGGTATATCTTCAGCACATAGCTAAAACATCAAGGGCAGAGGAAATTGTCATTCCACTTATAAGCATCATAGAGTGCATTTATGTGCAAACTACAAGCTGTTATGTACAGTATAAGGTTACACTGAAACCATGTTAAAGGTATGTGGCCTTAGGTTGGGTAGGTCAGTGTGTGAAATGATTTAAAGTGTGAACACTCGATTGGGCACTAAACAGCTGTTATCACTATGAACTGTGGGTCAACAGGTCTCAAGCAATGTAGCACATGCATGCTGCTATGCATTGGGATCAGAGTTCAAGGTATGGGAGTTATGGTAGGAATGAGGAGGCAACAGATTTTAAAGAGTGCTGAACTGCTGATAGCTGTTGAGATGGTCGCTGCTTTTCCTCGCCTCCAGTTCCTGCTTACTGCAGTTGCTGGCTGACAGCTGAGAAATGATGAGACAAACTGAGGTGCCTTATAGCCTGCCGCCGAAGTGATGTGCTCACTGAAGCTGCACAACCTCAGCTCTCATCCTCCCATCACTCTTTTTAAGGGCCTGTCTGCCTGGCCTGTGTCCATTGATCAGTGCTGACTCAAGACTACACAGCCCCACAGATACACATGCTGCCAATGGACAGTGTGAGTAAAAGATCAGATGTGTACTATGAGGGCTAGTGTAGAGATATCAGCTTTGTTTTTGACCATCTTGTATCAGAGAAACAAGTGCACAGCCATCTTTTGAATTTTGTCTTTGAACTTCCGTTTTTGTGGTAGCTCTATATAGTATCATGAGTAATTGAAGAGTAATTAGCTGCCGCTGGTGCAATGAATTTGCTTATTGTCGAGTTAATGAAAGTTGCTGTATCATGTGCATTGTAATGTTTGAACCAGATATCCACAGTAGAAGATTTTAAAACAAGTGGTTCATTCATAAATTTTATGACCTTACCTTGTGGAAATACAAACAGAAGACAGAAAACAATGAGTGCAGTGCTGAATAGGGCCGGAGCTACTCAAGGTCTATATGACCATTAGTTTATTTATTTATTTATTACTGATGGTACTTTGGTGCTACTCAACATGACTCTGGAAATTTTTGACCCTAAAAATTATACACCACTGATAATTTTAAAAGTTTTTGAAAGAAGTCTGCATTTGTTTGATCAAAAATGCAGTGAATCTTAAAGGGATACTTCACCCAAAAATGAAAATTCTGTCATTAATTACTCACCCTCATGTCGTTTCAAACCCGCAAGAGCTTTGTTCGTCTTTTTTATTTTTTTGGGAAAGAAATGATAGAAATTAATACTTTTATTTAGCAAGAATGCTTAAAATTGATCAAAAGTGATGATAAAGGCATTTATAATGTTACAAAAGATTTCTATTTCAGATAAATAGTGTTCATATCGATATCGGAATTATATCGTATCGACCAAAATTAAGAAATATATCGTGATATCAATTTTGGCCATATCGTCCAGCCCTACTTCTGACTCTCCATAGCAATTCAACTACCACGTTCAAGGTAGTAAGGACATTGTTTAAATAGGCCATATAACATTAGTGGTTCAACCTTCATTTTATGAAGCTACAAGAATATTTTTGTGCACAAAGAAAACAAAAATAATGACTTTATTCAAAAATTTCTTCTCTTCCATGTCAGTCTTCGACGCACGTTTACGACAGTACCATGACTCATGCGGTGAATGTATATAGTCTGCAATGAACGTGTAATTTGGGTTACTGTCTATGGAGGGTCCGAAAATTTGGATTTCATCAAAAATAACTTAATTTGTGTTCCGAAGATGAACGGAGGTCTTGCGGGTTTGGAACGACATGAGGGTAATTAATGACAGAATTTTCATTTTTGGGTCTATTAAACCTATCCTTTTAATAACCAGTAATCTTAGTTTCACAATTTTAAATGACTGTTCTCTTTTTAAATATATTTAAAAATATGATTTATTTCTGTGATGGCAAAGCTAAATTTTCAGCATCATTACTCCAGTCTTCAGTGTTACATGATCCTCCAGAAATCATTCTGATATACTGATTTAATGCTCATCAAGATACATTTTGAAAACAGTTGTGCTGCTTAATTTTTGAAGAAAAAAAATACTGACATTTTGCAAACTTTTGAACAGTAGTATTTTAAAAACTATTAGTATGTTGGCAATTGCTTGTGTTTACGGTAAATAGCACATTTAATTGCATGTTGCATTGATGTTTGCAAATGACTATGCATTTGCGATTTGTAATGTCTAAATTAAATTTTTATTAAATGTACAAAAAAGCTTTCTGTTGGCAATTGCTTGTGTTTACGGTAAATAGCACATTTAATTGCTTGTTGCATTGATGTTTGCAAATGACTATGCATTTGCGATTTGTAATGTCTAAATTAAATTTTTATTAAATGTACAAAAAAGCTTTATAAATAAAATCCATACTAGCTACATTTGTCATTTGTTTCAAGGTGATGGTACAAGGTTGTTTTAGGTGGAGCCATTTGTTTAAATGATATAATTTCACTATGACAAGCTTCCCCGGGTAATGTTTTGGTCAATAATATGACAGCTGCTCTACAGATACCATCAGTCTTTGTCCTCAGAAGGTCACTGGTTGAGATTTTTAAGTGTCTCCTCAAGCTGCACTTATCTTCTTTGTAAAGAGAGAGGCTGCAGATGTCAAACGGAATTAAGCACATATCGTATTTATTTTATTTATCTTAGTTATAACTATACATCTTTTCGAAAATCTTTGTGAGATAGAAATAGCTGTTCATCAGGCATTAAAATCACATTGATATGATACAGACAAGAATAAATTGTGCATGCTCATTGCATAACTGCATCAGTCTAGTTTTGTTTACAGATATCAGCTCAGTGAGTTGAAATCCCTTCGCGGTTTAGGCTCTGTATAGCATACACAATAACCTCCACTGCTCTCAGAGCATGTGTCCTCCTCAGGTGACCTCAGGTTCGGAGCTCTGACATTAATAAGGGTAGTGATGTAAAACCTTGACATACATCTGGAGGGAGAGGCAGGGAAACAACCGTCTGAAAAACAATTTAATGCTTCCTTGCTCCCGCTGTGCCAGAGGCCGCAGTCAAATGAAAAGAGCTCGCTGTTCTCCTCCTACTACCACTACTCTCTCAGTTCTGCCCAAAACTGTGAGAGACCAGCCGCATGTATCTTTCAGGACAGCAGCTGGAGGGGTTTTGATTAATGGCCAAGTGTTTGCTGACCCAACGTTCACACTTGTTTTGACTGGCTTGTTATTCGGTGGAAGATCAGAGTTAAACTTGTAGAATGTAAGGTGTATACACAGTATACAGTTGTTTATTTAAAGACAGACTGAAGCTTTTGGCATGTGGAGAAGTTTAAAGTCCAAAGTCAAATCAAAATTTTTTGTATAGCGCTTTACCCAATACATATTGTTTTAAAGCAGATTTACATAGTCATGTTGTTCTCATACAAACTGTCAGTATACTGAAGTATACTTTGAGCTTTTGACACACTAGAAACAAGGAATGGGAAATCCATTTGTGGATTAATTTCCATGAACCGTCCTTTTGGTAAGTTTGTTTCAATAGGCCGGTTAAACCCCCCCCAATCCCCACCCCAAAAAAAACACTTCATGTAGTCATACAGTGATGTCAGTAATATGCATTGCTATTTACCCCAGCGGATGAAAATACATGTTCAAACGCATTTAAATAAAGTCTATTTATTCAAGATTTTCCAATCAGTTTTTTCACATTAAAGTTTTTCAACTAAAGCACCCAATGCAGGCAATGATGAGCAAATGCAGATGTTTTACATATTTAAATACAGGGCTCCAGACTGCAACTAAAACGGTCGCATTTGTGACCAAAAATATTAATTTGCGAGTGAAGTTTTTGCCGAGGTCGCCATTGCGACTATATATATTTACGTTATGACTTAAAAATTTGCATGTAATGCCTTTTTTCCTGATTGTTTTGCGATCGCATCATTTGCTATGTTCACGTAGGCCTATTAAACTAAGACAATGCGCATCAAAGTTTTAGTGGAAAAAAGAGTTTCAAACAGTCCTTATCTCTGCTGAACAGCAGCGCTGACGCACACCTGTTAAACGCAGCTCAGTTGTGCAGCACGAGAGAGATCGAAATGACGGAGACGTGCAAGTAAAAGTGTGGAAAAGCAGAGTCTATTTTGTGCACAACATCCATTAATCGCAAAATGCTTTGTTACTTTATAATAAACAAAGTATCAGCTTTAAAATTATGCCAAATTCATAATGAAATTCTAAATTCAAATACAGTTTTGGCGCTCTTTAATGCGGCAGGCGCGATCGCTTTAGCGCCTCAATTCAAGCGACAAGTGAACCCATTATATCTTTGTTTACTACTGTAGTACATAATGAACATGAATTAACATCAAAAGGTAGGCTATTTTATAAGAGAGCCTACAGTACAACTTACTGAAATGTCTCATGTAAAAGCTCATTCAGTGTTTCAAACTGCGAAAAATGTGTAAAGCTTGTAAACATTGCAACGTAATATACATTTACCTCAGAATAACCATTCGGTGTCCATAAGCTCATCAGTCAGCTAGAAAAATAACTATAAAAAAAGAGCATTTTGCTATATTTATGTGCTATTGGATGTTAATATTTTTACTCCTTCAACTTCTCCTATACAAAATTGCATTTTACTAATGAAGTAAAACAGACTGAATGTGTGAAAGACATATGACAACACTTATAGGATGCACTGAGGAGGAGCCCAAACTACACCCAGTGGTCAAATGATGCTTATGGTCCATGATATTTGTACAGATTCTGTGTCGTGAACAATTCTTTGTGACTATATATTTCAAGTTGGAAAAGACGTTTAATTCCCACTTTAAGTGAACCTTAGTTCCCAGGTCATCTACAAGATTGATTAAAATAATGATAAATTCAAGAAAAGATGAGACATAATCACATGAAAGTATAATTGAAATGTTAAAAAATAATAATAAAATAAATAAAACCCGTTCATTCTGTGGCACATAAAAAAATTTTGGGCGCCTAAAATTTTTTCTTATAGGAGACAATGGCTCCTTACTATATTTTTTTGTTTGGAGCCCTGAAATATGTATAAGAGTGAATAAACTAGTCTTACCTCAAAACAGTGTAACTTTGTTACAGAGACCATGTGAAACCTTAAAGAAATGCACATTTCGCCCCCTCATTCAAGTCTTTAAAGAAGAGTTGGCTAAAAAACTGCATCACAGGATCATATTTTCCAGGATAATGGCTAAATTTGAGTTGAAGCGACTGTCGGGCATGTCTGAATATTTTTGATTGAGTTAATTGTGGACCGGGATGGGCAGTATTTCAAATACATGCATTTGAATTTTGAAATACAAAATACTATTTTGTATTTTGTATTTAAATGCATTTAAGCTTAGCTTGATATGCCACACCTGTGAGGTGGATGGATTACCTCGGCAAAGGAGAAGTGCTCACTAACACAGATTTGGACAGATTTGTTAACCATATTTGAGAGAAATAGGCCTTTTGTGTACATAGAAAAAGTCTTAGATCTTTGAGTTCAGTTCATGAAAAATGGGGGCAAAAACAAAAGTGTTGTGTTTATAATTTTGTTCAGTGTATTTTTGTATTTTCAAAATACAAAAATGCTTTTTTGCCAATCAACCTCTTACTTAGACTGCTGATTTCCTGGATCAACAAGTATACAAAAATACTAAATACAAAAATACTAAGATTAAATGTATTTAAATGCAAAAAGTTGTATTTTGTATTTCAAATACATGTATTTCAAATACTGCCCATCCCTGATTGTGGATCACCGTTGACTCGAGCCATGAACTGTTTCAAATGATTTATCCAGTTCACTAAAAAGAACTGGTTCAAAAGAATGATTCGTTCACAAACTGGACATCACTACTGGAAACCTTTCAACCAGTCAGTACAGTCATTACTTTTAGTTCTGTTTTGTTCAGTTAGTAGTGCAGAAATTAAACGCATCACCTTTAAAAAGATCTAATGATCCATTGGTTGTGTGAATGCAACATGTGTTCTTTGCATTAACATTTGATTCAAAATGACACTGCTGGCATTTTACCTCATGTTTCTCTTAATGCTCTGTACACAAACGGGCAAGGATATTATTGCTGGAGTGCTGATGCTAATGGCTAACCTGTTTTCTTCTCAAAACAAAAACCTGAACTGTAGGATGTGACTGAAGCTGAATCACTGAGTGATTTCCCCGGTCTCGGTGAGTAACACGGGGGCGGCCGCATGAAAGATGAGCTACTGTATGTGCTTTGCTCTTGATTCAGTTTTCTCCCAAAGCAGCAAGTCATTACTTTGTAACAGTCTGAAACGACAACAGATGTGTCCTCACAGGGGGACTGTAATGATGCCCACCACAGCCCTTTGATTTAGGAACAATAGGTTACATCTAGGGATGCAGACCTCTGTGGTACTGTGGGTTGAATCAGACAGTTGATCATAGAATAACTACTGTAGCTGAGATGCTGTTTCAGTGTCTTTTATACTGTAGCGATAACAGGCTTTAACTCTGGGTTTGTGTATGAACTGGGTTTAAATATGCTCATTAGAATTAGCAAGACCCTATTTAATGGACTACAGCCTCCTGTCTTTCATTTCGACCCTAAAAATCTGCAATTAACAGACCTATAGGAGACAGTCCTCCATAAAATGTGCTGCACACATCTGAATATTTGGGTTGAACTGTTCTGGAACAGTGTTACCACTTACACTGTTACACACTTAATGATGAACACACTGATTTCTAGTCGTGTCCTCTTTTGGAAGACCAAACAAAGTAGTTTCGCTTTCACAATGAAACACACAGCGTCA
>NW_015549590.1:2122748-2139252 GCF_001515605.1 Sinocyclocheilus anshuiensis | reverse complement strand
CTTGAGAACGGCGCGGCCGGCGGATTCGACGAAGGAGCATCCGGCGGGCTTGCGGCAACCAAATGTGACTACCCCGGGCTGGACTCCGCTTCGTCCACAGTGAAAGCTGATTCGGCGATCCACAGCGTGATGTTGATGTTTTTCCTCAGCGACCAGCACGGATCAAGAAAGGAAAAATTTAAATCGCATCATATGACCCCTTTAAAATATGTGTTTATGTGATCATGTGGCTTCAGTAAGCTGTGTGAGTTTATTTCACTTGAATTCTGCCATTACAAATCGTATTTTTGTATTAAATGTTGACAGAATATCAATTTATCATAATGTACATTATTGTGGTGTAATGCTCTTATAGCATTTAAAATGATAGATTTTATTGTTTTTTTATATTATAGAATTTTTACATTGTCCTTTTACTGCTTGGGCTCCCGTGGCTTCTGCCAGCAGGTGTTTACTTTCACTTACACCCACACACACACACGCACAGACTTTCCACTTGACATCTCTGATATCCCTGACATAAATTCTTTGGCCACACAACTTTTTTGGACGAAATGCAATCTGTCTGCCTTAAACATAGCTTTGGCTTTAAAGCAACAACTGGATTATGTAAAAGGCAGCTGGCTATATTTGTAGAAGCTTTGAGAAGTGAGTCTTAGGGAGTTGTTCTTTATATTCCTGTCAAATATGTCTTGCCAACTGTTCCCATGGTGATGCTTTGAGCACTCAAGGTCGTAAAGTGCAATTTAAGATACTGTAAAGAGCAGTTTATCAATGAACGAATGTGCTGTGGTTTGAGATATAACTAAGCTTAGGACTAGAGTTTAATGCTTCCCAAATGGATGTACAGAAAAATTGAGAATATTATGTTTTGTGATTAGCATTTTTCTCTATTTTTTTAATTACTCTGCTTGTGTGCGTTTGCGTGTTCCAGACAGACTGTCAGTCTGTACATTTGTGGTGGAGATTTCACACTGACTTAGGTGGAGATTTACAGATTAGATAGATTACAGTAACTGGCAATATTGTCTAAAATATGAATTGCTTATATTAAAGGGGACATCGGGATGCCCATTTTCCACAGGTGTTTTAGGGTCTTCATGAAATGTCTGTAACATACTTTGGTTAAAATTCTCCAATGGTTGTGTAAAACAACACCCTATTAACCTTGTCAAAAACAGCTTGGTTCACAGCGACCCATTTTGGTGCATGTCTCTTTAAATGATAATGAGCTACTGCTCACCCCACCCCTCTTTTCCATGGGGTGTGTCGACACTCCATATATGGCTCGGAGGTGGTTTTATTGAAATAGCTAGCTATCTATGTAGAAACCAGCTGCTAATTGAAACAGCTCATTGGATGACACCGTTTCAGATTCAGACAGCCCATAACAAACTGGCTGTGTATTTTCTTTTCAGCTTTTCTGAGCTGGCAGACACACAAGAAACCCTAACTAAATGCCAAAAAAAAACAAAACTAAAAACGTGAATTTCATCTGATATTAGAAATTCCAATGGAAATATTATGCTTGCAGTAGTGCTGTTCAAATTATGAACTGTGCTAATAATAAGACCAACAGCACTCTTGCTTGTATGATACTGCTTTTAAAACAGTAAGCAGCTTTTTTAACAGTTCCTTTATTGAGTAACTTTCTGACAAAATTTGGCCATTTTGTTTATATATTTTTTACACTGTCAACAAAAATAATACCAAAAATGCCAAACTATATTCTATTCTATTCTATTCTATTCTATTCTATTCTATTCTATTCTAGGCACAGTATGTCAGTATCTAATAATCGCTGGAGTACAAAGAGAAACGGTTATCACACTCCTAACTCAAATGTGTGATGCTCTCTTATCAGATTATTTCTGTCCTCTAGATCCTTCCAGTATGTGTGTGTTTATAAGGGTCTGTGGCAGATCTCTTCTTCTCAGTGGGATAGTTCTCCTGCAGCACCGATGTGTTCAGCATTCATAACAGAAGACACAGATCCAGCATCCTTACTGAGAGCTGCGCTATACGTACCTTCCTACACATGCCTCTTCTCTTTCTCTCTATATTGGTCTCAGGCTTGCTGATTTGGGAGCCTGTAATCATTATTGTCCTGTATTGAACAGCAGTTGTGTCTAGTAATCTCTGCCACACTGAACCGAAGCTGCGCTCTTCTCCCAGGCCACCTTCTCTGTCAACACGAATTATTCATGAAGCTATTCCAGCCATCAGCCCCCACCGTAGCAGAACACAAGCTGACGCTGGACCTGAAGGTCAGATCTGAAGGAGTTAAAGGACATTGGTGGACAAATGTGTCAAAGTTCTTTTATCTGTACTGCAGTGCTGAAGGTTTTAGAACAATTGTACAGTATGTACTTTTTTAATGAAACACTACCTACAGTACAAATTACGGTTCTGATCTTTCTACCATCTTTGTTTACAAAGAAAGTATGCGTGTGCTCAAAATATAAAGATGCTTTCTTCAGATAAATGTTCATGTTTTTATATAGATGTGCTGTTATTTCTTCATGTTATTTCACCAAGGGCACTATTTGTTCATTTTTATTAGTTTCTAAGACAAAAGCCATTTCAAATTGTTAAATGGCGGATGTTTGTCTGTGTAGAGCTCAGCACATTGCAGACAGAGAAAGTGTTCATGTGTTTGTCTGGGACACCTCCCTTTATTTTAAAGAAGTAGTATCTGACAGAATGGGGTTGCTGTGATGAGTACAGAGTTTTGTAGATTTATTTAGGGTCATTTCAGGTGTCTTCAAATTACTGACAAAAATAGCAAATTTTGCCTTTTCATCTCCAAAATTAAACTTTAATTGGCTTCACTTATCTTCTGATGTGTCTTCCAAATGGATAAGCGCTTTTGCTGTTATGCAAAACAGCTGTTTCGTAATTCGGATCTGTGTGATCTTGTTTCTAAACTCCTGAAACTATTAGGTTGTGAAAGTCGGACAGTGTAGGACAGGGATCATTATCTCATTTGTTTATTACTCTAGAGCCCCAGTTGTAATGGGGGCTGTTCACCTCAAGAATTGTATACAAGACAAGGCCGTATGTTTAATTTATATTCCTGTTGTCCTAGATTAATGTCACCCGGACAGCTAATCAATACCTGCTGCAAAACCCATTACCAAATCTTGCAAATGGAAAAAAAAAAGTTAGATGGTTGCCCTGAGGTGATTTAGAGGCTCAACCCATTTGTCTATTGCAGGTTGTGCTGTACAGAGGGTTTGAGTTGTTCCAGTAGACCAGCTGGGATGACAAGTCTAGACGTTATGAATTTGGACTAGAAAGTGTGTTTGATATAATATTCACTCTTCTCTACGTCAGGCACTATTATGCAAAGTTAGGCCTGGCCAGCAGGAAGGCATTCAGTGATGCCAGTCACGCCGACAGACCCAGTGGGAGATAAATCAGAGATTCAGGACTATAGTGATGCACTGAGAGCTTTGACCACTGGTGCTCCACAGCTGTTTCTTATATGAACACAATATAGATAGTGCTGACAACTGCAAAAATCAGAGATGGCTTTGGCCCTGTCCCAAATGGCACCCTAAACCCTCGCGTTCTTCCTCTGAGTCCGCACTTTCGTGACGTAATGCCGCTTTGACTGTCGGGTAGAAGTCTGCTGCGGAGCTCGCCCCAGTGCGGGCTCAGCAGAAGTGCGGATCGAGGGCGCATAACGGCCGTAAAGGGGGCGCTCATGAGCACCTTTCTGAACGCTAAAATGACAAATGGGACACCCTACGGTCTCGTGGACTTAACGGACACGCGCACGCGGCGGCCATTGTAAGTCCGTAAGACCGCAAGTGCACATGAATTGTTCCATTTGGGGCAGGGCCTGTGAACACATAAAGAGCACAAATTTACTGGAAGCTTCATCATAGTGCCACTAAGGAAAGAGTTAAATAGAAAGACAACAGCACATCCCATTGCCACCCGGGGCAAACCGAAGGAGGAGTGTAATACCTAGAAAGCTATCTGCACTAATAATTTAATAACACTGTTAAATGTAATATTAAGCAGATCTCAAAATTAATATTTATTTTCATGATGTTTTGAAGCCTAAATTCACTTCAGTGTTTAAAAGATGGATTTTTATTTATTTTCTCATTTACTGACTTATAGATACTATCGATTATCTATAAATAAAATAAATAAAAATAATAAAAATAATAAAATTATTACTTGCATGTGTTTATTTTATTCATTTATTTATTTACTATGTGTTTTTATTTATTTATTACTTGTTTATGTGATTATTTATTTACTTGCATACGTACATTTATTTATGCATTTATTTATTACACTCTAAAAACTATTGTTTAAAAATTAGTATATGTCTGGCTTAAAATGAACCCAAAATAGGTTGTAAATTAAAAATCAAACACATACTAGAGGCATCAGCAATAATCAAAAGGTGAATGTTTATTAATAAGCTATTTTTAAAATGTTTATTATTTAATTATTATTTATTCAACTTATTAATAAATGTTAATTTATTGAACATATTAATAAATGTTTCCAACCTATTTTGGGTTCATTTTATGCAAGAAATCGCTCCGGTTGTTGACGTAACCTCGGTTCCCTAAGATAAGGGAACGAGTGTTGTGTTATGGGTTATCCTCCTGTTTACCCTGTTACTGAAGCCTGATTTGTTAACGTTTGTGTAACTGCACAAACCAATGGCGCTTTAGCCCGCCAGAAAGGGCGGAGCCGACCTCTATATAAGCCGGCTCAACGTGCCATTTCATCAGAATCACTTCGACTGAAGCGACAACCATCGATTTGCGTGCAGCTTATAGTACGGCGAGTGACGCAACACTCGTTCCCTTATCTCAGGGAACTGAGGTTACGTCAGTAACTGGAGCGTTCGCTATCGAATGTTCACTTCACGTTGCGTTATGGGAACGATAGCCAATCACGTTGTGCTATGAGCAGAAACATAACGATCTGCTCTACGAGCCCAGTTAAGAAGCACTAATTTAAGGGCCCCTGAAACATGAGGGCTAAACACAGTCCCGAGCATTAGCCAGGGATACTGACACAGCTGTTTCCGCCTCCGGGAGAAACCAGCAGTTTAAATGGATAAGATCCGTGCCTGCAAGGCAGGGATGTCCAAATTATAAAATCTAACAAATGTGGACGGCGAAAAAAATCTAACAAACTGGCGGCCGCACAAATCTCACTAATAGAAATCCCGCTGGACCACGCCCAGGAGGAGGCCATTCCTCTAGCTGAATGGGCTCTCACGCCTATAGGGCACTGCGAGCCCACTGAGGTGTAAGCCAGGGCAATCGCATCTACAATCCAGTGAGATAGTCTCTGCTTTGTGACCGGCAGCCCTTTAGAGCGGCCTCCAAAGCACACAAAGAGCTGCTCAGACTGTCTGAATGACTTGGAGCGCTCAATGTAAACTCTGAGTTCCCGGACCGGGCACAATAAGTTCTCTGACCCTGTTCACCCTCCACTACAGGAAGGGCCAGCAGGGAGATCACCTGGGCTCTGAACGGAGTTGAGAGCACCTTAGGCACATCGCCGCTACGCGGCTGGAGAGCGACTTTACAATTGTTAGGCCCAAACTCGAGACAGGAATCACTGACTGACAGGGCTTGCAAGTCACCCACTCGTTTGACCGATGCTAAGGCCAAAAGCAAAGGAATTTAATGACCAAGTCATTCCTGCCGATAGTCCGGCCAGCCATGAGAGAATGGTTCACTGCGATGGCTGCCACATAGACTTTAAGTGTGGATGGGGTGCGACCCTTGTCCAACAGCTCTTGCAGAAAGGTTAGCACGTGGGACACGTCACATGAGTTTGGGTCCTGATCTCGCTCTAAACACCAGTCACAAAAGACTGACCACTTGAGAGTGTAGTGACATCTTGTAGATGGAGCTCTCGCTTCTAAGATGGTGTTTGACACTCTCGCGGGGAGCTGGCAAGACTCCCATCGAGGGACCAGACATGAAGGCTCCACAGATCTGGCTGGTGATGCCAAATACTGCCCTGTGCTTGTGAGAGAAGGTCTTTCCTCAGTGGTATCGGCCATGGGGCTGCTGATGGGGCCACCTAGAGGAGAGCACATCTTATTTCCCTGACTCGCCTGATGACCCGACAGAGCAGAGTGATCGGAGGGAAAACATACAGACGGGTGTTGGGCCAATCGTGGGCCAGAGCATCCCGCTGTGTTGAGAAATAGATTGGCTAGTGACAGTTGTCTTCGGAGGCGAAGAGGTCCACTTCTGCCTTGCCGAAAACTGACCAGATCATCTGAACCGACTGAGGATGTAGTCTCCACTCTCCTGGAGCTACATTGTCCCTGGACAGCATGTCCGCTCCCTGGTTCAGTCTGCCCAGCACGTGAACCGCTTATAGTGAGAGGAGTTTTCTCTGTGCCCATAGTAGGAGACGTCAAGTCATCCTGTATAGGGGACGTGACCTGAGGCCGCCTTGGCGATTGATATGTTACTACAGTCATGTTGTCCGACCAGACCATGATGTGGTGCCCCTTTAAGGCTGGCAGGAAGGTCTTTAGGGCCAGACAAACAGCCATCATTTCGAGGCAGTTGATGTGTAGCCGTCGCTCACAAATTAACCAGGAACCAAATGCCGAATTGCCCTCGCACAACACGCCCCCGCCCGAGCTGGAGGCATCTGTTGTGACCACCTTCCTCCTGGAGGTCGTTCCCAACTGCACGCCTGATGAAAACAGGTGAGGAGTTGTCCAGGGGGCCACAGCTTTGACGCAGCGATGGGTTACCCTGACGCAAAGTCGGCCCAGGTGCCAGGCGTGGGACAGTACATAAATCTTCAGCCAATGCTGAAGGGGCCGCATGTGAAGTAGGCCCAGGGGAATAACCGAGGAAGCAGCTGCCATGAGACCGAGCATCCTCTGAAACCTCCCGAGTGGACGTGTAATTTCCAACTTGAATGACGCCGCCACTCACTGAGTATTCAGGGACCGTTCCGGCGAAATCCACGCTCGCAGTCTATATCTGATCCCAGAAAGGAGACCCGCTGTCTGGAAGTCAGAAAACTCTTGGCCGGGTTGATTCTCAACCCGAGGCGCTCCTGATGGTTGAGCAGCAACGATCTGTAAGCGATAAGTTCCCGTTCTGATCTGGCCAGCATCAGCCAATCGTCGAGGTAATTCAAAATGTGGAGTCCCATCTGTCTCAGAGGGGAGAGAGCTGTGTCTATGCACTTCGTAAAAGTGCAAGGGGCAAGGGACAGCCCGAAGGGCAGGACTGTATACTGATAGGCTATCGCCTCGAATGCGAATCTCAAGAACGGTCTGTGACATGGGGCTATTTGGATATGAAAGTACGCGTCTTTCAAATCCAATGTCAGAAACCAGTCCCCGGGGCAAATTTGCGCGAGGATCTGTTTCAAAGTTGACAATCTGAATGGCTGTCGCATGAGAGCACGATTCAGACGTCTGAGATTGAGAATTGGTCTGACCCCGCCGTCCTTTTTGGGAACAAGGAAATAGCGGCTGTAAAAACTAGGGCTGGACCAGAATATTCGACTATTCGAATATTCGTTCGGTGGGTTGGCATTCGATTATCAATTTTGAGATTCGAATGTTCTTCTTTTTTTTCTTTCACCTGGCATCCCCCGCGAAACAGTTCTCATTTGCGCTTGAATATGAATCGCCCATGAGTGAACGTCATGATTCATTTCATCTGAGAAGACAAACATGCCGAAGACCTCAGCTTTGTGGGAGCACTTTAAATTGAGTGAGGCAGTGTGCCAAATATGCGATTTGAAACTGGCCTACCACAACAGCACATCCAGTTTTGCAAGTAGTACGCCTATAGTATATTGTTGGTGTAAAAAAAACGAGCTGCTTTTATCCACCATGTTAATCAGTAATTTTACACATGATAAAAACGTGCACTTAATTTGCTTGGAAAATACTTGCGAATACGGCAGTCATAAAAAAAAGTACAGTAGCCCCGCCTAATAATAATTTGTCTATATTAAAAGTATTGCTATTAACAGACCTGTGTGTTTTGTATAACTAGTGCAGTGTCTGTTCTCGGAGCATTTAAGCCCTGCCCGCGTGAGGCGCACCGCTTCCGGCTCGCGCTGTTCTGTAGTTTTTTAAAAGTTGATTAATTCTGAACGTGTCACATGTCCATATTGCACCAAAATGCGACACTGCACTCCCTTGGGTCCGCAGCAACACACCCACCACGCAAGTCGATTGGATGAACAGTTCTCGACATAATAAAAATGCAAACAGACAGAGAGACACACAGAGATTCCTGCCTTGTCTACAACACCGTGTCTACACCGGACGCGACAGTTGTCGTGTCAAGCCGCGCCGCAACAGCTAAAGTCTGTCTACACTGGACGCGACAAAGCGTCCGTTGAAAATCATTTGAAATTTGTGTCAGTACGTCATAAATAGAACGCAGCAGCAGTTTACTGTCCGGAATTTGTCATGCCACACCGCACCGCATCCAGTGTAGACAGCATAATAGGTTCTATTGTATTTTGGCACGGCGTCCGTTGTAGACACGGTGTTGAGAGAAAAATATGTTCAGACCCCTCCCTCCGAAGCTTCGAAAATTCGATGTTGATTACTACCAAAGCTTCGAAGCTCAAAATATGGTATTCAGCCCAGCCCTAGTAAAAACCTCTCTCGCTGTCTGCTAAGGGTACCTGTTCTATGGCATCTTTTGCAAGCAATGTGTTTACTTCGGTCTGAAGAACATGAGAATCGTTGTTCGATATCGAAGTTTGAATGACACCTCTGAAACGAGGAGGCCTGCGAGCAAACTGAAGCGAGTATCCTTGTTCTATTATTTTTAGGATCCATGTTGACACGCCGAGAATTGGCTTTCCATTCCAGGGTTTCCATTTTTATGAATAACAGCTCGCCGTGTGAAGGCGGGGAACTGGCATGTGTGAGTGCAGGGAGAGGAATTTTGCTCTTTAAAGTATGTGGGTCCGCTATCACAGCGGTAATTTGATGGGGCACACACTGGTTTTGCAGGACGTGCCCTGTTAGAAAACCTCCGCCACTCAGAGATGTTCGAAGAGACGGGGAGTAAACACAAGCTTTCTTTGAGGGGGTTCCAGCTTCTGCGAGAACGAGCCCTCTCCTCTTCCTGTCTGCCGGAGCAGGACGGCTTTTGAGGCTCTGGGTCCAGCACTACGTGAGGGCGGGGACCTTGACGCTTCAGGAAGGGATACTTCCTAGCCGCTCAGGGGCGCTGTTGAAAGTAGAAATTGCTTGAAAGTTGTATGATTTGTAGACTGAGCTGTGTGATCACTGTAGTTCTCATGAGGTCCTGGGGCCGCCGGGTGAATGATCAGCTTGAGTTCACTGGCAGCCAGAATTGTGCTCTGTGCCGTTGCATAAGCGCATTAAATGCACATCCCAGACACACACATACACGTGTGTGAATAAGAGAGAACTGTGGTAGATGATTTCTCACCTGTGTGCCTCTCTTTTGGCTTGAGGGAAAGTGTCATTTGCTGTGCTTCTTTAAACTACCTGTCTGGAATATAACATTAATGAAGCTGCTTAAATCATTGTGAACAACACCATATCCCTTACACAGATAAAGAATGAATGTGACCCTTGAAGCGAAATGACCAACGTGCATGGATTCACATTTTATGTGGAGCGGGGAAAGAAGCGGAAGGTGCTGTTTGAAAGAGTTCTGGCATGACAGACAGCCAGTAACACAAGGCCGTCTGAGGCAGCTGTGTGTATTTCTCAGTACTTGGCTCTTCCCACAGCTTTTGAAAACTCTGTTGTCCTCTGGCTGATTCATTTTGTGGGTTTAGCACTGAAAGCGAGCAACTCTTTAGCCGCACAGAAACAGCAGTTTATGCCAAGTGATGGTTTGAAAATCCATTAGTTGATTAGTTGATTGGAATGTTTTCCAGGACTAACAAGGATGTTGATACAGGAGCATATGCTATTTAGGTAAATCACTTTAAATGGTTTAAATAAAAAATTAAATTTAAATCAAATTAAATTAAATCAAATTAAATAAAAAAACAAAAATAAAAATCATGATAAAAAAAAAAAAATGTCATTAATTAGTCACCCTCATGTCGTTCCAAACCCATAAGACCCTTGTTCATCTTCGGAACACAATTATGATATTTTTGATGAAATCCGAGAGTTTTCTGACACATAATGTGCAAAGAAAACAAAAATAGCGACTTTATTCAACAATTTCTTCTCGTCCGTGTCAGTCTTTAATGCGATGAGGACTGACATTGTTTTCTCAGAATACCTACTTTTGTGTTCTGTAGAGGAAAGTCAGTCATACTTGTTTAATTTAGTTATGAATGGTGACTAAATGATGACCAACTGCAAATTTTTGGGTGAACTAAGAACCAAGATATCCAGTATGGAAATGTATGTGTAAAGGTCATACTTAGAAGGGAGAGGTTATTATGTGAGTATAGGAGAGCATAAGTCTAAGTGGACGTCCATGACATGCGGAGTCCCACAAGGCTCAATTCTTGCACTGCTCTTGTTTAGCCTGTATATGCTCCCACTAAGTCAAATAATGAGAAAGAACCAAATTGCCTATCACAGCTATGCTGATGATACCCTCAAAAACATTGCAAGAATTAGATGTTTTGTTTCCAGTCAAGACTTGGAGAAACTTGTTCATGCCTTTATTACCAGCATGGTAGACTATTGTAATGGTCTCCTCACTGGCCTTCCCAAGAAGACCATTAGACCGCTGCTGCTCATCCAGAACGCTGCTGCCAGGATTCTGACTAGAACCAGAAAATCTGAGCATATCACACCAGTCCTCAGGTCCTTACACTGGCTTTCAGTTACATTTAGGATTGATTTTAAAGTACTTTTACTCGTTTATAAATCACTCAATGGCCTAGGACCTAAATACATTGCAGATATGCTCACTGAATATAAACCTAACAGACCACTCAGATCATTAGGATCGAGTCAGTTAGAAATACCAAGGGTTCACACAAAACAAGGGGAATCTGCTTTTAGCTATTTTGCCGCCCGCAGTTGGAATCAGCTTCCAGAAGAGATCAGATGTGCTAAAACATTAGTCACATTTAAATCTAGACTCAAAACTCATCTATTTAGCTGTGCATTTATTGAATGAGCACTGTGCGATGTCCGAACTGATTGCACTGTATTTTATGTATGTATAATCATTTTCTATTTTTAACTGTCTTAAATTCATTAAAAAAAATTTTTTAATCATTTTCAAAGTTTTTAAATTCCTTGTTTTATTTTTGTGATTATTATTTTTATTTTTTTTAATGATTATTTTACTTTCTTTTATGTAAAGCACTTTGAATTACCATTGTGTACAAAATGTGCTATATAAATAAACTTGCCTTGCCTAAAGTTTGTGGATGAAGACTGAGAGGCAGGCCAGTGGGATCAGATCAGAGGCCTTTAGAAACTCAATGAGAGCTTGTCTCCTGGCACAATAAGCCAAAACTTTGAGCTTGCAACATGTCATAGCCTCTGGGAAGAGATGACCGCCCGCATGTGAAGCGCTGCTGTCACTATGTGTACAGACAGCGCCTCCAGACAGAGCCGACGACTGTTGTGTAACAGCCCAATTGCTTTCGGTCCAGTGGGTAGGATCAGGAAATTTGTGAGCCCGTGTTCTTTGGAGAAGTTTGTTGAATGTGGATCTGAGGCGACAATAGGAGACGTTAACTCGCCGCGTCTTCTGAAGAAAAAAATCAGTTACTTTCTAACCTCCACTTTGTACTTTCACTATCCATTTACTCTCTGTTAGCTCGACATTGACACAAGGGAGTCTCAAGTCTCCTCAGCTCCGGTTTCTGTTTTCAAGCTCCGCACACACACAGATGGATGAGTAAACAGAACTGACATTAAGAAGCACAAACACACATTCTTTTCTTAAAACCTTGTACTATGAGACCAAGAGCAGAGATAGTGGCTTAGCTTTAGTGATGCTGCCATTAATAAAAAATAGCTAACAGAAGATATCTGAGTTTTAAAGGGATAGTTCATATAAAAATGAGAATTCTATTATCATTTACTCAACCTCATGAAAGGCATACAGGTTTAGAACTTGAAGAGCAAAACCATTTTTGGGTGAACTATCCCTTTAAGAGCACAACTCATAAAAGCAATATATTGATAGAGATCCAGAAATAGCAAACCCTATTAGTGTGTTAGAGTTCATATAAAATTTATTTAAAAAGAGGCCCATATGGCTATACATGCTATCCTCAAAACTGCCCACTTAGAAAGAAAGAGGCCATCTGACCAAACTTTAACAGAAATTAGTAATTTTTTTATTTTTTAGTTATTTTAAAATAAATCATTTTATTTTATTTTATTTTATTTTGTTTTGTTTTATTTTACTTTGATGAGAACCTGAAAAACCAAATCTATTGCAAATCTTTTTTTTTTTACTCGCAAAACATTATTTTAACCTGTTATCTATTAAAATGACTTTGTTCGCAGGTGGACTTTTAGTTTTTTTGTTCGTTTGTTTGTGGGAAGTGGCATCAAGGCCTTTCAGATTAGAGTTTACCAGATCTAAGGCCAGATTTACTAAACAGGAAAAATTAGTTAGAGAGCAATTCCATAAAAGCGCCGATGGGAGGGGCAATTTTGTGTGTGATTTACTGACAATGCGCATATTAAAGAACACAAACGCAACCAGATCATTTCCATAATGACAAGCGCAATCTACCAAGAGCAGTGCAAATTACTGTATGCTTTAAGACATGCTTTTTTGGGGGGGTGTTAAATAATGGCACAAATACCAGTAATTTGACGAATGCAAACGTTAGTAATTTGCATTGCATGATACATTTTAATACTCTCCTCTCATAAATTTTGCATCTGAAAGGGAAAACTCCTACAAATGCATATTCAGTAAGGTCAGGTGCAAAAATAACTGTCCATGCCTTTTCAGTGCTAACTCTTCACTGCGCATCTTTAGTAAATCCTGACAGTAGTATTTTAACACCAAAAGACGTTTTGCGCTGGCACAAGCTGTTAGTAAATCTGGCGCCTAGAATTTAAAGAGCAAGTTTCTAGATTTGTAAGCAATATGCATCAGACGGTCAGCGAATGGACTGTGGGATGTCTGTGGGCATGCTGTCTGAAGCTGAGAATAGTCTAAAAAAATCATAATGTATACTTTTACTAAACACAGAAACAGCTTCAGTTTTCACTGTGAGAGGGTTTTCAGAGGGTTGAATGACGACACAGTTCTGGCTTTTAAATGTGCTCGTACATGAATGAATGGAGGTTTCGACTGCAGACCGTTTGGGTGGTGTCTGGTGTGGAGAGGTGGCGTGAGTGAGTTGGGGTTGTGTGAAATCCCAACTCACATGAAAGTGTAAGAGGAGTGAAAGCAGTTAGACAGATAGAGGGAGAGAGGGAAGTGAGTGGTACTGAATAACATAACGCTAAATGCTTTGTGTAGAGCCGCAAGCATGTGTCCTACTGACATACGATGAATTTAGTGGAAGATAACTTAAGGCACTGCAAAGTATTGTTTATTTATTTATTGTAGTTGTGTTGTGTGTGGAATAAATCTGCTCATACTCCCAGAGGAAATTGTCGTAAATATTTCTCACTATAAAAATTATACAGTTAATAAGTCATGTCAACATACAGTTTTTCCATTACTTTAACTCATCAAATTAATTTAACTAATTTAAACTTAGATTTTACTTAAAGTTACAAGATTGTAAACTCAAAATTACAAAATTTAAAAAAATTATTTCAGTTTAATGTAAATTGAAATAAATTCTGGGCATCCAAACTTAAGTTTTTAAGTTGAAGTAGGTGAACATTTTTTACAATTAACTTCTTGGGGGAAATTGAAGAAAGAAATAATACAATTATTGACATGCGTTTAAAGGAAAGGAAGGGACGTGACGTGTGGCCATACATTTGTGCTCTGCATCCAAATTCCATCCAAGTGCACCCACACAGCAGTGAGTAGTGAACAATCACACACACACACACACCGTGAACACACACCCGGAGCAGTTGCTGCGGCGCAGTTGGGGGTTCAGTGCCTTGCTCAAGGGTCTCACCTCAGTCGTGGTATTGAAGGTGGAGAGAGCGCTGGATATTCACTCCCCCCACCTACAATCCCTGTCGGACCTGAGACTCGAATCTGCAACCTTCTGGTTACAAGTCTGACTCTCTATTCATTAGGCCACGACTACTCTCGATTTATTGAGCTAAATGAACAATAGTTTCTCAGATCATATTCTCTTTGAAGAATTTTATATACAGTATGTATATATTTATTTATTTAGATCACTGTTCTTTATTATTATTATATTATGTTTTTCATTTTTATAAAATGTATTGTTTTTATTTTTGTAGTATAATGATCATCATTATTGTCAAATCAGAAATGAACTATGAAAATAACAAATAACAACAATAGAAAATCTTAATAAAATATTCATAATGTTTATATTTTTATTTTTATGTCATTTTGTTAATGTTTAATTATAAGTTAATAATAAATTAATCAAGTTTTTCTGAGGAGAAAAAACTTCAGAATAAGAGACCTTAGCAAAAACAGGTCAATTTTACTTATTTGGTGTTTACCCTTTTTGTTCAAACTAACTTTGTAGATTAATTATTGTTCAGCTTTTTTTTAGTAAATCAGTGTCAATGGTATTAAACACTCGTAAGAGGAGTGACAACTGTATTCAGCTGCAGATTTAAGCTATTTTAAGCAGTTATTGATGCTTTACACAGTTGAGTGTGAACACAAAATCCCCAATACAATCATTTCCACAAGGTTTATAGTAAAAGTTTCTACATAATATATTTACCATGGCCTGTACTGAATGTTGTCATATTTAATATTAATCTCTTTAATTGGCATAATGAATGATTTAATCAGCCTCTAACAGGCCCATTGTTGTACTGAATCCCATTAGCTTCCATCAGCTGTTGACTGCAGTAAATGTGGTCCAAAACATTAATCCCACTTAATTCTTACATCTGTTTGCTTTCAGCTTCAGTGCAGATGACTTGCAGTGTGTGTATGTGAGGTAGAGAGACGGTCTTATTTACCTGAGAGAAAGAGTGACTTCAGTGTCTTAAAATATGTAGTCTGGTGCATTTAGAAACCATCAAGAGCAGCTCAGTCAACAGCTCTGAGGGTCTCTGTCAGAGAGGGAGCAGTGTCAAAACAGTCTGGAGAGCCGTTGTGATTCACACGTCATCTTTGGAGGCTTTCCTCTCAGGTTGTGAAAAGAGGCCACAGTGAAGTTTCATTAATTCGTATGAGTCAGCTCCGACTGTGAGAAACCACAGAGGAATCGCATCAGCTCTGCGCTGAGCAGAAAGCACACAATGAGAACACAAAGTCTTTATGGATAAAAGACACACTCATTACAGTTGCAAGATGTGTTTACTTGGAACTTAATGTTTGATGTTACCAAAAATTTAAGCCTGTATCAGTAACTAGGAAACTCTTTTGGGGGCTATAGTGCAGTCGCCAGCTGTTCACTTAAGTCCATTTGCTCTTTTTTAAATTGTTTTTTTCTGGACATTCATTGTACTGTCAACAGTATAACAGTAATAATTTCATATCAGGGAGTTTTTTGGTTGCACGAACTGCACAAATAAGCGAATTCTTTAAATGCATATTGATGTGTGCAGTGGTTCTCAGCTGCTAAAAAAATATAAACGCTAAATGCACATAATACAATGCAACTCACCATCTAATTGTGAAGAGTTAGGATGGAAGGCTTGTCAACAAAATGGAGGAGAAAAATACTTGTATATTTTATTGTTGACATCAAAGGCTGTGCGTCTAATCAACTTAACAGTGTTTTGATGCAAATTCATCTGTCACTTGGTATAAGCAGCCAAATTAGACAGATGCCAACGTGGACAGGTTGCGTGACATGGTCTCATACTCAAAAACCATGCACAAAATTGTGCAAGGTAGAAAACAGGACCCAGACTATGGTAAGATGGTAAGATTTATAATTTTAAATGAAGTAAATATATTTAGAAAATATAAATGTAATTATGCCATCTAGAATGTGTTTTACACTGCAAATTAATGGCTAAAACCTACCTGGTCTCATGGCTTTTTCCGAATTGCGTAGATGACCACTATCTTTCTTTCATCTCTTCTGATAAATTTTCAGTCAAATCGTTTTCTGTGTGCTAGATCAGAGCTAGAGCCTTGCATTTCAGCCCGGGCTCGACGGGCCCCGACTTTTTTACGCCCCTAGGGCTGGGCTTCGGGACAATTTTCATGTCATAGTTCAGACGCGGGCAGGGCCTCGGGCCTGTTTTAGGCTTTTCCTTATTTTTATATTTTAGACATCCATCAATTAGTGATGAAAAAAGATTGCCGCGCTGGTGGAAACAACACGAGACCGTGCTACCGAGACTGTCAAGAGCGGCTCTGTTTAGTGTCCCGCAGCAGAGAGTGTGCCGTCAGCGCAGCTGAAGAGTTCTGCGTTCAAATGCACGCAATAGGCTTAAGCTTGC
>NW_015549590.1:2121514-2122522 GCF_001515605.1 Sinocyclocheilus anshuiensis | reverse complement strand
AAAACATTAGGCTATAGCTTATATTTATTTAGTACATTTTTAAATTAATGTAAAAACTAAAATGAATTGTAAAACTTTTAATTGTGTTCAGCATGGTGGGCCGCATTTGAATTTGTGACGGGCCGCATGCGCATGTCTGATGCTTTTGAATGTTAGCATCGCACATATCCAGCTTCATATCTTTGGGTTTTCATCGACGGTAGGTTTGTTCGGTAGCTCACGGAGTACGGAGACATACTTGAGAGGTGAGGAGCTCCGTTTAACCACGGTTTGACAAAACAGTTCAAATCTGCATATAAGGAATAGTTAGAAAAGTTCAAATGGCACGGTTGCATCAACAAATGCATTTTTATATCAGTTTTGCATTTGTTAACACTATCGGGTAGGTTTAGGGTTGGGTTTGGTGTAGGGCATATTTCCAACATGATAGAGCATTAACTTTTAGCAACAGTACACAGATATTTGAATTCTGAACCGCCACAATACGTACCAGAAGCAACGTATAAAAACACACCAGGGTTCTATCTATCTATCGATCTATCGATCTATCTATCTGGGCGATATAGCTAAAAAAATTATCAACGGTATAATGTTTCATATTGTTCGATATCGATAATTATTGACATTTTTTATAACCTTTTTAAAACAAAGAGCAATAGAATTTTTTTTTTAATTTAACCACTGTATTTTTAAATTAACCCAGTTTATTGAGACAAACAACAAATATTTTTTGTTTTAACAATCAAACACAAAATAAAAATTAAACAAATATCTATTTCTAATGTTTTATATGCAGATTAAATAGGTCTTAAGGAAACTTTTGTCTTGTCTCCCGAGGCCACAGGAGGGCACAATGAGCAAAATAATGCAGCGCATTTAAATTGTCAATGCAAGGAAGTAACTCTATAAAAAACGTGCATTACGTCTAAATTAACTCGCAGGCCATTCACACAGATTGCATTTAAAAACATATGAGACGCAGTGAAAAGGAATAAACCTCCACAAATT
>NW_015549590.1:2094876-2121446 GCF_001515605.1 Sinocyclocheilus anshuiensis | reverse complement strand
TCTAAAATTTAAACTGTTTTAACTTTGCATGGCTTTCTATACATCTCTTGTGTGAGACGTGAGTGCAGCAGTCATAAAAAATGCGCTGAATATGCGTTCTGCGTGAATTGCTTGGTTTTGGTTTTAACCTAATCAAGATCTTCACCGCATTGAGCTTCTGTATTTCTCTAATATTTTGAATGAATAACGCAGCAGCGGCGTGTCTCGTGGGCTAGACTAACAAAACATTAAAATGCAACAACGTCACTTACATCACCGCATCTCACGCGCCACTGATGACGCTCCCTGATGCACACCTAACATTCAAATTTTATTTTAAATTCGACTAATATTCATTCTTTATTTACAATCTCCTCATCTTTCTTTCTTTCTATCATCTGACTATTTCTTTCTATCTATCTATCTATCTATCGATCTATCTATCTATCTATCGATCTATCGATCTATCGATCGATCGATCGTGATGGCAGTCAGTTGGCTGTTGTGTTGCAAACCTCATAATTACACAGAAGCGCAGCTGTGCAGGCCTGTAGTATTAAATGTGTTCAGCCATGCGCACAGAGTCCTGTGTTTATGTTGTTACCTTAACTCCAAGGGCAGGTCGGCAGGTTTCCAGCCAGAGGGGAATATGTTCTGCTCTCTACATACCTACACACACACACAGTGAGCCAGAGAGAGAACCTGCTTGACAGTGATGGACTGTACTTTGTCGTTTCCTGTGAAGAGGAGTCTTGTTGAATGAGATCTTGAGGTGGAAAGCAGTAAGTCAGTCCGTGTGGCCTCTCCACGCACTGCCATCTTTAAATGCGGCCCATCCATATTCTCCCTCACAGGGGGCACACACACACAAACTTCCAGCACTTCTGCCTGTTGTCTGTCAGCATGTTGGGTTTAAGATTCACAGTGCATGGATGAAAAATGGTAACAATTTGTTGCACTACTGGAGATTACTCTGCTGGAGATAAGATGTTCAACAGCACATTTAGATATTATTAAGAATGAATGGATAAGTATTGAAGATTAAAACGAATAATAGGCATTAGGGGTGGGCAATATACTGGTAGACACGATTAACAGGTAGAAATTTGTCAACCGGTAGAGTAAGCCACTCACGTGATGCTACTGTGCTACGTGGTCGCAAAAATGTATCACTTGCACATGCTTTTAAGCATTGCGGTTTAAAAATAAGTAATAATTTCTCTATATGCACACGCTGAGAGACTGTTTCTGAGCGCTGTCAGAGAGGCACGCGCACATTAAGATGGTGCTCATAGAGCACGGGAGTATTGAACGTATTCAAGAGTTCTTTTCCTGATTTATAGGTGTTGAACGATTAAATACACACACTTGCATGTGTCAAAATGCTCGTCTTTGCAAGTATTCTTGTAAACACACTAATTTAGGTCTTAAGTGAAAGCAAACAGCTGAGAAAGAAAACATGTTTAACAGTATATTGGATGCAGGCAGCTCTTAAAGTGACAGCAGCCTAATATTCCAAAAAGCAGCATGTCATGGGACCTTTAAGTGAAAGCAATTGAAAAGAAAACCACGTGTAACAGTATATTGGATCCGGGCAGCTCTTATAGTGACAGCAGTCTAAAATCCCTGCTGTCTGTCATTCATGTTAATCAAACAACAAAAGAAAGAAAATCTCTTACTACTATACAATGTATGTAGCATTTCTTATTTGTTTGTTCTACTGTAGTTTTTTATCCTATTGCTTGTGATTAGACCTAGTTTCTTATCCTTATTTAATCGCTGACAGTTTACTTGTCTTCAGTGAGTTTGAGTTTTTTTTTTTTTAATTTAGGCTAGTTTTAGTTTTTTTGTGATATAGAAACTGGTGACAAGAATTATGACATTTCTATGGTATCAACATTTTGATATCATCAAGACCTTATTTAAAGCAAAAATATATCCTTACCATGAAATAAAATGACTCATATCATGATACAAGATTTTGGGCATATCGCCCACCCTAATACACATACAAAGTATTTTTTAAACTAGTGATCTTATTTAGAAACTGAAATGTGAAAAACATAGGTAAAATGAACTGTTTTAGCCAGTTATTGTGTAGGATATGAATGTTTTGTCCCTTCACTCATCATAGCATCATAGAGTATTATCATAATTTTTCCAGCTTTTTGATCACCCAACTTCTCCACATAAGTTGTGCTGGTCCACCAGCTTATCTAAACAAGCCCTAACCGCTTGGAAGTGCATGCTGGTCTAAGCTGGTCTTGTCATATGGTGTTGTTTGTGTGTGAGGATGTGTACTTTTAGTTTCTGCAGTGTTCAGAGAATGAGAATCACAGTCAGATGCCATGCTAGACAGCCACAAGGCCTCCAGGCGACAGAGAGATTCAGTCCACCTCAGCATTTAATCCAGTCCACCTTCAGCCAGTTCTATGAGAGCTATGAGGATTGTGTTACTGACTGAGTTACTGTATAACGAGAGCGTAAATACCTCAAGAACTAATTAGACTTTGTGGTTAAAGTCTTAATAATGTAATCAACCCTACTGTGACCTGTCTTTGTGCTTTCAGCATAGAACATGATTTTGTTCTGTTGTATTAAACAGCATCTCTTGCTTAAACTCTCTAAATACAAATGTAAGCAAACTTGTCACCCTGCTTTCATTAAGACCTAATGGAGTGTATTTATATTAAAGCTTGTACACCAAGGTGACTCATGATGATAAATGAATGTGGGCAGGCGTAAGGTCACCCTTTGAAAGCATATCAGCACCTTTACGTTTTTACTGCCCTCACTATGTGTACACATACATAGATCACATTATTGAACATAACGTTTGCATTTAAATTGGGAGTATCTCCACATCTAAATTAATTTTAAAGCCTCTGAAGAAAAGTGAGGTCGGTCCAGAGAACCAACACCAGACCCTTATTAAGTCACAAATGGGATGTGTCTGATGTTCTCTTGCTCTGCTGATTGAATATTTGTTGTGATTCATTTGTGTGTTCACAGCAGTGGCAGTGAATTAACTACATGGCTTATCGGTGGTGAACTGGCATTAATAATTCCTTACATTTATATAGCACTTTTTTGGGCACTCAAAGCGCTTTACATAGAAGGGGGAATCTCCTCAACCACCACCAGTGGGCAACATCCACTTGGATGATGCGACGGCAGCCATATTGCGCCAGAACGCCCACCACACACCAGCTTATTGGTGGAGAGGAGACAGAGTGATGAAGCCAATCAGCAGATATGGGGATGGTTAGGAGGCCTTGATGGTCAGAGGCCAATGGGCGAATTTGGCCAGGATGCCGGGGTTACACCCCTACTCTTTTTCGAAAGACATCCTGGGCACACCAGCTTATTGGTGGAGAGGAGACAGAGTGATGAAGCCAATCAGCAGATATGGGGATGGTTAGGAGGCCTTGATGGTCAGAGGCCAATGGGCGAATTTGGCCAGGATGCCGGGGTTACACCCCTACTCTTTTTCGAAAGACATCCTGGGATTTTTAATGACCACAGAGAGTCAGAACCTCGGTTTAACGTCTCATCCGAAAGACGGTGCTTTTTGTCAGTATAGTGTCCCGGTCACCACACTGGGGCATTAGGACCCACACAGACCACAGGGGGATCACCCCCTGCTGGCCTCACTAACACCTCTTCCAGCAGCAACCTAGTTTTCCCAGGAGGTCTCCCATCCAGGTGCTGACCAGGCTCAACCCTGCTTAGCTTCAGTGGGCAACCAGTCTTGGGCTGCAGGGTGATATGGCTGCATGTTAAAGATTATTAGACTATTTAAATATTAGACTATTAAAATAGGCATTAGACTATTGTGTCCTTGAATATAAATTCATCCTTAGTTTGTAGGGGAATTTACAGTTAAAACCCAAGGACCAGATATGATGAACAAAGTCCAGGAGTCAGAGATGCAATCAATTAGAGAAGAATTTACTGAAGAAAAATAGTTTGCAGTTTTATCATTCAGAAGCCAGCTTCAATACTCGCGATGGAGTTCGTAGGCCGTTCTGCGTACAAGTTAACAACACCAGTAATTATACTCTGACAGAGGTCACTAATTACATCAATACATAGGTAAGCAAGATTCTGGTTGGTTGAAACATAGATAAACTTAGAACATCTCCACACATGGACGTAAAACTCGAAACATATCTCCGGTGATTATTAGGTGACAACCGAGAACTGGTCTTAGGATCGATGTGGCCCACTGAGAGCATATATCAGCACTTCTTGCATCACATTGTCTGAAGACGTCCATTCTGTCCTGGAGTCAGTTATTCACACACATAGAGAGTATGCAATTCCTTCAAGGTTGAGTGGCTCAGATTTGTACCCTTATCAGGTATTTTCCAAAGCATACAGATAATGAGTGCAGTTTCTCAGAGAGAAAAGGGAGAGAGAAACTCAGCTAACTACTAAGATATTATAAATTAATAACTTTATTAAATCAACTAAAATCTAAGAGGTTAAATACTTAATATTAACTTGATCAATGACCACTCAAAAGGATATATATTGAAGCAGAAGTGGATCTGGGATTCCACTCCTTCAAGTTGCAAAGTTGATTCTGACAAAGCTTGTGTTCCCGAAGTCACAGGAAATCTGGAAATATCCTAGAATGTTAAAATTGTATTTTCAGGCTGGAAAATTATTTGTGTACTGTTTTGGGTTATGATTTTTTTTTAGTTTTTGAAAAAAGTCTCTTATGCTCATCAAAGCTACGTTTATTTGATCAAAAATACAGTAAAGATTGAATTACAATTTAAAATAACTTTTCTATTTTAATGTATTTTAAAATGGTACAGTAATTCATTCCTTGGATGGCAAAGCTGAATTTTCAGCATCATTACTCCAGTCTTCAGTGTTATATGATCCTTCATACTGTAAATCATTCTAATATGCTGCATGATTTGCTACTCAAGGAACATTTTCAGTGTTGAAAAAAGAAAATAGAAATCTTTTGTAACAATATAAATGTTTTTATTGCCACTTTTAAACAGCTTAATGTGCCCTAGATGAATAAAAGTAATTTATTTTTTAAAAATCTTATTGACCCCAAACCTTTGAACAGTAGTGCATATTTAATAAATATATATACAAAAATTAAGTCTATAGTCATACAGAAATTGCTATAATTACTGAATATACATTTTAGTATGTGTGCAAGTATGTATACAAAGTTACTCTACTCAGATATTGATTTAGTGTGGAGTAAAAATTCTTTTTGAGTTGAGTTCTTTCAATTAATCTTTTAAACCACTTCACAACAAATGTGATGTTGTTCTGCTCCTCGTGACCGCTGGTGTTTTTATTATGTGTTTGCTGTTGCAATCATCTTCATGCTTGTTTCTATTTTAAATGGAGCCTGGAGGTGTAACTTTTCCTCCGCATGAGTCATGTAGGTGCGACAGACCAATTTTGCAGTTCTATTCTGCTTTTATGGACCTGTGACATAAGTTCACTTGGCCATTTCCAGCAAATTTGTCTTTGGAGATGGCGGGGGTCATAAAAGCCCATTCAGGGCCATTTCTGGATGCCCTCTGATTAGCTGTTAGTCACTGGCTGAATGGGCCAGGAGGAGCTGAGCCTGTCTGTGTGTGTTTGACAGAGGCGCTGGGAGAATCAGGCATGGCCTGTGCGTCATAGCTGTGTGTTCATGTGGGAGGGAGGCATCAGCTGGTCTGTGTTGTGTTAAATGGGCTGATGTGACAGGGAGGTGGGGGTGATGATGAAGGGTGTGAGATGACTCTGTTACACTCTCATGTGTTCCTGAGTTAGAGGGTGTGGGGTGTTGCTTGGATGAGGACGCGTGACAGGAAAGTGATTTGTGGGGTTAGTTAAAAGGGTTTTTGATGATTATTAAAGCATAAAACTTCTGACAGCATTCATAATCAGAACATTGCTTGGCTCAGTATGGTCATTAGGTAATAATGAAACAAATCAGATGAAATAGTAACTTCTAAATTAGTACACATTAGTATTTTGGAGAATTCATTTGAAATGTTTCTACATTTTTTGTTCTCTTGAATTTGTACTGCAACATGAAATGTCAATGTTTTGACAACATCTCAAATTTGAACTCTTTTTATATATGTGCAACTTTAAAGCTGTAGAAATTTGCATTTATTATAATGCAAATATTTTAAGTTCATTTAAAATAAAAGTTATAATGATTTTAATTATTTGTTGTTATTAATGAAACATCTGATGATTTGCAGTAGTAGCAGTATTTGTATCAGTCATTTGGCCTTCATTCATAGTACTTAGTAAAAAGATGGCATTAAAAAAATAAAATATCAAAGATTTCAAATAAGTATTGTTTTTATGTTGTTTCAACATTAATTATGAGTGGAAAGATTTATGATTATAATTTTAATGTTATGTCGTTAATGATTACAGTAATTATAGAAACCTGTGTGATTTTTAACAGCCCTAATATAATGCTAAATGTCTTTTAAATATTTTACCTTATAAACCAGGAAAGAAAATAAGTTATATAAATTATTAAAAGTAATGTAATTTGCACTCTTTGTTTGTGCTGTGCTGTTACAACCACAATAAAATTCAAATAAATAAAAAAAATGATATTTTATTATTTATAAACCATTTTTACACATCTAAAGTTGTTTAGATGTTTTTAGCATATTGATATTCTATGTTTCAGTGTCTGTGCAAAATTGAAATTCAAATATATATGAATGATAATGAGCTCACGTTGAAATTACAGCTTGTGTTGTGAAGCTGGCATCTGGCATTCCTCAACCTGTTATTTAAGACATAAGATTATCTAAGAACTATTTACCAAGTCTCAGATTGAAAAAAAAACCCTTTTTTTTCCAAAGCTGTTTTTATCGGATTTAAATTTAGTTATAAAATTTTCAGGTCAGTCAAATCATTAGAAAAAAAACCCTACTTTGAAACTAGCCTTTTTCTCCTTCTGCAGAATGTTGACTGCTCTCAGGCATTTGAAGCTGTGGAAAATATGGATTCTGTCTTTAAGTAGAGAATAAAAGAGGTTTACTGATGTAAAGAAAAGCTTGATTTCACCACAGCTTACAGAGCTTCGGAATGACACTGCAATAAAAATTAAATCCATTTCCTCAAGGCTGCGGAACTTAGAATGAAGATCCCAAGAGACCGGAAAGTAGTCTTGACTCAGATACACATGATATTTAAAGTGCTGGTATTTTAAGCGCACGCTCCCCCAGGGCTGCTGGAGCAGCTGATGGCGATGTTCGTTTCCATCAGACGGTTAACTGGCATTTCGTGCAAAATGAGAGTGATTGAAATGGCTTCTGACTTCCCCTCATTTCAATTGTACAAACTGAGACAGTCCACCTCTAAATCTGTCGCGCTACTAAACTTTGTGACCTCAATCTGCAGCGAGCTCTCGGCCTAAATGTTCAAACCGCAGCAGGGCCATAATTCAGAGCAGTTGATAGTGTCAGTCCTGTCCTTGAAGCCTTTGTGCATCGAGGCCCTTATAAATGAACTGTTCTGATCTTTGACATGCAGGGTAACTGTAACCCATGTACACATCTGGGCTATTATGGATTAAGCATCACCAATCATTTGGTTTTTTACTTTTATTGCCTCCCTTGATTAAGGGTCATTTTGCATCCAACTTGTGACACATGATACCTTCAACTCAGGAGGGCAAGGTGATGTAAGCAGCGGAAGGTTATGCACTCTGTCATTAAAACCTTTCTCCCATCAAGTTCCTCTCTGGAGTGTGAGCGACTGGCTTTCAGCACCATGGACAGGGACATTCATCAGCGCAGGGCTGACGTGGTGGCAGAACCATGAGCTGTAGATCATATCCCATCACGCCACGAGCTGACAGCTCATTTTGGAGGCCCAGCTGATAGGGAGGGTGGCGCTACAACAGGCTGCATTTCCAATCAGGCGTCCTGCGACCCATCCATGCACTCTCTATTATGGTTTGGCACGTCGTGCCGCTCTAAGTCGTAAAGAGCTCTTTTAGCACGGTCCAGTCCTAAATATGCCCCTCATTTTAATTGAGGTTTATGGGTCTGCTGTTAACATGGCTATTAATAAAAATTGATGGACTAAGACCTTCAAAGTGCATTAGAGACAAAAGGAGACTGAGTTCTGGAGGGAATGATGGGCTGTTCCCCTTCAGGTTGTGTAAATGAAAAGAACCTATAGCCTCAAGGCAGTGCATAATTATGAGAACCTGGCAGAATGTGCCCTTGAAGTAACAATCTATCTACATACACACTGTATATTGCATACACACTGTATTTATTAATAAAAAATACTTACATATTAAATATATTATTATTATTATTATTATTAAATTATATGTGTAATATTATTATTAATTTGTGTGTGTGTGTGTGTGTGTGTGTGTGTGTGTGTGTATATATATATAATTATTTTATTATATTTTAGTTATTTAATTAGTTATTAAATGTAGTTTCTTTTATTTTGTTTTCATTTCATTATTTATCATTTTAAAATTATGTAATAATTATAATTATTATTATTGTTGTTGTTGTTAAATTATATATATGAATGTGTGTGCATATATAATTATTTTATTATATTTTTAGTTTTATTGTATTGTTTTTATTTAATTATTTATCATTTAAAAATATTTAATAATAATAATAATAATCATTGTTATTATTATTAGTATTAGCCGTATTAGTAGCATATAAGTAATTAATTATATTATTATTTACTTATTTGAAGGATTTTATTCCAACATTCTCATACAAAAACATTATTATTATTATTATTATTATTTATGTATTTTATTTTATTCCAGCATTATCATACACATTTTTTTTGTGTCTTGTGTTCTTAAAGTGTCTTGTGTTCTTAAAGTTTACAATTATTTTACATTAATTCTGTAAGATTATTCACCTATTTGACAATGAAAATCTTTTACATTTTGAAATATTTAAAAGATATTGTCAATAATGTTGACTTTGTTTTTTTTATTTTTTTTTTATTTTGGCTACAATATGACTAAACTAGGATGGGTAAATACTGTAAATATTGACAATTGCAAAGTCAGCATGGTTCAACTTATCTTGAAAAGTTAGGTCAAAAAAAGGCCACATAACTGACTTTCTTCACCAGAAGCAAATCTAGACTTCATTCTCCAGTATAATAGATTTCATGGCTTAAAATAGAAGGTGGCTGTCAGAGCACCTGCACTTCATACCTTAGTAAATTGGTCCCCAAGTGTTTCTGTGTGTACTTTAACCTACCAGTGAAGACCATACCTGGAGAAGATGACAGGTCTTCTCTTAACCACCATTCATGTTTTTGTCTTTAATAACATGTCTGAAAGAGAGAGAGAGTGAGAGAGAGAAGGAGCAAGGCACAGGGAAGAGTTTTAATACCCCTGCTGTTAAACACTCTGGCAGTAGTTGTGTTTGGCCTCAAATCATGACAATGGAAAAAGGAGATGCTATAAAACAGCAGTGTGAACTTTATTAATACATTTCATCTCAGGGCGAGGTAGACTGTACAAGCACCAGGAAATGAAGCCCTCTATTAACCTCTCACAGCATGTGCATGAATTAGTAGTGAGCATTAGCCTGCTTGTGTCGAGAGATTCAGAAGTCAAGGTCAAATAACATCAGAATTACACACTATTTTTTAATGACAGTCCATGCAGAAAGATGCTTTTCCCTCAGAATCCTAACCAGCCAAACCCTGACCCTAGGTTGTTTTTAGCTGCCTTAAAGCTCTTATGGACACAGTCAAAATGAATATTTAAGACAAGAATTATAGAAAAAGATCACAAACTATTTAGTCATTGCTTTTTTACAAAGGATTTAGTTAGCCTATTTTTAACTTGTATGAGAGTCCAGCTACATAAGCTCATTATCAGTCCTGGAACAATGACAGCTGTTCATATGTGAACATTATATGTAAATAATGTCCCATATATAGTTTGAGGTGCTTCCTCTGTGCATGTGTGATGCAGAAGATGCCTTTGCTGGAAGATGATGCATGCTTTCACTGGATTGATTTTCTCTAGTACTGAAGAAAACACTTTAGTCTCTTGATATGTCTTGATCCAACGCAGTAAGTTTGCATGGGGGCTCTGTTTATTTATGTACTCTAGACCCTGCTCATCACCCTCTGAAATATTGGATTTCAGATATTTTTGTTTTCCTTTCATGCACCTGAAGTTGCACCAGAACAACCATTCAACACTTTAAGTTGATGAGAGCCAGAAGTGCTCCAAATCCCCTGCCTGCTCTGATTTACCACCTTATCCTAGATCCCAATGCTTAAGTAACTGCTGTCATATTGTTTCAATCACTGTGACATAGTGTGTATTAGGTCTGGGCGATATAACTAAAGTTATTTTTTCATTCTTTTTCACATTTTGACAATATTTTACTGTATATCTTGATATTTGTTTAAAAGCGTTTTTCCCCCCTTTTTAATCATAAATCATCATTTCAACAAAAGAGTAATTTTTAACTGCATTTTTGTTGTAGTTTACTTCTTGCATTAAACTAGATAAAAAATATTTAATGCAAGAAGTAAAATAAAATAATATATGTAAAAATGTAGTTGAAATGATCATGGCATGGTTTCCACCTTGTTTTTCACAAAAATAAAATCAGAAATAATGATATTTAATTATTTTCATTAATATTCACCAATACATAGTCATACAGACAACAACATTTACCTACATATATTTTTACCAAAACATTTTTATGCACAAAATTGACACTGAGAATATTTTGATATTTTTGATACATAACGCCGCCCAAATGTTCACGCAAAGAAAGAAGGCGTAACGTTTATTCTCGCTGTAGTTTTGTTGTTTCCGCCGCCATGTCGTAAAGACGCTGTGTGCTTCGTTGTGAAAGCGAAACTATTTTGTTTGGTCTTCCAAAAGAGGACGATATCTGCTTCGTCATGCCTGGAGCTGATCCGTGCTGGTTGCTGAGGAAATACTTAAACACATTTCATTACACCAAATACACAAAATACTGTTCTTTTTAGCAGCATCATATGACCCCTTTAAATTCAACTTTCCAGCTCTTTAAATCTGTCACTATTAATTATTAACACGATGTGCGACAAGGAAGAATTGTGAAATTATTCTGATGATGATGATGATGATGATATATATACTGTGTATATATATATATATATATATATAGTGTGAAAAAACACCCATACCTTATATATATATATATATATATATATATATATATATATAATAACTTATAATAACTTATTATAACATTAGTCATGAATTATTCATATAAATCTGTAAAACTATTTTTTAAACTATAAAATTAATACAAATTTGAATGGATTTTAACTAATGATGTTATGTATTGCATTACATAAAATGATAACAATATCATATATTATTTTGCAAATGTTTTTAATGAAGGTTATTTCTCATTTTTCTTGAAAGTGTCTAAATGCTGTAAATTACAAATTAAATTACATGAAATCCATACTTTAGGCCTAAAAGTTATTTATACATGCATGAGTTGTAAAGGCATGGTTTATGAATGTTTAAATGATTTGACTAGACTAATTAATGTAACTTATTTTTATACTATAAAAATGCGGCCTATATGTACACTTTGTTACAGGAAGAAAACAACATCTAGACAAGTGCAATAATATAGTAGTCTTAAGGCACTTTTTTAGCCATGAGTTTTGATCAGGTGTACATGTGAGACTAAATAAATTTTTACATTGACATTTAAATTACATGCTTTAGTGTAGAGCCCTGTAAATACAAAACATCCACACAATAAAGTCTGCCTTATATTGCAGCCCCTTGATCACTAACTCTTTAAATTGAGTGAATGAGTGGACGATGATGACAATTCACAAGCATGCCCTACTTCTTTCTATAGATCAAACTCCACCCCCTTACCATAAGCCCCTCCTCTTTAATAAAACAGCTTGTCTCTTTCTCCCTCTTCCCTCTGTGTATCTTTCTTTTCTTCTCTTTAGCCCTTCACTCATTTTCAGACATCCCTCTCCTCACACATCAGGTCTACATTAGATGAATATCTGTTTAACTGCTGCCCATCTGTTTCACAAATGATAATGTTTCCGCTTTCTAAGGGCTAGCTTGGACCATCTATCTGGCTCTTCCTGTCAGGTGTTTTCAGATGCATGAGGGTTGCTGATGTCGTTTGTACACAGGTCCGATGTCCTGGGTTGTTATGGGGTCCTGCATGCGGCTGAATGCTATATTGGCTTTATGTCGAGGGTATCTTGTAGAGTACTAAGATTGCCCAAACATGTTGTAAATGTGATTGTGAAGTGTTTTTTTTCAGACTCTCAGATCACTGGGTAAGCCATCAGCAGTCACCTCAAGCCTAAATAAATAAAGTTAAACACAAATGCGCTCATCTCCGCCACTGTGCTGGATGACATATGAATTGTTCATGCATCGCTGGATTGCAGCTCTAGATTGATGGATAATTTAGTTGTCATACAGTGCCATTGCTACTGACAAACATGTGCCTAATCAATTATTCAGTAATGGTTTATATTCACGGTCATTATTACCTCATTTCTGCGTCTTATAGAGTTGTAGAGAGTCTCTGAGGAGCGAGAGTGTGCTGGGTGCAGGGAATCTTTTCCATGTCTGTTTGTGGTAAATTTTTATCTGTCTGGATCATGCTGCAAACAAGAGGACATGAGTGAAAAGAGAAGGAGGGGAAGGCTTATACAGAGACAGACTGGAGTATTGCAGATCTATTATTCAGTCTGACTGATGCTCTGCTTGGACGTGACTGAATTTGCAAAGAAAATCATTGGTTTCTTATGAAATGTGTTCATAAGCAGCATTCCGTCAAGGGTGAAGGGAATCATTCACCTTAAAATGAAAATCTGTCATTATTTTCTCACTCTCATGTCGTTCTGAATGCTTTCTTTTCTCAGTGGAACAAAAAAGGAGATGTTTAGAAGAAAGTTCACACTGCTCTTTTCCATACAGTGAAAGTGATGGGGAACAGAGACCGTTAAATGGATAGTTCACTCAAAAATGAAAATTCTGTCGTTAATTACTCACCTTCATGTTATTCCAAACCCAAGTCCTTCATTCATCTTTGGAACACAAATTAAAATATTTTTGATGAAATCAGAGCTCTTTCTGTCCCTGCATAGACGGCAACTCAACTGAAATGTTCAAGGCCCAGAAAGGATGTAAGGACATTGTTGAAACAGTCCATGTGACATCAGTGGTTCAACCGTAATGTTATGAAGCTACGAGAATATTTTAGTGCACAAAGAAAACAAAAATAACTTTATTCAACAATTTCTTGTCTTCCATGTCAGTCTTCGACATGCATTCATGAGAAATTACGGTTGAATCACTGCTATCACGTGGACTATTTTACCAATGTCTTTACTACCTTTCGGGGCCTTGAACATGTCAGTTGCATCGCTGTCTATGCAGGGACAGAAAGCTCTCGGATTTCATCAAAAATATCTTAATTTGTGTTCCGAAAATGAACAAAGGTCTTAAGGGTTTGGAACGACGTGAAGGCGAGTAATTAATGACAGAATGTTCATTTTTGGGTGAACTAACCCTTTAATCTTCTAAAATGACACAAAAGTACCATAGAAGTACCAAATGTTGGCCATATAATATAAATATAATAAAAAAAATTGGGGTACCATTTCAGGTTTATTTTCTTCAGAATTTCACATTTTTGTGTTACTTCAGGCCATGTATTACTTGTTTTTTTTTGTAATTGTTGGGGAGATTTACTAGCAATTTGTCAGGGATCTGGAAGGAGGACACATTAGCAGATTGAGTGATGAGGATTTGACAAAACGGACTGATACAAGAGGGTAGTGAAGTGCACAGGTGATACAACATCAGGAACACAGTAAACAAAGAAACAGTTAGGGAAGACCACTGGAACAGTCTCGGACAGCAACTGGCAGATTACAATAGCAGCAGAAGGAGCGGCAAGACCAGGCAGATAGAGGGCCAAGCAAGGTACCATAGAGCTGAACTCAGATACTTGTTGAATGCCGACTCTAAAGCGGACCAAGTACCAGGCAGGGAGAACCAGTGGCAGGACTCACAGGCACAGGTCAGAACGGGAACTCCTACACAAAGAAACAAGACAGGATAAAGCTCCACAGTAACATCTAATTGGGGTTGGATCTAAACTCTGCAGGACACCGGCCCTCCAGGACCGAGTTTGGGCACCCCTGAACTAGGCCATGTGCTGACACAAGACAACATAGACACAAGAAACAAACACAAGACAAACAGAGTGTCAGGGCAAAACTCTGACACAATTTCTGAGTGAAACTTGTTTCTACACCAATTTTCTTTTTCAGTGTATGACTTTATGCCAAATCATATTCTTGAAAACCGTAGCAAAATTTTTCAGTCTACCTTTTTCAAATCTCACATCATAAATGAAAATGTGTTTTTTTTAGTGCAAACTACGTTTGTAGTACAAGCTACTTTTAAGATGCTTCTTGGAGCTTCACACTTTCAATACCTTGTCACTATAAGCTTTCATTGTATGCAAAAGAGCAGCATGAACATCCTGCTAAACCTTTCCTTTTGTAATCCATGGAAAAATACAGGTTTGGAATGACACGAGGGTGAGTAAATAATGACAGAATTTTCATTTTTAAGAGAGGAAGGACATCTGAACCACTGTGTAGGAGGAAGACATGCTGTTCTGGGATCAGATTGTGTGTCACAGAGACTCAGAGTTAGTTTGGACATGTTTTAGTGCTGGAGGGAGCAATGGGTGCAGGTGCCTCTCCTGTAAGATGAAAATCTGTTGCTGATTTCTTACACCACAGATATTATTGTGCACACACACACATTCGATGAAGACTCAGATCAGCAGTGGAGTCTATAATCATAATCCCTGTCGCTCCACAAGTGCAGCAGACTCTGTCGCTCTCTCTCCCCCTTAACTTCTCCTCTCTGTCTCCTGTTCTGTTATGCTACTTACCCTCAACATCCTTTATCTCTTTTGCTCTCTCTTGACAGCTCCAAATTCATCCCCCAATCAATATCTGCCTGATTTCTGTCTCTTCTCTATCCTAACCTTTTTCTGTATCTCATTTCTTCTTTTCTGTCTTTCTCATTCTTCCAGTGTGTCCCAAAGGCCTGTTTCTTTATCATATTTAATCAATAACTGAGAACAAGTTGTTGAGTTGCACATACTCAAACCTCAGTACACTCTAACATTTGTTATTTACAGGCCAAACTTCTTCATTACCCACAAGTTTAATATGTCCCTGTCTTCTCCGGAAACTATATATCACACTTTGACATGTGTGGGTGTGTATATTAAAATTTTTTCCATCTACCAGTACTATGATAGAAAGTTGTGTGCACTTTGAAAAAGAACATTGAAAAGTTTGTGGTCAGAAAGATTTCTAATGCTCCCTCTCTTAGGTTGAATTTTTTTGAGCATAATACAGTAAAACCAGCAATATTGTGAAATCTTACAAATGATTACAAATCGTTTTAACATTAATGTTGATGATATAAGTGCTGAGACATTTTATTATTTTTTCAGGATTGTTTGAAGAAAGTTAAAAAGAAAACCATCGTTATATATAGAAATCGTTTATAACATTATAAATGTCACTTTTGATCAAATGAATGCATCCTTGCTGAATAAAATAATTTTTTGTTAAAAAAATTATCAATGACATTAATGTATATTTAATGCTGGGAAGATATAATCTAATTATTTATGTATTATGTTATTTATACATTAAAAACAAATTTGGTGATAATAATAATAATAATAATCAGATGTTCTAGATTTCCTAGATTTTCTATTTTTATTTTAAACTTGATCAGGGTTTTTTTTTTTTTTTTTTTTTATAAAAGAAAGAATGGTAATTGCATGATAGTTTTGCATTATTTAACACTTTGAGTAATGTTGAAAATAATCTAATGTAAATGTAAAATGCAGTGTTCCAACTCATAGCACCAAACCCTATTAGAGACCATTTGCTGGTCTGGCAGTCATAGTTTCTGAAATGATGTCTATTGTTGTCCATTTATATGGTATTCATCAAACACATAACAATATTGCAGTTATAAATCACGACTACGTCCATAGCCCTATTTTGCAGAATCCAAAATAATGGCTGGCTTGCTCATTTCACAAACCATGTGTATCAATAAAGCGCTTGGCACATTCATCCACTCCCCCTACCTGTGTAAACGGCATCAGTGCGACTGATGAGCTCTGAAATTACATTACGACTGACCCCCACTTCTCATTTCAGCTGCTGCTCTCAAACTGCATGACTCAACACCGTTATCACTAACCGCACAAGTCTAGCTAGACTCTAATAATGGCGTTTTTGTTTGTTTCCTCATTTTGTTGCATCACGCTCACGGGATCAGGCTGGAGCTATTTATGCAAATGTTTGCGCAAATAGAGAAAGCATGAATAAGTCATGGTTATGATAATAGATGTGGGCCGGGGGAATTCACATGGGTGGAGCAGAGTGAAGGACCATCTGCACTGCACTCTATTTGAAAGGTGTTTTTAACAGTGCATTTCATATTTTTATATTTGATGTGTAAAAGGTGAGAGCTTTGGGATAGCAGAGGGAGTAAGTTAGCGCAGCTGATCTGACTGGTCATTCAGGTGGCAGTACTGCCATCATCTTGCCCCAGGACATACTGCCAGCCTTTTAACTGCTGTGAAATGCCAACAGTGTGATGGAGGGCCTCCAGTGCGCCATGCTGCTGTCATCTTCAACTGAGCTGGGTGCTGGCTAGTGATGTCCCTAGTGAAAAATAAATATATCTATTTCATGTCAAGTATACTAAAAATAAATTTACATATTTATGTACTTAATAAAAAAAAACCCTGCAATTGCACTTTTAGTATACTAAACTGATATACTTAAAGTCTGCTAAATTGGAACTAATTTTGTCCTTAATGCACTTTAATTGTGTGGAAGTAGTGCTGAAGTCCAACTAAAGATATACTGAAGTATATTTGATTGTGCTAAAGTGAAACTATTGCAAGTATACTTTAGGTACCTTTAAAAATGTTGCATTTAAAGACTGATATTATTCAAAGATCATACAATCCTCATCAATAGTGGCATTAAAACACAGTTTAGGCTTAATATTATGTGCATTGTGCACAAGTAGTTCTCCAAATAAAGTTTAATGATAATTTTTTTATATCAGTAAGTCTCCAGCGCTGTATCAGTAAATATGTTAATAGATTTGAACTATACTTAGTATGTAATAAATGTATTTTAAATATATTACTTTTTTACTATTTATATTGTCACTTAAGTATTTGGACACTTTAATTGCGCTTGAAAATGTCATCACTTTAGACACCAAAATGTCAAATAAAGTATTGTATTTTGTTTTTTTGTGTTTTTTGTTTTAATTTAATTTAATTTAAATTTAATTATTTTACAATCGACTAATTTCTAAATGTACAGTTTCTCTTATTACTATTGTAGTCATTACATATAAAATGTAGCGATAACTCATTGAAGAGACACTCTTCCTGCAACCAAATTACCCTGGTTACCAGTGCACCATAATAATCAAGATCCTGTCTTAGTCCTGAAGCACAACTCATCTTAAAGCTTTCTTGAACCATTAGGCCTCATGTTTTCAGAGCGGTTGCTTTAGCATCTCTTCTTTTTTACACACCTCTCCACACAGCCTCACAGGCCTCCTGTGAATCTCCTGGAGTGAAGATGTAAAAAAATCCTGCCAACCCAAATCTCACCTGCAGTCACTTTAGTGGATTCAGTCAAATCCAGTAACATGCCGTGCCAGATTTTCACAAAAAACTTTCAGATGAACAGCAGTTTGTGACTGCCATTGACTCACACAGTCTGAAGATATATGTACATTAGCTAATGTGTAAACAGCATTTTAGTCTGTAAGCTGTTTATGCTGGACGAATCACACAATGAAAGCCTACTACACATGCATATTGTCAAGAATACACGTTTCTTAGGCAGTTTTTAGACTTGTTTTTGTTTCTAAAAAAATATTGAATGTAGTTCAATATAATAGAGCAGAATGCAGTTGTCTTGAAATGTGATGGACTATTTTTAACTGCACACACTGACTTATAAACGCTTTAGATCTAGATTTTCTTTTTTTTAGTTTTGATATTTTTAGCTGCGGTGCTTTAATTTATGGAGCCTTAGGAGTGTCACAAGATGATGGAATCAGTTATTAATTTATTAATACTATAATAAAATAAGTTAATTTTCAAATGGACAGATAAATGGTATGTAGTTATATGTAATAACAATAAATTGATTTCATTTGTATTTTTATAAATTAATTACAGTTTCAATGTGCTTTATGAAACTGGATGGCTCAAATGTAGGAGGAATCTACTGTACAGAATTAATTAAAATCAACTTTTGTTGACCTCACTAAACAGTTGATTGCTAAACGAATAGAAATAGTTGAACATTGTGACCCATTTGTGGTCTCTGTGGAACCACAAAGGAACAAATCTATCACTAGGCAGTACCCTAAGGTACAAAAGCTGAAAGGTACATCTTTATACCTTATTTAACCCTTAAATGGTTAATATTACGGCCTTAAAGGGGTCATATGATGTTGCTAAAAAGAACATCATTTTGTGTATTTGGTGTAATGAAATGTGTTTATGCGGTTTAAGGTTCAAAAAACAAATTATTTTCAACATACTGTACATTATTGTTTCTCCTCTATGCCCCGCCTTTCTGAAACGCGTCAATTTTTGCAAAGCTCATCGGTCTGAAAAGCGAGGTGTGCTCTGATTGGCCAGCTATCCAGTGCGTTGTGATTGGCCGAATACCTCAAGCGTGTGACGGAAATGTTACGCCCCTTACCATACTGTGATGCCCTGTCCAGCCGGAGCGACGAGACAAAAACATTAAAACCCATTATAAACGAGGCATTTGTTGCATCCAGTGGGGACATAATTACGGATTATAATGACTTATACGGTCTTTTTACTCGTTGCATTGCACCGCGTAAACATAAAACCCTGTCTGCATTTGTGCAGAAATGACAAACAACAAAAGCTACTCTACACTGCTCAACACTCGCGTTTGAATCGTCAGTGGCAAATCCTTTAAATATAAAAAACGTACTTGCAGTCTGTGAGTCAGAACAGCCGGCATTGTAGTCTACTCTACCAGGATCAGGAAACAGTCCTCCATAAAATGTGCTGCACACAAATGAATATTTGGGTTGAACTGTTCTGGAACAGTGTTGTAAATACAACTTAACCACTGATTTCTAGTCGTGTCCTCTTTTGGAAGGCCAAACAAAGTAGTTTCGCTTTCACAATGAAACACACAGCGTCACACACGGCGGCCTTGAGTGAGCAGAGGCCTGCGGGCTAGAGTGAGGGTGATTTATTAACAATGCACAAATTAAAGAACACAGATAGACAGCAAATTAAAAATAACATGGCTTGACAAACGATATGTTCAGATAATGTGTTCCTCTGGCATTCAAAATAAATTAATACGTGTGTAAAAAATCTTCTCCCTTCTACCACGCGCTCTCTGTTCTCTGCGGTGCCTCATCCTTGCAACAACAATTGCAGCCATTTCAAGCGCAAAATAGTTTGACATGTTTTTTTTTGGGCGTTAAATAATGGCGCAAATGCCAGTAATTTGACGAGCTCAAACGTTAGTAAAACACATTGCGTGATTCCTTTGAATACTCTCCTCCCATAACTTTTGTGACTGAAAGGGAAACTTCTAAATGCATATTCAATAAGGTCAGGCGCAAAAATAACTGTCCACACCTTTTCAGCGCTAATTCGTCACTGTGCTTCTTTAGTAAAACCTGACAGTACATTTTTAACGCCAAAAGACGGTTTGCTCTGGTGCAAGCTATTAGTAAAACTGGCCCTTAGTGTGAATATTTGATAAAGAACAGCAAAATATGTGAATGGGAGGAAGCGAGCAGGAGTGGACTGGCTCACTGCATGCTTTCAATCCTGCCTAACTCCCCCTCTTTCCTTAAACACTCACACAAAACGCACACAAACACACAAGCTGGGTCTTTTCCTCTTGCCCACGCCAGTGTATCCCAGATGCCTGTTTAGACGGGTAGTCATGAGTCATCTCCCCACACGCTCTCACCTATTCTCCTCTTTCATCAACCTGTTTCACACCTCTTCAATCCCTCACGCTCCTGGAGAGTTGAACTGAGAGGTGTACAGTAGGAAACTTCTCTCCTCCGCTCCCTCGCTGAGCAGCTCCGCGAAAACTAAAGCGGGATGCTGTAGCGGCGCCACCGTGAATGGAAACATTCCACCCTGTCAGAGAGGAAATCAATAGGCGAACACTCTACAGCTCCATTTAAAACCCATTTGTGCTTCCTGCCACTTTACAGATGGGTGATGCCTTCATTTTTGTCTAAATGTTTACTGGGAAAGTTGTGTTCTCTGTCTGTTCCAATAGTGCGAATGTGAACAGTGGTGATAGTTGAACCCCAAGCCCTCATTCTATGAAATGGTCCTGTCCAGTGGGACGCAGTGGAATAGCGCAATTACATAAGACTCCAGAGCGTCTTCTCCCAAAGGGCTTCTGGCAGGCTAAGGCCTTGTCGGCACTGATTTACACAGACACCCAATTTGGAGCATCGTCTCTCCTGCCAGCCCTGGTGAAGGATCTGAGAGTGTTGGGCTGGACAGAAGATGCAGAATTAATGACTGCCAGCACTCTCTCTTCCTCCCCCACCATCATACCAATATATAGATAGAGGTGTTTTGTGTTTAAATGATTCTGTTGGAAAATAGCTCAAATGCTAATTGTAAGATATTGAAGGTTCAATATCATAGCCTGTTTAGCCATGTGTGTAATATTTATTGGCTTACAAGGGATAGTGTGTTTTTTTCTGTGATGTGATACTGTGGATCAGTCACATGAGGGACGATCCCATTGGAGCAACTTTGGGTTAAGTGCATTTCTCAAAGGCACATAAAGCTTCAAGCTCGTTGTGGAGACTCGAGCCACCTCAAACCACACTAAAAGTATGATCACAAATGTAGTCTCTGATTTTAAATTTTTTGATGATACAGATAAGACAATAATTATTTTCAAATTGTGGTTGATCATTGTTGCATGGCTGATATTAAAATCTTATTGTTTTATGTAAATAGATTAAAAAAAATAATATACTACAAAAAATCAGTTTCTTTAAATGATACATGTGAATTTAGGCTTCAAAACATGACAGTGTACTGAATGAAAAATTGGTATTAATTTTGAGACTTGCTTGGAGGTTACATTGAACAGTATTATTAAAGGATATTAAAGGATTAGTGTTTAATATTTAAGTATACATTAGATAATGGCAAAAGCAATCTAAATGTTAAAAATAGTGGGAATCAGCATGAACAATTAAATATTGACCAACATCAATAATTTGTAACCACACTTTCCAATATATACTAACATGGCTTCATTCATTTGATAAAAAATACAGTAAAAACTTTAATATTCTGAAATATTCATACAATTTAAGTAATGGTTTTCTGTTTTAATATATTTTAAAATTAAATTTATTCCTGTAATGCAAAGCTGCATTTTCAGCATATTACTCTAGTCTTCAGTGACACATGATCCTTCAGAAATCATTCTAGTATGCTGAAGTACATTTTTAACGCCAAAAGACGGTTTGCTCTGGTGCAAGCTATTAGTAAAACTGGCCCTTAGTGTGAATATTTGATAAAGAACAGCAAAATATGTGAATGGGAGGAAGCGAGCAGGAGTGGACTGGCTCACTGCATGCTTTCAATCCTGCCTAACTCCCCCTCTTTCCTTAAACACTCACACAAAACGCACACAAACACACAAGCTGGGTCTTTTCCTCTTGCCCACGCCAGTGTATCCCAGATGCCTGTTTAGACGGGTAGTCATGAGTCATCTCCCCACACGCTCTCACCTATTCTCCTCTTTCATCAACCTGTTTCACACCTCTTCAATCCCTCACGCTCCTGGAGAGTTGAACTGAGAGGTGTACAGTAGGAAACTTCTCTCCTCCGCTCCCTCGCTGAGCAGCTCCGCGAAAACTAAAGCGGGATGCTGTAGCGGCGCCACCGTGAATGGAAACATTCCACCCTGTCAGAGAGGAAATCAATAGGCGAACACTCTACAGCTCCATTTAAAACCCATTTGTGCTTCCTGCCACTTTACAGATGGGTGATGCCTTCATTTTTGTCTAAATGTTTACTGGGAAAGTTGTGTTCTCTGTCTGTTCCAATAGTGCGAATGTGAACAGTGGTGATAGTTGAACCCCAAGCCCTCATTCTATGAAATGGTCCTGTCCAGTGGGACGCAGTGGAATAGCGCAATTACATAAGACTCCAGAGCGTCTTCTCCCAAAGGGCTTCTGGCAGGCTAAGGCCTTGTCGGCACTGATTTACACAGACACCCAATTTGGAGCATCGTCTCTCCTGCCAGCCCTGGTGAAGGATCTGAGAGTGTTGGGCTGGACAGAAGATGCAGAATTAATGACTGCCAGCACTCTCTCTTCCTCCCCCACCATCATACCAATATATAGATAGAGGTGTTTTGTGTTTAAATGATTCTGTTGGAAAATAGCTCAAATGCTAATTGTAAGATATTGAAGGTTCAATATCATAGCCTGTTTAGCCATGTGTGTAATATTTATTGGCTTACAAGGGATAGTGTGTTTTTTTCTGTGATGTGATACTGTGGATCAGTCACATGAGGGACGATCCCATTGGAGCAACTTTGGGTTAAGTGCATTTCTCAAAGGCACATAAAGCTTCAAGCTCGTTGTGGAGACTCGAGCCACCTCAAACCACACTAAAAGTATGATCACAAATGTAGTCTCTGATTTTAAATTTTTTGATGATACAGATAAGACAATAATTATTTTCAAATTGTGGTTGATCATTGTTGCATGGCTGATATTAAAATCTTATTGTTTTATGTAAATAGATTAAAAAAAATAATATACTACAAAAAATCAGTTTCTTTAAATGATACATGTGAATTTAGGCTTCAAAACATGACAGTGTACTGAATGAAAAATTGGTATTAATTTTGAGACTTGCTTGGAGGTTACATTGAACAGTATTATTAAAGGATATTAAAGGATTAGTGTTTAATATTTAAGTATACATTAGATAATGGCAAAAGCAATCTAAATGTTAAAAATAGTGGGAATCAGCATGAACAATTAAATATTGACCAACATCAATAATTTGTAACCACACTTTCCAATATATACTAACATGGCTTCATTCATTTGATAAAAAATACAGTAAAAACTTTAATATTCTGAAATATTCATACAATTTAAGTAATGGTTTTCTGTTTTAATATATTTTAAAATTAAATTTATTCCTGTAATGCAAAGCTGCATTTTCAGCATATTACTCTAGTCTTCAGTGACACATGATCCTTCAGAAATCATTCTAGTATGCTGATTTGGTGCTCAACAAAAAATTCTTATTATTATCAATGTTGAACACAGTTCTGCTGCCTTATATTTTTGTGGAAACTGTGATACATGTATTTTAGGATTCTCTGATGAATAGAATGTTCAAAAAACAGCATTTATTTGTAAAATTCTTTTTCAACTTAATTATTTTTAATGTCATTTTTAAGAATAATAAAAATCTTACTGACCCCAAACTTTTGAACGGTAGTGTATAAAGTATTAGTTTTTTTGTTTTGGAAGTTGTAAAGCCAGCCAGTCAGTCCAGATCTTTCCAGATCAAAAAAGTGTTTTTGTGTGCAGCATGCATCTGGCAGTCAGTGAAGGGCTTGTGGGAAGTCTGATATTACTACAACTTGAGGACTGAAGTGAGATGACTAATAAAAAACAGGCCTATGTATGTTAGACACTGAAGTTAAAACAGTTTTTGAATAGGGATGTTTGATGTAGGCCTACTTTGTCTTTTACCATCTCCTTAGACATGAATCATAAGTCTCTTCCTGTTTTTGTGACACAAAGTACAACGTATGATCTCATTTCTCAGTTGAGACACTTCACTGTTCTAATTTTTATACAAAGAAACTTTTCTCATAGCTTTTATCAGTTTTGTGGTTCAAAGATTCAGAATATATAGCCTACGGTTAACCCAAGGATATATATAGGCTGTTTTTGACAATTGGAGCGCTCTAAACAGTCTGCACCTGAATATAGTGCCATTCCCTATCGGTGCTGTAGTTTGTGCCCTGCCGTAGGTTAAAGCAATAGGCTCAATGGGCCAGTAATGTTTTACAGAGAGGATGAGATTCAGTGTACCAACCACTCCAGGCGAGAAGCTATTTATAGCTAATCCTGAAGTGACAGGGAACAGGGGCTAAGACACTGAGCTGGGACACGCATTCAGGGAAGATGCAAGCAAAACAGGATGGAAAGAGACCATTGCAAAGCATCTCTAATACATGTGTGCTAGCAGGATACTGACCTACTATCCTGAACCACATGTTTTCTCCATGGGCTTCATGACTTGTTTACTTTGAAGTGCAGTTGATGTCACGTGTTGCCTTAAATTTTTATTGTTCTAGGACTGTTTCACTGTTAATGAATTACTTACTTTTGAAAAGAGTCACCAATGCTAAATGAAAGCACTAAAATGAGTGGCATTGTTCATCATCACCTTCTGAAGGACTGTTAGACATATGCATGACTATAAAACATACAAAATGTTAAATAAATATTTACAGAAGGTACAGAAAGGTACAAAGTTTGTCACTGGGGTGGTAATCTTTCAAAAGGTACTAACAAACATGTATACCATTATAGGTACTAATATGTATGCTTTAGGTAATGATATGTTCCATTAAGGTACTAAAAAGTGTAAATAAGGCACAAAAGTTTATCTTTTGAAAAGTTACCTGTCCAGTGACAGCTTCTATACCTTTTTTCTGTGAGTGATTTATAATTTGCGGTGGGTCTTATTTTTATTTTATTAACTTTGACTGTACTTTTACGGTACTGTTATCTTCCCTTTTTTCATGAATGAATGAATGAATGAATGAATGAAGACCGCAGACCGCTTATCCTATTTCCATGTTGCAGAAAGATAGCAGCCCGAAGTAAAGCACAGACGGCTACTTGGAAAGTTACCTAGTTACCTTCTTGATTCTTTTTCATTGAGATACGTAAGAAGAACCTTAATTTACTAATTTGATTATTTATAATGGAACTATATGTCCATATGTCATGGTTGTTAGAGTAAAACACATGAAGAAGATGAAACAGTTTGGTATCATTTAGTCTGGGGTGGCACAGTGTTTCCATCTTGATGTATAAACAGTGTGTTGGTTGCGCTAGCAGTCACTTGAATCAGAATGCAGGACACGGGATCGCAGGAAGGAAGTTGTTATCACAGAACCAAATCAGATTTGTGGGTGAAAGATTGAGGAAGGCAAGGGAAGAATAAATGAACACTGCTAGGATGCAAAGGCCGAACCGGAGCATGGGAAAGAGTAGCCACGTGCCTGTGAGTGATGATAATGCTGTAACTCACCTGAGGCTGAGTCGGCAATACTCATATGTATAGACACCCACACACACACACACACATGCATGCTCTTTTCATACTGTTACCGATGTCTGCCGCAGTGATATCTGATCAGATCTTGTTGCATATGTGTAAACGGCAAAAACACTGAGCAAATCAAATTTTTCCACATCCAATTTAAGCCACTTTCATATGTTGTTTGATACTTATCCAATATCTGGTCATCTAGTCTGCAGTCTTATATCCGATTGTCCTCTTATTTCACGATTTTATGCCATTAATATCCGCCGTAACATAATATTTGTTTACAGTATATCTGTGCATGTGCTCTAGTAATTCTAGAGCTACGAGATGTGAAAGGGAAATGTCAAGCATGCATTTTAACAATGCTACAGTAGATAGTGCAGTTCTTAGAAAGGCTTTGTTCTCATGCAAAATTATCATATTGTAAAAGAAATACAAAGGAATAATATCTGTAATGACTCTAGCAACAACTTTATTGTATTTAAATGTACTAAATATTTATTAGTTTTACTTAGTTTTTATATAGTTAAAGGGGTCATATATAATGCGATTTAAATTTTTCCTTTCTCTTTGGAGTGTTACAAGCTCTTGGTGCATAAAGATGATCTGTAAAGCTGCAAAGACTAAAGTCTCAAATCCAAAGAGATATTCTTTATAAAAGTTAAGAGTCAACCACGTCTACCTAAAAACGTCTCGTTCTAACACGCCCCCACATGTCTACGTCACGATGTGGGAAGATTTGCATAACGCCGCCCAAATGTTCACGCAAAGAAAGAAGGCGTAACTTTTATTCTTGCTGTAGTATTGTTGTTGCCGCCGCCTCCATGTCGTGAAGGCGCTGTATGTTTCATTGTGAAAGTGAAACTACTTTGTTTGGCCTTCCAAAAGAGGACGATATCCGCTTTGTCATGCCTAGAGCTGATCCGTGCTGGTCACTGAGGAAATACATCAACTTTGCGCTGTGGATCGCCGGATCGGCTTTCACCGTGGACGAAACGGAGTTCAGCCCGGGGTCGTCACATGAGGTTGCCGCAAGGCCGCCGG
>NW_015549590.1:2082531-2092680 GCF_001515605.1 Sinocyclocheilus anshuiensis | reverse complement strand
TTATTCTTTATATATATATATATATATATATATATTTTATTTAAAAAAATTACTGCATTAGACTTATTGGGACTTGTCACAGCACTTTACATACTGTTGCTCTTTTGTTGGTTTGATTTTATTTAAAAAAAAAAACTGATTTTTATTTAACAAGAAATATTCATAAATATTAATTTATCAGTTTTCCAGCATTGACGGGTGTGGCAGACAGTTAAAGGGATGAAAATGGTGACTTTTGGAAGAATTTCCTGGCCGTTCTTCATATTGAAAATGAATGAGGATTGGGGCTATAAAGCTCCAAAATGGAAGTATCATAAGTCATATGGGCTAACTTTTTCTTTATGGTGCTTTTGCATTTTTTGGAAGCTTAAAAGCCTCAGTTCTCATTCATCGTAATTACGTGGAGAAGAGTAACCAGCTTCAGAATTTCTCTCTTTTATGTGCCACAGAATAAAAAATGTCATACGGTTTTGGGACAACATGAGAGTGAATAAATGATATCATAATGTATCATGTTTGGCTGACCTATCCCTTTAATTTTGCACCCATCTTGACAGTATCTTAACAGACTACATTACGTAGTCTGTGTCTAACAGAGGTGTTAGAATGTGGGCCATGCATGTGCGCTCTCTTCCCTCCTACCCCCTCCATCAGACATGAAACTGTCTGATTGGCTGTCACAGTGTTCAGACGCATGCTTCGGATGATGTAATATGCAGCAATCAAGCGCCATCGTCGTCATAGGACCCAGCATACAAAAGGCAGCACTGATGATGCCAGCTAGCGCTAATCTCAGTGCTAACACTGATAAAGGCCTGATTAATGCTATCCCTCCGGCAGTGGCCCCGCGCTTTATCAGCTGATTAGCGGGGACCGCTGGATAACTCTGTAAGATTTGTGTGATGATCTACACTTAAGCCTCACTGATTTTATAGCAGCGTGAGTCCGACTCCTTCTGCAGTGTGTGCTTGTTATGGCAGATGCTTTTAAATGGGATCAAATGGCTGCTTCCAATCCAAAAGGATGCCCAATCCACCCTGGTTACGGAAGTAAATCATGGTAATGTAATGCTTGGGAACAGGCTATAATCGCTTGAACTTGTCCCTCGGTCATTGCAGAAGCTCAGCATAATCTCAGAATCATATTGAGACTTATTACATGGCTTTCCAAAATGCTTGATTCTGATTGGTCAGTTGTGGCGTCTTGCAGACAAATATTTGTGTATAATGACTGTTAAGCTGTATAATTGACCGCCGCCCCAGGCAACTGATTTTAGCATAGTGTTAACCTCTCCACCACCGTCTATTTCTTTTTACATCAAATATTTCCAGTTCAAATGTCGATTTTATTTTTACTTGTTTAGTAGCTGGATAATAAACCCCTGATCTCCCTATTTGGGTTTATTTGCGATAATGCCTACACATTTTCTATTATTTCATTTTTTGAATAATTAAAAAAAAATGTTTATTGTAGTTGTTTATTATAGTTATTATTTAACCTCTTGTAGTTCCAGACTCCAAAATGTCATAAACATGCCTTACAAAGAGGGGGTGGGAAAGAAAGAAAGAGACACAGACATCAAAAATAAAGAAAAACTCATTGTCTGAGGTCTCAACCAAGACAATTGGGCTCTGTAAAAAGAGTTTTGGCACAAAGCTTTGTTCTTAGCCCTCACTCTTCCTGCTTCATTAATGTCAGAATTATTATTATTCCACTGGCTTTCAGAAATGAGAGCACCTGCAGCTAATGGACTGCTGCGTTTTCGTGAGTCAGCAGACGAGAGCGCAGAGTGGCAGAATCAAAGGAATTCCAATTGCTGTTTACTCTTCGACCTCCTATTCAGACAGCTCACACTGCATGAGCGTCTGCTTAGATCACAAACTATGCATGGTGGAAAAAAGGAAAGAATGTAAAAAGATGAAAAGAGAAGACCTCAAATGAATAAAACACACCCTAAACACTTTGTATACTGAAATCGCTGTGCACATGGAAGCGACTTGAAGCTTGGTTGTCCAAAGAGAGATACAGTAGATGCATATAAACTCCAACTTAAACTGTATGTGGAGCACAACAATCATACAAGTCAATGGGGTCCAGAAAACATTGAGACATATCTTCTTTTAATTGTTTTCCATGTATGAAAGTAAGTCATACAGGTTTGGAATATCAAGATTTTTAAACAATAAATTTAAAACAAACAATGAAACAATCTCATGCACCTTCCTCACCATTTTAATGGTAAAATGAGTTATGAGAAGAAAAAGAGGCAACAATTTATTCATGCACTGCAATACAGCGGTGGCTGCTCCCCAAGGTTTTAGAACAGGTGGTGTGTTTGGAGCTGAGGTCTGTGGGAGACAGCAAAGACAAATCAAATAAAGAAAGTTTTGAGAGTATCAGCGTGCCAAGCAGGCATCCCCAGAAGGCTGTGTTGAAGTGTTGCCTTGCCTGGGATCTCTCCTGGATACTTGTTTCTGGGGGAAAAAAACCAGCATGGTGGAAAAAAGAGAGGACCATCAATAATGCAGAAGGTCAGATCTACTCTGACTGTACTGCTCAAATCAAAGCTGGCTGCAGCTCAGATTGATAAAAGGAATTCAGTCTTCTAGATTTAAAGTCGTGAAACTGCAAATGGGCATTTTTAACAGAGATGTCTTCCCTTGAGGCATTTCTACCTTTGGCCAAGACTTTGCAGGCAACTTAAAGGGATAGTCCACACAAAAATGAAAATTCCGTCATGCTTTACTCACACTCATGTCGTTTCAAACCTGTAGGACTTTCTTTGTTCTTTGGAACATAAAAGAGGATATTTTGAAAAAATAATGGTAAAAAAACATATGGAAGTCAGTGAGAACCAAAACATTTTGGTTACCAACATTCTTAATTTTTTTTTTCACTCTGCAGAGGAAAAATCATACTGTTTTTGAACAACATGTGAGTGAATAAATATTTTCGGATGGACTGTCCCTTTAATGATATAATCCAATGTTTTGTAAGTAGTTGTGTTAGTTTGAACAAAAAATGTTACATGATATGAAATTTCCATGATATTCTCAGTTGCGCTCTGTTTTTGAACTTTCTTGTGTGAACAACTGGGGCTGTGCTGACTGTGGACTCACAAAAGCATGGCACTTTTATTTAATTATTTACATTTTAATTTAATTAAATAATTGCTTTAATTATTTTTGGTGTAGAATACTGACTTATTACATGATTTACATATCAGGGGTCATGAGTAACCCATTTCATCCTAAGCTATTCTTAGTTATTCTTACCTGTGTGGTACCCAGTAACCCAAATCAAATAAACTTTATGGGTTTTCATTATTTATTGTTATTATTGCAAGTTTGCATTTTATGTATCTGTAACCACTGGGAAACTATAGACTTAAAATTGCTCAGTTTCTTAATAAGACCAAGTAGAAAATTGCAAACAATGAGTCAACATACTCTATATAACATTATTTTACAGGATAACAGGGAAAAAATCAGGTGAAGAAAGTGATAAAATATATAACACAAATTAAGTTTTATAGCTCATTCAATGTGATGTTACCTGTCAGCAGTTTTATATGCAAAAGAAGCCTCTGTGTTTGTTTTCCCACTGGTAACCAAGCTAAACTAAATTTTGATCAGAAATGTAGCCAGTGTGTGTAAATGAGTAAATCACACACATGCACAAAAAAGTTATTTCATAATTAATCACATTAAATTGTTATTATTGTTAGAAACTACCAACCTGCATGTTGCGGTGGCATGATTAGTAAGGGCTCTGTGTTGACTCATGCCATGACTTTTCTGCAGAAGTGTGAAAAAGTCAGATTCTTCCGGCTGACTCTACCTCAGCCTGCTCCACTGATCCACACTCAGCTGTCACCGTACAGCTATGCCAGGCCTTTACGCAATGTCGCAGAGCAAGGCAAAAGACATCAGATATCTCCTGGAGGAAGCACGGTATTAGCATGGGAAATGAAAACCGCCTGCCACGCTAAATGGATTTTGCGTATGATCTTCCGCAGCAAACTTAGCAAAGTAATCAGACAGCTTGCGCAACCTTCATATCTATTTCTGTGCACCAGAAGCAAAGTGAAGATGATTAGGGCTATTTTTGAGCAGTGGCTAAGCTTAGCATCACATGTTCTAGAATGGGTCAGACTGATGCGAAGAGTTCTGACAGTCGGCTGTGATACAGCTGTCACCTCTGAGCTGAGGTGGGAGATGGCGCTATTTGCTCACCCATCCAGCCGAATGAATTTCCTTTGTCCCTTTCTCTCTTTTATCTTGTATCTAATTTTCACTCTGTTGAATTAGCATTAGCAGGGTCATCTGCCCCTCATTTCCAACCATTTCCATTTATATCTGTCTGACTGGGATTTGATATAGGTCAGCGGCCCCTCACGCAGCCTGTACCCGGGCCCCCCTGCCAGGATGAAAATAGAAAATGAGTTATTAATATGCTAAGGTAGTGTGTAATTCAGGAACTCATGATTATTGCAGAGGGAATCCTGGCGGAAAACGTGTGCGAGTTTGCAGACATTAAGTGGTTTTCATTCTCACCTTGGTGATTAGCTGGAGCGGGTTGTGGGCTCAGAGCCATTGAGGATATGAAAGCATGTCATATAAAAGAGATGAGCGCTTTCTTAGCCCCTCTCATGCAGCACATTATAAGCCAACATCTAAAATTACAAATTTTTACTGTAGATCTGCCTTTTCGCGATTCCATGCTGGGAAGTTTCGTGAAATTACTAACAATCAGAAAGCTTCAAAATAGTACTTTGTGTCAAATAGATGAATGCTTCATTCTCCATTTAATTGGACGCAGTCTTGCCCGGTGAACTGGGGTTTGGCAGCATATCAGTGTTTTAATAAGCTGTGAATGAGTTTTACAGAGAACAGAAGTGGTCTATAAACTTTATTGAGCTCATTATAGCAGTAAATACAGACCTGTTTGGGTCACACAGCAATTAATTAACAGAACAAAAATACTTAGTGGACTCTTAAGCTACACTTAATGAATGCATGTCTGCATTATATGACAAAACTTAAAATAAGCAAAAGCAAGTGGCATTTATTATGACAAATAGCACCAAAATAATTTTTAGTCAAGACATTTCACACAAAAAAGTTTAAGGTTTCAGAAAAGTGACTCCGAATTGCTCAGAAAAGTGGAGTGAGTTCTGAGACAAGATATTGTTGGTTTGTAGATGCCACTATTGCTATCTGAAGCAATGACATCCAGATCCTTCCTTTAAGTGTCCCAGTGTCAAGGCAGTAAAATTGCAAGATTTTTTACTTGGCTGCTGGAATAACATACTGTAAACTATGTGCATGTGTAACTCTACAGGTAAAAGTTGCCATTATAATTTCTTAAAACTTTCTTTAACTGGGCTACCTGTTGTATATACGGTGTCTTTCTTTTTATGATCTCCACTCACTCAGTCCCATGATGGTAAAGTAGGGTACAATCTTTCAGCAACCCAGAAACAGCAGTAATCTGGGCTAGCCTTATCGTGCAGCGCCTGCATGGCCTCTTTCTGAGAAACTGGCCACTTGCTGGCTGAAATCTGGTCTTAGAAGACTGTGAGGGTATCATGATTATGTGCACTGTAGACTCAGCTGCTGTGATTTAGTTTACTTTGTTGTTTAGAAGTGGTGTCAACCTAGTAGCCACCATTTATTTATTATTTTTTTATGTCACTATATATGAAAATTGAATCTCTATCCATGAGTTTTAGCAACATGATTGATTGTTTGATTTATTTATTTGCTATACTGTTCAGTGGTTTGGGGTCTGACAGAATTTTCAGTGTATTTTAGATTCTCTTATGCTCACCACCAAACATGCGTATTTTAATATATTTTAAAATGTAATTTATTCATGGGATGGCAAAGCTGAATCATTACTCCAGTCTTCAGTGTCACATGATCCTTCTAATATGCTTGTTTGCTGCTCAAAAAACATTTTTTCTTATTATTAATATTGGTGCTTAATATTTATGTGGAAACCTAGATACATTTTTCTGGATTCTTTGATGAATAGAAAGTACAGTATTTATTTAAAATATAAATCTTTTGTAACATTGTAAATGTCTTTACAGTCACATTTGATCAATTTAATGCATCCTTGCTGAATAAAATAATCAATTTCTTTAAACAAAAAAGAAATCTCACTGACCCCAAACTTTTAATCAGTAGTGTATTTACTGTATATATTTATATTTATTTTATTTATTTTTTTGCATTCAAAATGAAAATGCCTCAAAAACTAAGGGGGCACATATGAATGAGCATGACTGTGGTTGTTTCCTCTCAGAATTGAGACAGTAAGGATGTGTAACAGGGTTTGCAGCTGTCTTCGGCTCGCAGCATCACCTGGGGCAGCTCTCTCTCTCTCAGGCTCTGTGGAGCTCATACAAATGAAACTAGCACTCAGATTACTCATTCAGGTCAGATGGGCCCGAGCACGGAGCCTCACTGTTGTGTGTCGTTTCACAGCTCATTTGGCTCTGGAGATTGAGACTTCTCCCACTCATCAAAGAGTGCAAGCTCTCAGACCAGGATTGAGGCTGGGTTTATGAACTCATGCTCAACACAGGAAATGGGCACCTTGTTCACAACAAAACAGATTGGATTCTGTTCTACACTGTGTGTTTGCATGACGTTAAACTTCTTGAATCCTTCAGCTGAAATTTGCTGAAAATGTACTCACCCTCAGTCCATCCAAGATGTAGATGAGTTTGTTTTTTCATCAGAACAGTTTTGGAGAAATTTAGCATTACATCACTTGCTCACCGATGGATCCTCGGCAGTGAATGGGTGCCGTCAGAATGAGAGTTCAAACAGCTGATAAAAACATCACAATAATCCACAAGTAATCCACAATACTCCAATTCATCAAAGTTAATGTTTTGTGAAGTGAAAAGCTGCATGTTTGCAATAAACAAATAACTCACTAAGAACTTTTTAACTTCAAATTGCTGTTTCCGGCTAAAATACGAGTCCTCTATTTATAATATTGCTCTTTCTAGTGAAAAAGTCATGACAGCAGGGGATGGACTTTTTCACTGGAAGCGGTTTGAAGTAAAAAATGCCTTATTGATGAATTTGTTTCTTACAAACATGCAGCTTTTCATAAGATGTTAATTGATGGACTGGAGTCACATTGTGGATTATTATGTTTTTATTAGCTGTCAGACTCTCATTCTGATGGCACCCATTCACTGCAGAGGATCCATTGGTGAGCAAGTGATGTAATGCTAAATTTCTCCAAAACTGTTCTGATGAAGAAACAAACTCATCTACATCTTAGATGGCCTGAGTGTAAGCAAATTTTCAGCAAAGTTTGAAACTATATATTTTGTAATTTTGCGATTTTTTTTAAAATTTTTTTTTTTTTGCTGAAGCTAATAGCACACTCCAGCTTTAAAAGCACATCTTTTCGCATGACCCACGTGTCAGCTGATGACTTCCAGTGCTTGTTAGAATGACTCCTTTATCTGTTCTGATCACACTCAGTTAAAGTGTCCTCACAATGTGAAGTGGACAGAGCAGCCATCTGTAATTACCTTCCTTACTATGTCCGATTATCGATGCATACTCTTTATTCCTTTGAGTTAGGACACACAGTAACTGTACATAGCGTTTTTCCGAGAGTGTTAGATATGAGTCTCTGAATTTAATTTTCCTTCAAGCTAAATGGGAGTCCCTCGAGGTCTAGAATGAAATTAGCCATAGTTGTGTACTTGGTTGTTGCAGAATGATCAGCCGCCTGGTTTGTGATGGACTCTTGCTCACCCCTGCTAATGCAGCTGATGGTCTAATGAGGACACAACAGCCTGATAATATGATGTATGTAACTGCTCATCCCTGTTATATTTCTCATTCTGATGCTCCTCTCCTACAAAGCCAGGACTGTGCTGTTTTGTGTAAGGATTTAAGTGCAAATATATAATTAAAATTACAATAATGATCTGGTTGGGGTCAAGGACTAGTTTAAAAACATACTTCACATTCAAGTATAACATTTAAGATTAATCTTAAAATAATGGATTATAAACAGCTTCTAATTTATCATGCTTCAAACATACTGCATGAAAAACATTACATTAATTATCTCAGAGATCTCACATACTTGGGGTACTCCGATTGATCGGCTACCGATCGCTATCGGCCGATAATCACTTTGGGATGTTTTGGCGGTCTCTATAAAGGCCAATCTCAAAAAAACCTATCTCAAACTGATGACGCGCCTGCTGTGAGAGGTTTGGCACGACATGCAGCAGCACCGTCTCAGTCTCTGTCCGACTAGGGTAAAATAATTATAATGCTGAAGGTGAGGTACAATTCATATTTCTTAATTAAATAACCTAAAAAGTAATTTGAAAAATTTCTGTGAGACATAATTTCACAAACAGCGTGAATGAATCACTTTCTCTCTCAATATGCGCATATGGCTTCAAATCACATCTAGTCTGCACTGTAAGCTAGCTGCACGCTGCACTTGACACAGGAATTGTCACAATTGAGGCAGTCGCATCGTCACTAAAGTTTATAAATTGCATTTCTTTTTAATTCTTGCCAGTGTTTAAACCATTCAGCGCTCGCACACTCTCCTGGAGACTGTGCGCTCATGCACACTCGCAGCGCACACACATAACGGCAGGTTCACACATACTCCATTTTTCCACGCTCATGTTAACAGTTTAAAGCGTTCACACTGCACACGGTTGCGGTCTGGCAGTGCGTTTAGGAGCGGTGCATCTGCAGCAATGCAGAGATCGTTTCTGCACCGAGTCTATTTTTGCTGCGCTGCAAGCGCTGAATTAAAGTAACTGTGCATTTTTTGCGGTAAATATGAACATGGATTGTCACGAAAATGTAGTAATTACACCATAAATGCATATAATTAAAGTCTACTGTGTTTCACAGTCAACACATAGGCTATGGCTTTTTGGCTAGGTTTAAAGGAAAAGAGCACTTTCAAATAAACAAGGCAATAATAAAAGGCACGTGGAGGTAGGGAAACAAAGTTCTTTATGAACTGCAGGATTGCTTGTAATAAAGTTTTAAATGCAAAAGAAAAGGCAGTAGAGTTGACTGTTTATGTCAATGGTAAATTTTCATTTAGAATGTTTATGATAATGTAAGAAAAGAAGTTTACATTTTTTGTTTGTTCGCTTGCTTGAGCAACTTAATATATAAATCTAGAAGTAAAAGCAAAAGTAAAAAGCATTGAATTATGTGTTTCTTATATTTATTGCGTTTAAACACGTCTAAGACAAATTGCACTACTGTACTGTGTACAAAAAGAATCACAATGCTGAAAAAGCATTTTAAGTAACAATGTTTGGATTTGAAATCAAAATAATGGATAAATGTTGTGTTTGTAGTAAACAACTACGGATCAGTAGTGGACTCCTGTGTGAAAGCACAGTCAGTGCTGCTTCTGCACCGCTTACGTACCACACATCAGTAAGATTTTTAATGTTTTTTAAATAAGTTTCTTATGCTCATCAAGGCTGTATCTATTTGATCAAAAATACAGAGAATTAATAAATGACATAAATAAATAATAAATAAATGCTGTTCTTTTTAACTTTTTATTCATCAGAGAATCAAAGAAAAAGTATCACAGGTTCCAAAAAAATGTTAAGCAGCACAACAGTTTCAACACTGATAATAAATCAGCATATTAGAATGATTTCTGAAGGAACATGTGACACTGAAGGCTGGAGTAATGGCTGATGAAAATTCAGCGCTGTGTCACAAAAATAAATATTTTAAACTAAATTAAAATAGGAAACCATATATATATATATATATATATATACATACACACATACATACATTATATATATATATATACAGTATATACATACATACATACAAATTTTCACACATTCATACTTTTTCCCATTTTAAATTTTATTTATTTATTTATTCATTCATTTATTATTTGTATTTATTTATTTATTTTGCAAAGATGCATTACATTAATTAAAATGTCAGTAAAGACATTTATAACGTTACAAAAGATTTCTGTTTTTATTTTGATAATAATAAGAAATGTTTATTGAGCACCAAATCAGAATATTGGAATGGTTTCTGAAAGTCAAGTCAAGTCAAGTCACCTTTATTTATATAGCGCTTT
>NW_015549590.1:2076074-2082445 GCF_001515605.1 Sinocyclocheilus anshuiensis | reverse complement strand
GTTCATCATTCAATTCAGTGATGTCATCATCCAGCTCAGTTCAGTTTAAATAGTATCTTTGCAATCATTTGCAATCTGAAATTTGCAATTTCTGAAAGATCATGAGACAGTGAAGACTGGAGTAAATTCAGCTTTGCCATCAAAAGAATAAATTACATTTTAAAATATATTAAAATATAAAACAGTTATTTGTAATAGTAATAATATTTAAAAATATTTATATTTTTACTGTATTTTTGATCAAATAAATGCAGCCTTGATGAGCATAAGATGATGTCAAAAACAATTAAAAATCTTTTTTTTTTTTTTTTAGAAATTTCAACATTTCAAATTTCAACAGAACATGGAGGTTAATTTATTTAGACTTTGGTGGAATGTTTTTTTAATTTTTTATCACAGCCTCATTTTATTCATCCTTTTTGCTGCTCTTTCTTATTTTCTGTCACTCACGATCTCTGCATTCATCTTCTCCTTATTATAACATTCAATGATGACAAATATGCCCCATCCCTCTCATTCTGTTGCACCCACCCTATTATTTTATTTTCCCAATCTCTCGTTCATCTCTTCCAATTACACTTTATTTTATTTCTCACGTCTAACACTTATTACATCAGCGGCTCAAAGCAGACCGCATGTGACGGGTAACCTGGTTATGGACATGATTTGAAAATCCCATTTTGCTGTTAAAGACAGTGCGTGAAGAGAAAGAGAAAAAAAGGAGGAATGGGGGGTAGTAGAGGGTTGTGGATGATATTCCCCTTCCCCCATCTACTACACACACACACACACACACACACACACACTGATTTAGACATTGTCTCCATGACAACGCCTGCATTGCCACAGAGCTAGTGGCCAGCGCTCACCAGAAGGCCCTCCTGTTTTTAGCAGCAGTAAGATGCTGTGAACCCTCATGGGCTCCTGGGCCACATTAGAACAACACATACTTCATCTTCACTCTTTCTCCCTCCGCCATTTTCAGCTTAATCTCTGTTCGTTCCACTTGCTGTTTAAAGGTAAAACATGACACCCAATTGATCCTCTGTGTCAGTGATCACCTTTTGAATACTCCCACTAACCTATAATCATTGACACAACTAAAAAATTAATGCGTTTTAAATATTACACACCTTCTACCTTTCACTGAGGTTAGAAAATAAGATGCAGAGGTCAAAAGGCTCTTCGTTCTCTGTAACTGCCTATGCATCTCAAAGTCTGTTAACAACAGCTCCATCTAGTGGCCATTGAATGCTCTCACAGCCATGATGTCTGCGCATCTTTGAGGGATGATGTCATTCTTTCTGGCTGTGCTTGGAGAAGAGAAGGCTGTATGTTGCTGATATCTGAGCGTTCCCAGGCGATGAGAGAGGATCAGTATGGCCATCTGTGTGCCTATGTGTGTCAGCAGGAACTGGCACAATTATCAGTGTGTGTGTGTGTGTATGTGTATGTGTGTGTGTGTGTGTGTGTGTGTGTGTGTGTCAACTCTGTAATAGCGCAGTGAATGTAATAAAACAGGTGCTCTATTGTGGCCGTTTCCTCATCTGCAAGGCATTTGCTGTATGTTATGAGTCCGTTTTTGTGAACCCTCTGATGAGACATTTCTGCAGTTCAAACATGCAGAACAAACAGTGAACACCGCTGGTTTGCGTTTCTTTAGTGGGGGGAGGATTGTGAATTTTGAACCACCTGAGGATGTTGTAAAACCAGCATAGGTATTGTAAAGGTAGCTAATGTTCAGTGGACAGCAGTCACACTAATTGTCCAGCAGTGTCTTTCATCAGAGCTCCTATAATCCATAATCATAATCATCAAGCTGTTTGCGCCTTCTGATCAGCTGTGACTTTCTCTGTGCCTTTTGTCTGCACCTTATGGTTGATGCTAAATAGCAGTGTCTTTTCAATATGTCTTTTCATATTCGCTATATGTTTGTAATCGATCTTCAGGGACCTGAAATGCCAAACAAATGAATTTGTTGCTTGATTTATGTCATTAGTGTTAAATGACCCTCTGCTCCATTTATCATTCAACTCCAACTCCAAAAACAAGTGACATTGACTCAAAGAAAAAACATATGAAGTCATGAATATTTCTATATTTGTTTGTCCTTGTCAGTGTTAGTTTCTTATAGAGTGCTGCAGCAATGACGTATTTTTGTAAAGCAACTGAGAAGTTTGCATCACCCTAGTTCCCTTGACAAAACCCAATAGGATTTTTTAATTTTTATTATTGCAGAAAATAAGCTCTTACCGACAAAACTTTGATTTGTACATGTTTAGTTTATCATAATCTTCACAGATAAACAACTTTTATGATATTTCTATATACAATCAGCAGAGGTAAAAAGCCTGACATTAAGAGTGCAATCATTAACATAGTGAGGTTGTAAAAGTGGACTAGCGAGTAGATAGATGAGTTTACCTGTTTAGCGTGTTGACATTTAATATCCCTAACAACCTTGGTAATCCCATTTAGCCACTGGTTATGTGACTGCTTTTTTCACGACAAGTAAGTGAAAATATCTTGAGCTCAACCAAAAACTATATTTCAGGCATTTAGCAAAAGCCCATTGACTTCAGGTTTCTGGAACTTGGAAATGCTAAAATGCAAAGCCATTGTCAGGTTTTGGCTCCACAAAAATTCCTGTTGCACTTTGTTGATCTTACAATCTATGTTGTAAAAAAAAAGAGGTCATTTTGACCTCTGAAGAGTAAAGTAAGAGTAAAGTTCTAATAAATATGTAAATAACTGGAAAATTTTCAACTTTGACTTGTTAACGTTATTGTATTTTATTGTCATAAAGCCTTTTGTCATAAGTATTTTATTGACCATTTTAAGGTCATTGTAATTTAGCTTATATTAATATAACCTAAATATCAGTAATAGGTATGTATTAACAGTTACATAATAATGTATCGGACAAACATAAGTGGCTTTATAAAGTCATGGAAGGACTGCACAGCTTTATAAATATGATTTGTTTGCGCCATCTAGTGGACAAACCATTGATAAACACTTTTGAGGCAGTGATTCATGAATCATTCCTTCTCTATTGGCCATTTTTATTTTACGGTGATACATGGTGCAAGATTAAACATACAACATTGCTTACAGTATATTCACAGTTAACCATAATGGTGTGTGTCAGTAGATGCAATAAAGTGAACTTGTCTTATTGGCAGTAAATGTTATTTGGAGTGAATATAGTTAGTGTCTGATGCTGTAGTGTAGAACCCTCCCACCAAATCCTTAATTTAAAGAATATCATCTGATTGTTGTGGAAAAGCATTTTGCATTCATCTGGACAGTGGATCTCTTGTTACATTTCACAATGTTTTTTATATCCTTACTTTTGCATTTACCTTTGGTATAACAGACACTGATGCCTTTATTAATACACTTGAAATTAAGGTGCTGTTGAAGGTCAGAAATGATTGTTTATTGGTTTCACTTTCAGTGATGTTTTAGAGAATCACCTGAGATCTGCCTCATTTAACATTTTCTACTTCAGTCATAATAAACATATTTATTGTGACTGTTATATTTAGCTGTTTTGTGACAATCAACGGCTGATTATTTTGTTCAGTCATCAGTCTAACTGCATTAATTTGCTCATGCTTATAAATATGCAAACCTTGGGTGGTTTAAATCTTCAGACTGCTATTAATGGAATGGAATTGATATTAAAGTCCATCCTGCTATTTCAAATAGTTTTGTCAAGATCGTGAAAGTTTACTGGACTACCAGCAGCTGTTTTATTAAAAGAATTGTGTTGAATCTCTTTTATCTGGATGCTTAGATCGCTGTTAAATCTGTCAGACACTTTGAGAACAACAGAAGGGAAAAGCACAGCTAATGTTTGCCGTTTATCTGCAGATGCTCGTTGATGCTTCTGAGTGGAGAATGGAAGGTCTGGTATAACTGGTTTATGCGACGCATTAAAGGATCACTTTACAGCCATTTCTTTGTAACGTGAGAGGAACGAAAGCTCTGCTCTAGTAGGAAGTACAATGTTCGATTTTCTCCCTGCAATTTTGACCCAGAGCACTGCAGTTTAGTGAACACACGCCCTGTGTTTGCCGGATCAACAGCACTTCCCAATGAATCTTTAATGACCGCTTTAGAAGTCGTAATGGCTAGTCACTAATGTCCATTAATGATTTCTGAATGCAGCTGGCCCCGCCTTGATGGCCTCTCGACTGTTCCATTAGGATTTCTTTTAGTATGGTTAAAACTTTGAAAACATCCTGCTGCTTGCTGCTGCTTGAATCACCACTGTCTTCCTGCTTTGTTCTTTCCAATATTTAATTGCTAAATATGACATTTCCTCTCAGAAAATCAACATCAGGTAAGGTTTTTCTTCACTTGTTTGGTTCTTTGGTTTTAAGGTATATGTAGAATTTTATACTAAGTATTGGAAATGACCTGCTGGATTCATTGTGTATTACTTTTAGAGGGCTTTATTGGTTTCAGGTTCAAGTTTTGTCTATTTGTTTTTTCTAACTTTTCTCTGGGCTGTCAGTTTGTGGAGCTGTCCGAGGTGCTGAACTGCAGATAAAGATGCGTGTTATCTAACGCATTAGCGTCTTCTTTCTTTATCGCATATTTATTTGACTAATTCACTCTTCGTTCTCACAGTCTTCTTTATCCCGTCTTAATCCCGTATTGTATTATTATATAATATATATATATATATATAAAATATTTTGTAGCGTGTATCTTTAAAGATTACAGGTTTTAATTTTAATAACATTTATCATAATATTTACCCTAATTAAATATTAAAACCGAATTTTTAGGTGGACTGAATCACATTTGCGCACCTCACAGAACCCACGGTTATTTAGCTCAACTAAAAGATGCAAGTTACTGACACGAGAAGGGCTGAAAATATTTTCTAGCATTTTATTTTCAGAGTAACTTTGCATTACTGAATCAAAATAATATGTGGTTTTCCCCCGTTGATGTTTTTCTTCCGTTCAAACGTGTAGTTGAGTCGTATTGCGTCTTATGATGTGATTATTGGACAGTAGATGGCGCTGTTGATGAGCATATACAATTCTGTAAGGCGCTCTGCTGTTAAATGATCAGGGCAGGAGTCTGAAAGGTTGAGATCGATAATAATTACTGAGGATGTTGAGTGTAAGGCGTCCTACAATCAGTCACTTAACGTGATTTTATTTGATTTGGACGTTTCTTAATCTTTCCAGTAATGCAGGTAAAAAAAAAAAAAATCCTAATATTTTTTTAATAGCCTATACATCGTACATCTCGGATTGAAGCAGTTACAACAGTATTTTATTTATTATTTATTAAAATTATGCAGTGCAAATATTAATATGCATATCAATGCATGTTATTATGAGTGGGCCAGAAGACAGCTGTGCTTTTGCCACGCTCGCAGGAAACTCACTCCCATGGCAACCAACACTCCTCCAATCAGGACATCGCAACTCAGTTGTTTCCACGCGATCCGTTATGTTTGGGAAAGAAATATAACACATGACTGGCACATTATGTTCGACTGTGTAACTGTCTAAACATTATAAAGCTTCAAGAGCTCCAGTTCACTTGCAGCTGTCACATTTGTGTGTGTCACCGTCTCCCCGCGAGTCTCTAACGGGGCAGCCCGATAGATTCGTCTCCTTGTTAGAAATTGATCACTGGCGCTCTTTACCCAGCTCGCTGTTCACACTGAATGATTCTCAGACATTCGGGATCTAGTTTTTAGGACTAATCTTTACGCACTTCACTACAACATTAAAAATGTTGTTTTGTTGTTCCTCACTCTTCGTCCTCCGCCCCAGAACAGCTCTGTGGAAGGAAACGTTCACGAACTATCGATGTTCGAATCGTCCAAGTTTGCTCTTTTCAGTGAATCGGTTGAAACGATTTTGAATCGGTCACCACTGACCCACTGAACCGAGACATGCCCTCTTTCGGACGTGTTACATGCGCAGCTAGAATAACATATTAATTAAGTACATATTAACACAAATATATTAATATATGCTTCAGGAATTTAATCGAATAACACAATTTAATATAGGATAACATTTGTTTAATACCAATGGGATTACAGCCTAGTTTCTTTCAGACATGGCAGATTCGTAATTAAAGGGGTCATATGATGCTATTTTAAAGAGCATTATTTTGTGTATTTGGTGTAACAGAATATGTTGACATGCTTTAATGTTCAAAAAACACATTATTTTTCAAATACTGTACATTATTGTAGGTCCTCTATGCCCCGCCTCTCTCAAACGCGTTGTTTTCAACAAAGCCCCCTCCTTTGACAAGCGCAGTCTGCTCTGATTGGCCAGCTGACCCAGTGCATTGTGATTGGCCGAACACCGCAAGCACTCGTC
>NW_015549590.1:2048438-2075883 GCF_001515605.1 Sinocyclocheilus anshuiensis | reverse complement strand
CCCTTACCATAATCGCGAGCGTCAGCTTTCAAAGTAAATATCAAGACAGTTAATAATGTCGTTAGTTTTACCATCAGTTCAAGCCCGAAAGGGCAACAGAGTCGCGTGACAGACACAGTGATGATGCAGTACACAAGCTGCGGTTAAGACAGCTGACGTGCTATGATTTCTGACAGGCAGTTCACTCTCCTGTGATGTGACCCTGTTCCCCTCTCACACACACACACACACACGCACACACGCACACAAACAAACAGGATGCGTTACTCTGCGCTGCGCAAAACTCACAGCCAGCCTTGTACTCTTCTAGGTTCAAAAAACTGTCATCCATAAATGGATGCACAGCGTTGCACAAATTGGAACATCTGGGTTGTGCTGTTCTGTTGTAAATAAATCTTAACCAATGATTCCTAATTGCATCTACTTCCGGAAGGCCAAATAAAGTGCTTTTGCTTTCGCACTGAATCACACAGCATCTCCCTGACATGGCTGCATCAACACGACTGCTGTTCCTGAAACCACGCCTTCTTTCTTGCACATTTGGGCAGAATTATGCTAATATTTACACATAGTGACGTATGTGGCGTGTTAGAACGAGCCGTTTTAGGTAGGCGTGGCTGACTCTTAACTTTTATAAAGAATATCTCTTTGGATTTGAGACTTTAGTCTTTGCAACTTTACAGATCTTCTTAATGCACCAAGAGCTTGTAACACTCCAAAGAGAAAAGAAAACTTGAAATCGCATCATATGACCCCTTTAACCAAGAACTGATGGGTAAAGAAAATTAGCAGTTTAGATTTATTTATTTATTTATGTTTCCTCTTGCAAATTATGCTAATAAAACCTACTGGAAAGGTTTACATTTAACTAAATCTAAATGTCTATTTAATACATCATTTCGTTTAAACAGAAGTAAACGATAAACACCCAATTACGCCATGACGTAAAAGAATTTCTGAATCATTGTAACCGGTTCTTTGAAATGAGCTGCTCGAAAGAACCGACTCGCAGAGATACCTTCCGCACTTGCAGTCAGATACCACAAATAAACCGAACAAACTGTTTTGTCTTCACGTTGAGTGGTTTACCTTTTCCGAATTTGACTACCGCCACGATTTAAACTGTAGTCGTCTGTATCTACAATACAAAGGGATTCCGAAGATTAACTGAAAACTAATTATCTCTCTCTCTCTCGCTCGCTCACTCACTCTCACACACACACACACGCACACACACACACACACCCAAGAGTGAATCGCGCTCGTGCGCTCGCTAACAGGTGTTTCTCTTACATGGCTCTGTTTTGTGTGCTGCTGTGACTGACTGCTTTGTGGGATGCTGCGAAACGTGTGCTCGGTGTCTGGAGGAACATCTTCTCCGTTTTTAGTCGAAATGGCTAGATAGTGACATTATCTGGAGACAGATGCGGTAAGACTGCAGCCAATTGAATGTAGAGCCGTTTGAGGACTTTATCTCCGAAGAAAAGGAGCGTTGGAGAGATGCGCGTACCGTCACCTACATAATTGCGTTTTGTGTTAAAGCTGTATTAGTTTACAACTCCTTTCCGCCGATCTGTCATTCTCATTAACGACTTGTGAATGAAGACTTGAATGTGAGCTGTTCAGTGAAGATTTTCCTAAAGAAATCGTGTCGTTGAGGAGGTGGGGAAACGGATTGTGTCCTGAAAGTTTTGTGTGTCGCACCGTCAAACTGGCCATGGCTGCGGCGATCGCCAGCTCCCTTATTCGGCAGAAGAGGCAGGCGAGGGAGCGTGAGAAATCAAACGCCTGCCGCTGCGTGAGCAGTCCGAACAAAACCAAAGGAACATGCGAGAAACCCAGTCGACTCAGTGTCTTCTCCAGAGTCAAGCTTTTCGGCTCCAAAAAGCGCAGGAGGAGACGACCAGGTCTGATGTTACCTGTGTTTTTGAATCCTGACTTAATATGGCTATTATATGTGTAACAGCATCTCTATCATTATCAATGCATTTGTGTCTGTACTTTTAAAAATAATGGATTTTAAAATGTTGCATTTGTAATTTTCAAAAAGTACCTGCCATTCCTATTAAGCAGGGCACTTACTGCTTTCAAAATTCAGCCAGCATGTACTTTCACACTTAAGAGTGAGATCTCATTCAAACTCAGATACACGACCTTACTGAACTTTTCAGGCATTTTGACCAAATAATTTGTAAGGGGGAAAAGACAGAATTGTATACAACTTCGTTATTCTGCAGATATTGTGCTGCAGTGATGTTGATACTGATTCAGTGTCAGCTCTCTAGTGTGTTTCATCCCTTCAGAGACACAGGAACAATAGAAAGCAAACTAAGCAGGTTATTGTTTGGGACATTTTTGGACAACAGCTATCTAGCAAGCTAGATGAGTCTGGTGATTTAGTCTCACAATCTGGACCATATAGATATTCTGCAGCAAAATCTGCTGTTACCTGTTTTGAATGATTTTTATAGTTTTATTAACTACGGAAAGTGACTTCAGGTCAAATAATTAAGTAACATAATTCATTATTGATATTATGATGATCTGTGTGTGGTCAGACTTTGTGTGGACGATCTGTAGTTTACAACTCCCTCCATAAGTAGCAAGACGGATCATATTCTGCTTGGAAATCAGTAGAAATTTTCTTTAATTGTGAAGTACATCCATCCATCTATCCCACGCACACATTCAGCACAACTGTTTACTTACAAGCTTGTCATAGTCCCAATTACCTTGCCTCCCTCCCCAGACAGCATCTTACATAACCCTTATGTGACACCTAAGCAGAAGTGTGGAAGTTTGTGTGTGTAGAGTGGCAGTTGTTTGCAGCAGTGATTCTGTCTTTTTTAAACAGTCTCATGCCTAACAATCTTGTTTACAGATGCACATGTGAGTGAAATATTAGGGGATGAGTGAAATATTAGGGGATGTTTTACATTTTAAATAGTTTAAATTATATATAAATAGTTTTTATTATAAGATGTAACCTAATATCCACATTTTTTAATCTCCTATGATATATGAAAGTTAATCAGTGTTAATAGCATGATCCACCGACTCTCTAAGCCTTATTAATTACAGATCTGCTGATGCAATCTGGTATTTTGCACAGGAGAGCTGTGTCCTGTATAGTTGTGCTTCTTAGTTCCAGTCATGCAGATCAGACCCATGTAAGGTGATACAGCTCTCTGCATTTACATATTCGCATGAATTCTTATCATGGCCAGAAGACTGCAGTTTCCTTGCAAATTGCAGCTATCACCAATTTTCTATGTGGTGGCTCTGGTGACTATTCCCACAAGTAGATTTTTTTTTTTTTGTTTGTTTGTTTTTGTTCCTGTTCTTCTGTCACTGTGGTCTGATCTCTTGTTTGTAATGCAGGCTCAAATCTGTAGACCATGGAAAGCTCTTGCTAAGCCAGGAGCATTAAAGCCCCTAACACTTTCACTGTGGCAATGCCTGTTTAACCCTGTCTTTTTCTCATTCTCTCTCTTTCTATCTTCTGTCTCTTTGCAGAGCCCCAGCTGAAGGGGATCGTAACAAAGCTGTACAGTCGACAGGGCTTTCATTTGCAGCTCCAAGCAGATGGAACCATTGACGGCACTAAAGAGGAGGACAGTGGTTTCAGTAAGTCAGCTGGCCTCTTAGAATGTTCTCAAATATTCACCTGTCAAGTAGTGGTCGACCGATATTGTTTTTTTTGACAGCCGATATCTTGGAAAGCAGTGTGGCCGATGGCCGATATAAAGCCAATATAGTTTTATTTAATATTTAAGAAATTTGAAATCATTTTAAAATGGATTAAAAAATAAATGTGTAAAATAAACATGCTTATACTTTAAATGACAGAGTATTTTTCACAAATAAACAAATATTTAATAAAAAATATAATTAAAAAGGAAGTAAACACTGTAACCAACAGGGCACTCTGGGAAGTTTGTGTGTATTGGGAATCACATTTTTTCAAATAAAGCCAAGGTAACACTCATTTTACATACAGCACACAGTGAAAATGACATTAATATGACATTGGGCAAAAGCATGAAGCGCAGCATAATTTGAAATCACGAATGTAAAGTTTGTCGATCGCGCGTCTCGGTGAAGCTGAACTCTCCTCCTGTCCGTATTCAATTCGCATGGACTGACCGTCATGCAGAGAACACGCGATCGTGAAGGATACAAATGCACACTTCATAAGATCTCACAGCTGGATTCGACTAAGTTTGCAAGGTTTTTGAAATCAGATGTTCATTAGTCATTCAAAGATTTGTTTAAATTATGTAAATGCGTATTTGCTGAATGCTGACGGCAAACGAGAAAGTATTATAATGTTTGCCTTTCTATTACTAACAATATAAAAGCAATCGTTATAATACTTTTTTGTATACATTTTAATTCCTTTGTTTAACAGTTCTATCTGATTATTAGACAGACTTCTGTCCGTGGACAGGATTGTTAACAACAACAGCGAACAGGAGGGAAAATGTGAGCACTGTGTGTTCAGGCGCTGCCGTTCTCAGTGCCGTCAAAATAAAAGTCCCGCCATGAACGCCTCGGCCAAACAGAAAAACTTATCGGCCGATGCCAATATTTGAAAAATGCCAAAGATCAGCCGATATATCAGCCTTGGCGATATATCGGTTGACCACTACTGTCAAGACACAAGTTCAGAGCACTGATACATTTTGGACACTGCTGTATGAATGTTTTTGTGTTGTATGACAAAACATTGAGTGGTGTTCCGTTTTTAAGAAATATAGGATTAATTTTGCTTCACAAACATGTTTTAGGCCTCAAATGATTCAGCAATAAATATACAGTTTAGAATAAAGAATTAATTAAAAAATTTATTTGGTTGCCAAACGTTAGTGGAACTTGTCCATAGTTACTCAACTATGACAGTGAAGGGAACTGACTGTATACTTTCCTTAAAAATCTCCTCAAGACCAGCTGGTAAAAAGTAATTGCAAAAATGCCTTAGAAAAGTGAATTTAGTTCTAGTCTTGCATCATTTGCAGATGCCACTTGGTTTGATATGTTGCATCTAATGCAATGACATCCAGACATTTTTAAGTGCAACTTAAGTGTCTAAATGCTTTTTCGGGGTCACTGTATGTCTACTCATATTTCAGTGACAGCTGCTGTTGTTATTGTTTCCTTGGCAGCTGCACTGCTCCTTCAGACTGCATTTCTGTCTCATACTGGCACTTATAGACAGACAGCTTCAGCTGTGCTTTTCACTTTTTAATACCGTTACAGTTCCTGTATTGGTCACAAGAGTCAAGAGGCTCAGTTCTGTATTATCCTGAAATGAAAAATGTAGCCGGAGCGGTCACTGTTTTTCAGAAAACAATTCTTCAGAGAGCACAGTCAGTGTAGCTGGAAAGCCTAAGTTCAAGAGAAACATTTTTAGGCAGATGTCCATAGTGCCTGAAAAACAACTTTTTTTGTCCCTTACGACCAAAGATTATTTTGTGTCATTTGAAGTCATCTTGCCGGGCACCTGCAAGTGTGAATTATTTATTCCGTAGGCAAGTGCGGCATCACCCAATCAGTGTTTGAGCAATGCTGTGTCTATGAGCGAGGATGGAGCTGGCTGGATGGTTGGCAGGGCTCTAATTTAATATGTGCTATATCTCTCTGACGCTAAGTGTCTGTGGCGTTCTGGGGCCTGTAAATTAGCTTGACTCTATTCAATTAGTCATTGGGTGAAGATGACGCTCATATCCAGCAAATGAGTTTGTGGTGAACGGAGTCATTTGGAACTGTGATCACTCGAGTCTCCAAATCCCCTCATCCATCATGCTCATTCAGATTAACATAAATTTGTATCTATTGCACATAAACAATGTTTAACATGAAGAGCCTTGCTAATTGAAATAACACCCTCTACTTGAATTTAAATAGTGGTTGTTTGACTCAAGCATTCGTGTTTTATTCACCCTTGAGTTGAATCTGCACCACCGGTGCAGCTGGCCAGTCCATCTCTTGCTGCATGCTTGTTTATTTTCTTGTTTGTGTTCTTCCCCTGCATGATTGACTGAGGTAAAATGAGTTATATAGGGGTGAGATTGCATAATAGCTGACCTGCTTTTTCCCCCACACTCCCTTGTTTTGTGGAGAGAATGAAAAGCTGTTGCTGGAGAGGAGAAGTGGGAAAACAGGGAGCTTCTATCTCTCACGCTACAAAAATAGAATTGTTAGGAGCTTGGTGCCCTTGTCTCCATAGCGACGGCAGTGCAGTTCTCTTGGCTCTCCTCTTGGTGTGTGTGTGTGTGTTTGATAGGGATGAGGGTCTGCTCCAAAGCTCTCTTTACTCTCTAGATATACGTCTCTTACCTTAACTGATGCTCATTGCGCTTCTGATTGTAATCTGAGCAAGTTTAAAATATTATGGCATTGTTTCACTTAAATCCCATAAATATGACATGTTTATAGCATATCTCAGCCAAATATTTTTTTTTGTTGCCCTAAAGTCATGCCATGGTGCTATAAATAAATAAATGATAAATATCTTCTTACTCTCAAAGATTGTAGGCTTGACAGGAAGATTTAGGCAAAACACTCAAAAATCTATAAATTATTATGTTTTAATTGGTTATTTCTAACTATGTAAGGATGACAGCCAGAATGAGAAGGTCCCATTGCCATTTGATAATGATAGAATCACATGAATTTTATTAGATAAATTGGGCAGATCAAGGGGTTGAGAAGCAGACATTTAAAGATAAAGACCTTTCCATCTCTCAAGTCTGACTGTGATGAGCTTTTGGAGGAACAAGATAAAAGCTCATTCTGGGCAGTAAATGTCAGGTATGGGTGCTCTATTGGATTATGTTTCTTTGTGCAGAGTTTTAGAGCTTAATTCAATTCCTAATCAATGTGCCTTGGCAGGAGGCCTTTCTCTCTGTCAACATTAGGTTTTATCTCTGCTAACTCGCCTTCCGTCTGAAGAGTGGGCTGATGTGTTTTTCAGTCAGTCACGGTCGTATTCTAATCAGTCTGATTTATCTCTGGATATAATAAACTGAAATACTAACATCTGAATGAAATGCCGAAACGTTTCTCTAAACAAGCAATAAAAGTTTACCCAGTTTTACTGTACAGTGGTTTATCCAGGCATCCAGAATTAAACATCAGAATTAAAATGGCTAAGATCTTGACAGGGTAAAAGGTGTTTTTTACACTACTATTGAGAAATTTTAACCAAACTATGTTACAGACTTTTCATTAAGACCCTAAAGAATCATATCAACTTGTGGAAAATGGGCATCCTATGACCCCTTTAAAGGGATAGTTCACCCAAATTTGCTCACCGAGATTATTTGAAATGAGATGAGAGTGTGTAAATATTGACAAAAATTGGGATAGTTCACCCAAAAATAAAAATTCTCTCATCAGTTACATACCATTTTGCTCAAAACCCATAAGAATTTTGTTCATCTTCAAGCATGCATGTTTGAGTTTTCCCATTTACCATATTTCATGTGCTCTATTGTATGAGCATTGATCAATGTTTTATGTGAATAAAAGCTCAGTTCAAATTATAAAGTGATCATACCTCTTCAGAAGACTTGGACTAATTTAGCTTGATTCATTTCTTTATGAACTTTTTGAAGTGTCAAATTTTGGGTGGAATGGACTTTCAGTGGAGGGACAGATATTTATCAGGTTTTGTTAAAAAATATATTTTCATTTGTATTTTGAAGATGAACAAAAGTCTTATAGGTTTGTGGGTGAGGATTTTTAAAATGTATTTATTTATTTATTTTGGTGAACTAACCCTTAAAAATAAATAAATAGATCACTTAATATTTACATTTTTAATTGATCAGATTTGGAAAAAATGGTCAGTTCATCACAAAACTGTCATATAACTTTAGAAGAAAAAGTGCATGAGTGTGAGTTAATGACAGAATTTTCATATTTGGGGTAACTAACCCTTTAGGAGATAAAGGAGGGATAATATTTTAGATGATGTGAGTATATATTCCTAAAACACAAAATATTGTACTTCGATATCTTGTATGGTTGTCACATGAAGGCAGTATAAATGTGCTAATCTAGATCAGTGTGCATTGTTCTCTGTTAACACACACACACATACTCTCTGACTTGAAGGAAAGCAGCCTTTTACTGTACAAGTTTGTTTCCTTCTTGTTTTTTTAATCAAGCTAAGTTACATAACCAGTGAAATGGCTCATATGTTTTTTTTCCCCCCTTTCAAGAAGCTTGTGCTTTTTTCTTCCAAAGCTTATGTTCCTCAGATACTCTCAGTGTCAGGGGTGGCTGGCTGGCTGCTTCACTCTTCCCACTGGCAGAAAGAGGCTGTGTGGATGGGAGCGATTGTCAGCTTTGTGGCTTACGTGGTGACAGGGGGGACAAAGGTGTGAGGAGAGTTGGCCCAGCCAGTGGTATCAGGAAGACAGAGCCCCGCACAGCTCACTAACTCTGCTCAACAGAGAGAAAATGTATGAAAGAGACGGAGAGAAGAGTGTGAAACAGACAGAGAGAGAAAGAGAGCGCGTGTGAAAGGGAAAAAGAGGAACTATGTTAAAGAGGCGGCAGTTCAGAGAAAACGTAACGCACAAGTGCCAGGGAGGGAGATGAAATGCTGCCACATGTAGATGAGAATAAGTCAGGTTAGAGTGCACTGGATTTAACTATAATACAGTTGGAAATACAGTAGATCACGGTTAAAAATGCAGTAAAATGTGTTAAAACCATTTCCATTAAAAAAGTCATTTTAAAATGTCTTACTTTACAGTGTTACATTAGTGTTTTTATATACTTTTATAGTATGTATTATTTTGAATATATAAATATAGCTTTTTTATTTCAGTTTAAATTTTAGTTAATTTAATACTAGAGCTTTTAATACTACAACTTATTTTATTTAAGTTAGGTGACAAGCAATATTTCAACATTGTCGTTTTATTTCAGCTTTATTTCAATTTAAAAAAAGTTATAGTTTACAGTAGTGACGCTGTCTTTGTAATGTTAAATTTAATATTTAAAAAATGTCTTTTAAACATGACATTTTATCAGAGCAATGGACTATTCAAAAAAGTTTCAGAATCTTATAGCTAAAAACAACTTTCTACTGATATAATCAAGGCCAGATGGTTGAGGAAGAATAAAACCCAACTAGGGATGTTCATATTAACCGTTTAACCGTTAACCGAAAGTAAAAAAAAAAAATTGACCGATTAATACTATCAGTTTAAACCGTTTAAAAGGTAATTTTTTTAAGTATTGACTGATCACGGGTTGAGAGTAGTATAGGATAGATGACTGACAGACCATGCTGGAGTATTTGCTGCTCAGCAGATCCTGAACTCAATGACAAATATCTGATCTTGTAAGATTAGACGTGCTCCTTTACACAGAGTGCGTGTGAACGCGAAATCGAAAGTGAAAGTGAACAGCGAGCCCATTCAAGAGCGATTTCACACACGTGAAAGCGGAACACACACATTGCGGGAGAGCGGGCGGTAATGGTCAGTTTATAAAAACTAGACACATTGTGCACTGAGGTAGGCCTGCTATTTATTTTTATGTCTGACGGAAAAAAAAAAAGACTGCCGGTTCTTTAAGGTGCATAGAAGGTTTAAGTGTGTTTTCGTTTTGTCATCTTAATGTTAATTATTTAATTGAACAATATTTAGTGTAGGCCTATTTATTTTATTATTTTTATTTGTTATTTTATTTAGTTTTTCTCTGTTCTCAGAAGTGCTGCAGGTGCGTGATAATTTGACGATGTGTGAAATTAATTAATTATTATTATTTTTATTTGTTATTTTATTTAGTTTTTCTCTGTTCTCATAAGTGCTGCAGGTGCGTGATAATTTGACGATGTGTGAAATTAATTAATTAATTCATTCATTCATTCAACAAGTAACGGTCGGGAAAATTAACCGGAATGAACATCCCTAAACCCAACTACTTGTAGTTAGGTACACTTTGATGTTGACTTGAAGCTTTTACAGTCCATACAGTTGTTACACAAATAGACAAAGACTGTCAGATAGATGCTAGCTGGTTGCGTTCTAGAGAGTTGCTAAAGCATTTCTAGGGTGTTTGTACTGGAGTGTTAGTAATCGTTGCGGATTCTGGTGAGTCGGGCGCTGTGTTGATGAAGTGTATGTGAGTGGACACTGGACAGAATGTCAGCGTGGCTGACATGATGCTGATGAGAAACGTAAGCGTGCGCTTTGCATTCTTAGACTCATGCTGCTTGCATATTTTGCGTTATGCCTGTCTCTGGATGACACTTTATTAGTTGTGCAAGAATTTGCTTTGTATGTGAACACTTCAAATGAACCAGACCATGGGGTGCATTTTGGGAATGTAAAATGCTCCAGACTTGCTTTATTTTCACTTCCCCTAACATCATATATATGACTTTTCTTTGTTTCCTATACAGCCATGTTCAACCTCATCCCGGTTGGCTTGCGAGTGGTGGCCATCCAAGGAGTTCAGACCAGACTCTATCTGGCCATGAACAGCGAGGGCTACCTGTATACATCAGTAAGTAACTGCAACTTTCTAATGTAGATGTTTGTTTATGCGTACTATACTTCACTCCTACAGCTGTTTTAAATCAAGAGGGGAAAGTCACAACAAACTGCTGCTCTCAGACCAACACCTGAGCTCTAGTCATTAACACTCACTCCACCAGTGCACCCAACTCTCATCTCCTGCCAAATCATGATATCAGACACTCCAGATAAACAGACCTCCTTGTGACCCAAGATCAAATGGTCACATAGCCTGTAAGATACGTTCCTGCTCCCGAACCCCTTACTGCGCTGAAAAAACTGTCACTCCCAAGAGCACGGCACGGTGTTTCACAGATTTATCCATATAAACAGATGAAGCATCCACTGTGCGCTAGTCTCACACCCTCTCTCCATATGGCATGCTGTCAGAAAATGAGTTAAGTTACAGCTGTGACAAATATGTCTGAAATGAAGAACTGTACTTATCCAGAGTGAGCAAAAGGGCTGGCAAAATCACTCTGGACCCCTCACATCCAGCACACTCCCTCTTTGAACTGTTGCCATCTGGTCGACGCTACAGAGCACTGAGCACCAGAACGACCAGACACAGGAACAGTTTCTTCCCTCAGGCCATCCATCTCATGAACACTTAACAATAACTGTGGAACACACACTATTGACTCATACACTTATTTATCTAACACTCATACTCAGTCTACACCTCAAATTTGCACATAATATACAGTACCTGTACATACAAAAACTGTCTATTGTAATATACCTGCACATACAACTGTCAATTTATATATTTTTATTCCTTATTTACTTGTTCTATTTTTTATTATCTGTGTTTTTTGTTCTGTCACTGTCATTCTGTTACACTGTGGAAGCTTCTGTCACGAAAACAAATTCCTCGTATGTGTAAACATACCTGGCAATAAAGCTCATTCTAATTCTAATTCTAATTCTAATATCTCAAGATGTTTTCATAACCTCAGATCTACTCTCGTAGTTTAGATTATGCGCAGCCCGTCACGCTAAGTGGCGTGATTACAGGGTGGATGGCTTAGAGATGTTTGTTTACTGGCTGCGGTCGGGCCGAACTTTGCCCTCCTCACCCCCTCACAGTCCTGACCTTCCGCCTGCCTCTACCAGACGAAATGTCGGTGCTCTGGCATTCGTCTTGGTTACTATGGTGATGCAGGCAAGGCAGTATGTGGGTTGTGGAAATGTACACCAGTCCCAATCATTTTGTTCAGCTTCAGTGAAAGATAGATGAGACTCTCTGCTTTCATAAGCACACGTGTAATCATCCTTAATTAGCAACATACATATGGAGGACTGCTTGTAATTGCTCTTAATGTTTAAAAGTACATGCAAAATACTATGAATCATCAATGCGTTCAGTTGTCAAGCCTTTCTCTGAAATAGGATGAGTTTTCCCAGGGCATGAATTGAGTAACATGGCTTTCATTGTAAAGATGACTAATATCGAAATACTGAAACATTTAGAAACTTGTGAAAATATGCTGAACAGGCAGCCTACATCCCAGCATTGATTAACTGCGTGAAGACATGAATAATGCGTAACCTACCTACCAAACTTCTGCTGCAAGACAAATGTCAGAATTTCACTATGTGGTTGGCATTACTGGAGCTCGTCTTGTCTGACAGGAGAGAGTGGGCACAAATGAATACACAGTCTCAACAACAACAACACACTCTCTCACTCAACCTCAATCTCGAGGCTGACAGAAATCCTCCATATTATGAATAACTGGAATGATTGGACACTAAGCTTTGGAGAAGGATCATTGAGGAAAAAATACAGGAAGCAGATGTTGCCTGAGAAAGCTGGCCTGGTTCGAGATTGTAATGAATCAACTAATTGACTTCATCGACCAACTAGACAATATTAGTAAAGTTTACTATTTTCTCTAGATTTTACACAGATGCACACAGTACCAGTAAAAAGTTTAAGGTCAGTAATTTATTTAAGTGTTTGAAGGAAGTCTCTTGTGCTCACCAAGGATGCATTTACTTTATGCACAGTAAAAATAGTAATATTATGAAATATGGTAACACCTTAGTATAGGGACCAATTCTCATGATTAACTAGTTGCTTATTGGCATGAGTATTACTAGCATATTGGCTGTTTATTAGTACTTATAAAGCATATATTCTGCATACTTAATCCTACCCAATACCTAAACTTAACAACTACCTTACTAACTATTAATAAGCAGTAATTAGGAGTTTATTGAAGCAAAAGTCGTAGTTAATAGTTAGTTAATAGTGAAAAATGGATCTTAAAATAATGTATGACCTGAAATATTATTATAATTTAAATGACCTGTTTTCTATTTGAATATATTTTAAAATGTAATTTATTCCTGTGATGCAAAGCTGAATTTTCAGTAGCCATTTCTCCAGTCTTCAGTGTCACATGATCCTTCAGAAATCATTCTGATATGCTGAGCTGTTTAAGAAACATTTTTTATTATTTTTAATGATGAAATCAGTTTTGTTGCTTAATATTTGTGTGGAAACTGTGGTGTATTTTTCAGGATTCAAAAGAACTGAATTCAGGATTCAGAAGAATTGATTTGAAAACAGAAATATTTTGTAACATTTTAAATGTCTTTACTGTTTCTTTTGATCAGTTCAATCCATCTTTGCAAAATAAATGTATTAATTTTATTTAAAAAAAACAGTAGTGTATAGTGAAAATGAAAAAGTAAATAATAATAATAAAAAGATGTGAACCTCACTAATTTTGACATGTAAATTATTGGATGATGAGGTCGGGATGTGCAGTAGCTGTATGTGTGTGTGTGTGTGTGTTTAGATCCCTTTTTTTTTTTGGATATGTCAAATTAAAAATAATTTAAATTTTACCATAAAAATAGCTTTTTTTTCTGAAAAGAACAAAATCCTTTTCCAAATTAGTTGACTAGTCATTCAAACAACACTAACTAGTTAATTTTGAAAATCAATATTTTTGTACATACCTAGTCCAGGAGCAGTGTTTTTCCAGCAGCTCGCTCATCCATGCTGCAAACCTGTTGCCATCGAATCTGTCCTGCGTAGTGCTGTTTTCAGGACGCTTTGGGCTGAACTCGCCCACAGCAGGCGGGAGAAAGACAAACAAGACAAGAGACTCTCACATGAAGTCTGACAAAAGCATGTAATCTGATCATAACGTTAGGTGTGATACAGCTGTAACATATCCAGCAGGAGCCTTTGGGGATGATAGAGAAGCAATGGGATCTAAACACACACACATACAGCTACTGCACATCCCGACCTCAAGCACACTGTAACTCACGGCGGTTCTATGTTCCCACTCAGTGACTTTAATGATGTGTGCTTCAGCATCTGTAATGAAAACATATGTGCCGGAGTGCTCATTAAATTAAAGCTCTGTTCTCAACAACAGTAACATTGTGTCACCGTGTGGCATCCTGGTCGACAGCAGAAGGACGGAGGCTATATTTAACGCTTCTCTGAGTGACAGCACAGCAAGTTTCTGTAGGTGTTAATATTTTATTCTGGCTGTAACCGTTAGCCTGGAGAGTGTTAATACACATAGGTCTTTGAACATTCACCTCCATTTGCTCCCTGTATTCATTTCCATTTTAAAAGCTTTTCCTGCAGTTGCATTCCATTGTAATTGTCCAATATTTAATATACAATTTTGTGAAATGTTCAATAATATGGACATGAGGCGATTTTTGGGTGAATGAAAGCAGAATGTGCTGATGTTATTGAGTATACTGTAGCTCTGTGAAGTAATCCAGTGCTTACACAGTGGTGGAGAGCTTTCAGCTGGCATAAGTGGTTGGTGATTATGGGTGAAGGATACCGAGTGTGTGGCATTACAGTAATCTAAACAGTATTATAAGGTCTTTTAATGATTTCACGAATTCGCCTGCCCATTCAGCCCTGCCAGGTAATGGTAAAACGAACTTGGCTTGCTGTCCGTGAAGGAGGCTCGAAACCCGAGGCTCGGCTTGAGCTCCGAGTAAGAAGCCCCCACCTATGATGATACGGTGTGGATGAAAGAGAAGGGATTTAAAGGAGGAGAAGGGGTGGTGGAGGGATGCCGGAAGAATATTCGCTTTGACGGAACAATGACTGCTGCTTATATACGGTCGAAACGATGATTGGCAGGACTGGTTGATTAGGCTCCTCCCGAACCTGCATTGCGAACTTCATTTAATGTGCTGTAATTCTGAAGTCTCTCTGTGTTCTTGTAATATGTGTGTGTGCGCGCACTTCTGGGGTTTTTATCCCCCTCACTGTCTCTTTATGTCTGCTGCTATGGAGCCACACAGCCAGCCAATCACACACCAGTGATGTTGGGAAATCCCCAATCAACGGAGAGTAGGTACTGTAGTGAGTGACGTATGAGAGGTTTGAAGCGGCTCTTGTTCTGTTGGGAGGGTTTACACCTGTTTCTGTTTGTAGTTTTCATTGTAGATTTTCATTTCCCCTTGTCTGTGTTTTTCTGTATTTTGTCCTTAGTTATATATACAGTACACTACAATTCAAATGTTTTGGGGTCAGTATTTTTTATTTATTTTTTTAGAAATTAATAATTTTATTTAGCAAAGATACATTAAACTGCTTAAAAGACATAAAAGACATTTAAGATGTTGCAAATTATTCTATTTCAAATACATGCCATTCTAGTCATCAAAGAATACTGAAAAAAATGCATCACAGTTACCACAAAAATGTGAAGCAGCACAACTGTTTTCAACATGTTACTTGAGCACCAAATCAGCATTTTAGACGCTGAAAACACCATTTATGTATGCATACTTCAGTATGCAGTATATAAAACGGCGCCACTCAGACATGCAGAAACAAGCAGATTATTCATATAGCAGTCTCTTTGCGCTTTAATATTCACAGACACATATCATAACTACTTTCGATTTATCCATCCATCCGATTGCGCGTTTTACGTGACATCCTCGTTATACTGTAAATTCCATGTTCACGACTGCACTCACAGACTTCACCTCTGGATTCCCTCTGCTTCACGGAAATCATACGGCCTTAACTTATAACTTGTTATTAATGCGACATACCTTTATCTGCACGGAGGGATGTGTCCTCGAATATGAGCGAAGATGTTGGGTGTATTGCCTGCTTTTGCAGCCACTTTGCGTCCACATTTTTTGCAAATTGGATCCGTCCTCAAGGACAAGCCTGCGGTCGTTTTTTTAAATATCCGAAGTATTCCCATACTGCAGATATTAAGTTTTTTTTCGGCGGGGATGGAGATTAGATATCATCTCTGTCCCTGTCATTTTCTCCGCTGCACGTGCGTGTAACGTTAATCAGCCAAGTGAATGCAGAGTGAAGCAGCCGAGCGGAAATAAGTTGCATGTGCGCGGGTGAGATTCTTTTCATTCATTTTTTTTTTTTAAACCGTAGATATGCAAATGCTTACAGTATGATAACCATGCACGTTCAAACCGTGATAAACCGGTATATCGTTACAACCTTAGTTTCAGTACATTTTTGTGGTATAGGGAAAATTTGATACATAACGTGTCTTGAAATTTATGGGTTTGCTCTGTAATTTGCTTCATCTATAAGTCAAATCAAATTTTTTCATGCTAGAAGTAAAATAAAAACTATGTAAGATACATATTTTTCTTAAGTTTAAGAATAAAAATAATTTAAATATATACAAATAAAGCAATAAATGTTCAAAAACAGAATTATTTAGCCTATCTCACATATTTTTTTATTTAAAAATTACAAATTAGATTTCCATGACCATTTTGACCAATAATGAAAATTAATCATTTAATCATTGTTTTGAATCTATTCATTAATATGGAAAATTTGGTCTGATTCATGAAAGTGAATTGAACTTTATAATCCAGTGGTCTGTGCCCCTCAATAAATAAAGAACCAATCAGTTAGTAGACAAACACAATGTGTACACACACAAGCATCCATAGTTATTACATGTGAAGCTAAAATGCATTGAAAATGGCCACATTGATTATCCACGGCCATGCAAATATAATGTGTGGCCAAATTATAAATAAACCAATGGCAAATGGAATATAGTGAATGATGTTCAATTCATTTGGTCTACTACAAGCCAAATCAACCATTACATGTCATAAAGCAGTATCCTACAATTCAGCACTTTTACTACAACACAGTCAATCAGCAGTACAGAATTAAGTCATGCTGACTCACCAGTGCAGTTCACGTTAAAGAAAATAACTTTGCACAATAACCTTTTTTCCCCCTCTTTTGAGATCTGGCAGTCCATGAATGAATTCTTTTTCACTTGAAAGCATAGCGAGGACGTTTAACCTCAGCTGACCCATTGCATGTAGTTGTAAAGTTTAAATTCTTTCCAAAGGTTCTCTCATATGGAGCTCTCTAACCAGGTTTTCATGCACAAGAATATTACTCGAATCTGAATTTTTATTCTGTCAGTGAGCGCTCAGAGAACCCTAGAAACCGCAATGCAACATGCTAAAAAAAACCCATTGTGTGTTTTTGCAATCTGTGTGTTTGTGATCAGAAGGTAGAAAAGAATATATAGAAAGAGAATGCATGCATGGGTGCGTCTGTATGTCTAGCGTGCAAATGTATTCATCCATCAGCGTGACAGTGAGTGGGAGAGAGGAAATCAATTAAACATATGTTCTGTTCTCTGCACACTTTCTCTTTACATTTAATAAACCAAACCACTTGATTCAATGCTAAGCTGTTTAATGGTAATACCTGCTGTTTGATCAGTGAACACATCAAATATTAAAACAACCATGCAAATATAAATGGTTTAATCACAACATATTACAAATGAACAGTTGATCAGATGGCAGTCAGTGCACACTGGCGACGTGCGGGCTGTCCTGTGAGCTGCTCTGCGGGCGCATTTGAAGTCGAAAATCAGTTTAGTGTTGGGTCATTAAGAGCAGGCAGGGACAGGCACATCAATATTAGAAGTCCACAGATAGAGCACAGACACGGTAGCCTGCTGTAGTGGTCATAAGCGACACTCTGCAAGGGGACAATTCAGACTTATAGAACACTTTCTACAAATACAGTACACGTCGATGTCCCATGCCTTCTCTTTAAAGCAGTTAAGACATAAATCCTGTATCTTTTGTTTTGAGAACTATTAAATATGTTTGATTAAACTGTTTTATGACAATCTGTTATTATTTAGACATTACCAAATTGCAAATACCAGAGAATGATTAGAAAACAAAATTCCTCATGATGTTTAGTTTGTCACTAGTACCCTCTTTGTTCCCTCAATGTCCCATCAACTCGTGTTTGAGTCTTGGTGACTTGATAGACTAACTAAAGAATTGAAATATATTGCAGTGGATTGTGAAATGTATTATTGTGAAATATTTTATGCTCCTCTAAAACACTTGTAGGCTTCCCAGGCTATTGGGAATATATTTTGGGAATGTCTTTTTAGGCACTGTTATGGAAAACTCTCATTCAATCTGGCACCATTATGGTATATAACACCCGCAGTCCAATCAAATGCTGATTAAATAAAATCAAGTCCTGTCCTACATTAATTTCTTATTTAGTATCCTGTTGCACTTTGAAATATGTCACATTACAGAAGTAAAATAGGTTTTGAACAGCAGTTCACATTAACTTGACAAGAAGCTGAAAAAGGAAAACCGTAGTCCTGTGGTATTCTTCTCGGTAAAGTTCGTGCCATTAGCAGTACGACTCTCTCATTTGAGACATCTTGAGCTTCAATGATGATTCAATTATTCAGATGGGTGGTTGAGGCAGAGGGAAGAATGAGGTACAGGTGGAGAGACCTGGTTACCAGGCATCCGTACTGCACCGAGCAGGAAGGAACAGCCTCTGACTGGAATAGATTCTGTCAGCTTCCCCATTTACTTCTTTTCCATAAATGGGATTGGAGTTGGAAGAGGGAGAGCGGGTAAAGTAATGAGACAGATCGAGAGAGGGTATGGGGAGAGGTATACTGTACAGTAGCTGAAAAAGGAAGAATCTTAGAGAAAAATGGAGAAGATGGTGGGAGAGGCGAAAATAAATAAGGTTAGTTTTTGAAAAAGATATTGAAAGGCAGAGGGAGGATCTGATGGAAGATGGATCAAGAGAGAGAAAAGCAATAAGGGAAAAATAGGATGGAAAAGAAAATATCAAATGGAGGGAGAGAGCTGAGCGGATGGCAGAAGATAGAGCACTTAGACATATATGAAGACCAAGTAAAAACACTATCTGTTTCTAGCGCACACAAACATCTCCTCCTGCTTTTCTGTCTGGGAGGGGGAAGCCCTTTGGGAGGAGGGAGGGAGGGGCAATGTGGGATTTCCCCTGTCAGAGGAAAAGATATTAGATACGAATCAGTGAGCTGGCAACAGCATGACTGCAGCTCCTGATATAATTACACTTGGAGATAGAATCAGCTCGAACACAAAGCACTACAACACCTCAATATCTGCTCTCTTTTACTCAGCTGTTAGGAGGGTAGATTAGTCATGTGGTTAGGGACAGTACAGAGAAACAGCTGGAGCCCAGGTCAAGTCACTCGCCAAAATTAATACTTGTCTAATGCAAATAAAAATTGGCTTTGAAAAGTGAGTATTTGATACTTCAGTTAATGGGTTGTTGGTCAGTTTATTATAACCTACAACATAAATACATAATTTAAACCGAATTTAAATTAAATTAATAATTCACCAAAATTAATTTATTAGCAAAACACTGAAATCAATGTTTTCATTCGGTTTCACTGAAAACAGAAACGGAAAATAAGGTTTTGTAATTACATTACATGCGGAAACACAGATGGAATTGCGGAATCCAGTCATAAAATCAGAACTTACAGTATTAGGTGGAATGTCACGGAATTTGTCAAATTTTGGATGGGTACATCAAAAGTACTCTTCACATCGACTTGCAAAATACCATTTAAATGTGAATCCTTCATGTCTCTGTGAATAAATGGTGCAGATGCACAGTTTCATTTACTACACACATACTGACGCGCGCGTGACGCTCGCGGTGTTTTCAGCCTCTGCCGCCTCAATATATGAGTATATGAACACATGAACATAATCTCTTGAACTGCTCTGAGAGTCACTTCATGAACGTTTTACTGTTTCTTTTGAGTAAAACTATCGTCATATCACATACAAACAGAAACCTAAAGGTCTTCACAATAACTCGTCAAAATAAAAGTTCGGTTTAACTTGAAGAAACCGTGGCAGAAATATTACTTAATGTAATGATAGTACTGCTACTAAAAATAAAATTATTATTAAAACATTGTTTTAAAGGAATATTTACCAGAAAAAATATTTAGCAATTATTTAGCAGAAAATGTAAATACACAACACAGTATTTCAGGGGAAAAAAAGAAATAAAATAATAATAAATTATTTTATAAAATACATTAATTAGAGATGCTTTTGATTTTTAATAGTTAATTAAACCATTAAAATGGAATCCAGAAAATTTATGGAAAAACACAATTTGGTATAAAAAAAGAATTTGACACAAATAAACATATTTCATAGGGCCTTAAAAATTTATTTTTTTGTTAAACTTTTAATAAATTGCTATTTAATATTGTAAGTTTCTGATTTCAATTAATTAGATGTGCTTTTTGATGAATACAATTTTACTTACCCATTAAAAAATTTAAATGGAAAAAAAAAAAAAAAGAATCCAGAAAAATTAAAATGGAAAAAATGGAATTTGGAAGGAAAAAAAACTAATTTCATAGGGCCCTAGTAGAGTTCTTCAAGCAATGAGCTGCCTCTCGAACTGTTTCAGTCAATTATTTTGGCCCTCCAAAACTATTTCTACTGAAAATTCCATTTATTTATTTTTGCCATTTTGGTCGAATATTTTCCGTTGCCAAATTTTTCAGTGTATCACTAAATGAAAGTGTTTTTTTCCCATGTGGCGACAGATAGATGGAATATTCATTCTATTAAGCCACCGAAGCAACAATAAATAAACAGGGGTATACTGTAGAGCTAAATGAGAGATTAATGTATCTCGCCCCATCAGAGTGCACATTATCTGACTTTTCTTTGTTTCACTCCTCATTCTCAGTACTGCTGCAAGTATATGTGTGGTAATTAGATAAAACTGCCTCCTTCCTCTGTTCTCCACAAGACGCAGCGGGTTCCCAAAAATATCTGCTGTGTTTCTATGTATATAGCTGTTCTCCAGCGTTTTTAAATGATGCCACTGCTTGCTGCAATTTTCATCAGTGTTGGTGATAAAATGGCATGGACAATTAGGAAAATGTGTTTGCCATTTCTGCACTGTGCACCTCTCATCTAACATACTCCATCTGGAAGCCGTGTTACAGTATGTGGTGATGCCTCTGAGATATAACAGCTCTTCTCCTTCTCTGTGTGCACGGAGGTACAAGAACATTTGTACTGTGCATGATATTGTGGTACTTTCTTGTCTTAGCCAGTGATGTTAATAGTTCTTATGTCCATTTAGAGAAAGAGTACTGTAGCATGTTGTTTACACCCACATCACATATGTTTGGACCTAGTATACCACAATTGCAGGCAAAATAGAGGCTTTGTCTCTGAAATTGAACTGCACCTTGGTTATTAAATCAATACTGTTATGCACTTGTGGTAATGCATTGTGCCTCTTTGTTGATGCTGAATGGCCTTAGTCTCAAGGTTGTGACAAACCATAGGAAATAATTAATTCATCTTAAAAAGCAGAGGAGGAAGATTTTGTTGAATTTCAGCATTAATAGATGAATATGATTCATTACTCTTTAAGTCAGTTTTGTCAGTTAATTGTTCCAGGACCAGCCCTTAAAGCAGCGGTCACCAATTAGTGAACCACAGTCCAGATGCGAGCCTAAGATTGGTTTCACTCGGAACACAAATCATTTTTCATACATTAGCATAATTATAAACAGTGTTTTTCTTTCTCCACATGGAGAAAGTAAGAGATATTATTAACACATGAAATTAGACACTAGTTACAAAAGTCTGATGCTTTTTTTCTTTTTTATTGGAAATGAGAATATTATTTATTTGTTCATTTTTATAAATATTACCTTCATTTTTAATTATTTTATTTATTTTTCTTTGGTACAGACTTTTGGTGTGTGTGTGTGTGTGTGTGTGTGTGTGTGTGTGTGTTTGTTTGTTTTAAGCTGCTTTGGAGCAATTATGAAATGTGCTATTCAAATACACTTGCATTCAGTTTGCGGTCTGCAAGTTTTTTATTATTATTATAAAAAAAAAAAATGTCAGCAAATATATATTAAATTGATCAAAAGTGATAGTAAAGACATTTATAATTTTACACTATTTCTATTTAAAATAAACACTCTTTCAAAAACTGTTGATCATAGAATCCTGGGGAAAAAACACAGTTTCCACAAAAATATTAAAAATAAAAATGATTTAAAACCCTTTAACTGTCACCCGTCCCCTCTGTGGGACGCCTAAGTTTACTTCACTATATTACAATTAAATCCTAATCTAATCATGACAAACTATATATATTGTTGGAAAGGTCTAAGACTCCTAAATAGATATTTTACCAATGATTTTGTTGATGTAGGAAAAGTAATAGATTAATTTATGACAAGAGTGCACCTCAAAAATCTACATCGTAACAGGTGTTCTGACCTTTGTCAAAAAAAGTCTTTGTTGCCTTTTTCTCTATCACACTTTAGAAATCATCAGAAATTATATATCAATTGAAAACTTAAAATCTCAAAATTCATCCTTTGAAACCCATTTTAAAATCAAACATTGCATTACCATGAAAATGGTACATCAATATCATGTTACAAAATGTTTTCGTTCATGAATTATAAAAATTTAAGTTTGGATCGTGCACTTTCATGTCTACGTTCAAAAATGTGAGGGACAGTTAAGGGGTTAAATAAAAAATGATTTCTGAAAGATCATGGGGACACTGAAGCTTGGAATAATGACTGCTGAAAATTCAGCTTTGGATCACAGGAATAAATGACATTTTAAATATATTAAAATAGAACATTTTAAATTGTGGTAATATTTCGCAATAATATTGTTTTTACATGCTTTTTGATCAATTAAACTCAGCCTTAGTGGGCATAATCTTACTGACACCAAACTTTTTCATACTGTAAATTGAAATAAATTGAGTTGTTTTTAATTCTATATAATCAGTAGTCTTGACTGTTCTGTCTTTGTAGGGTTTGAAAGGTATTTTGTCTGCCAACTTGAACATTTAAAATGAAATTTGTCGAAGCTCACATTGCTTATTTAATTTCATAGCCATATACCGTATTTACTATTTTAGAACCTTTATTTGTTCCAACCTTTGCTGGGAATGTCATTTAGAGAGGCATTATGTTTTTGTGTTTTATGGATATGGTGGTTAGCATGTGCCATTTAGTCATTCCCGTTTCCTGCCCTCATCCTCTCAACATTTCACTCTTTTGTTTTTGTTTATTATGATAATTATGATTAATTATTCCTGATAAGATTGAATGCAATCCAGTCATTATTGAGAGCCGCTCTACATAATGCTTTTGTGCTCCATTTGGTCGTAGCTAATTATTATGACCTTCAGCTGAGACATTAACAGAACAGCTGTATATGAGGCACAAAATATAACAGTAATTTATTTGAACTGAGAGATATAGGATGTCTGTGAGGGAGCGTTTCTTCTGACTGGAAGCATGGATGAGATGAGATGCATCCTTACTTTAAGTTCTCACCCTGACTGAACCCAACAGAGTGTCCTTACCACAGTGCTGATAGCTGACCAAAGATACATCTAACATCTTGATGATGTTTATCTCAGGTGAAGTATCGATCCCAGATCCGTCCCTGCGTGTCTGCTCGTAGGATCTCACACGTAATCAAACCTTCTCATCAGGCTGAAGAGTGCAAATCCTTTTAACGTCCACACTTCCCAACCGCTTTCTGTTTTCGGGATGTTTACGGGATGTCGCTCAGAGCTGAGCCGACAGCCTGTCCCAGAGGAGGTGCGATGTCACGGCTTTATGGATACGTGACAAGCAGCATTGCTGCTACAATAGCTGTATATCTATGTTTGTTACAAATTCCCTTTAAGGCAGTCAGTGCACTCTGTGGCTGTCTTGGTAACACACCTGAGCAGCTTTTTGCTAAGCACATAATGTACACATGTACACTATTGTTGAAAAGTTTGGGGTCAGTAGGATATATATACATATATATATATATATATATATATATAATTTTTTTGTTTGTTTGGGAAAGAAATTAATACTTCTATTCAGCAAGATTCATTAAATTGATCAAAAGGGAAAATAAATTCTGTTCCTTTTAACTTTACATTCATCAAATATAAAGTTTGATTAAACCTCATAAGAATCTTGAAAAAATGTATCAAGGTTTCCACAAAAATTTGGAATCAAAACAACAAATTTTCAACATTGATGATGATTAAAAAAATGTATGCACCACATCCACATTCTGAAGGATCATGTACAGGAATAAAATATATATTTAAATATATTAAAATAAAACAGATTTATTTACTGCAATAATATTTCACAATATCAGCCTTGGTGAGCATGAGAAAAAAAATAAAAAAAAACTTACTGACGCCAAACTTTTTTCATTTTACTTTAAAAGTATCTATATAAGGCTGAAATCTCCAAAATGATTATGAAATCTTTTTAATTTTTTCAGAATATTTTTCAAATGAATAATTTTATCATGAAGTTCGCAAATCATGCTTAAGAACAATCACAGCCAAACAGAAGATATTTCATGTTTAATAGTTATGTTGCACTAGATTTCAGACCAATGAGCTTTCACTGGAGCGGTTCAGCACAATGCTGGAGACCTCAAGCAGTTTTTAAAATGTCTTGATTAACAAACTCCGATTTAGACGGAAGAGATTTTAGCGTCTCATGTCTGGTTAGCTTATGCTTGATTGTCACAGATATTGAAATTGTAGCCACAATATTTATGTGCAAACACACTTATGTAATTCATGGAGGTAGCGAGATGAAATAACACAATTTGCTGTTATTTAATCTGTTGTCTCCTGTATAAATCTCAAACCTGCTGTAGATTTTCCTTTTAAGTGCATCAAGCTCTCAGAGCTGAAACACTGAACACTTTCCCCTAGTGATGTTTGCAGAGCGACACAAAGATTATTTACCGTTTCTTTATTCCCTTGGCTCTGATGAAAAACATCATTTGATTTACAGCTCTCTCTGTAATATTTCCACATCATTTGCCACACTCAAACAGTAAAGCCACAAGACCCTGAGGTTCTGTAATCCATTTTAACAGAACCGTTCAGTTACTGCAACAGCAGCCCAAAGGCTCGGCGTGGATATTAATCTAACCTCTTCAAATGACTTTCTGTTTGAATTTACTTCGCTCCTGCATTTAAAGAGATGGATATGGTACGAGCACATGGATTTGAAAAATCAAGAATTATAAATCCATATGTATATTATTATGAGTATAAAATGCATTTTTTACCAGCATTGTACAAGCACTTCTTCAGAGTGATGTAAGAAATACGTTACGTTTCAGCCAGTTAAGTTTTGCGTGGTTCACCATGCCTGGACTAGCTGGTATATAAACAGGAAGTGTGGATCCATGAGCAGTGGGTGTGTTGTTGTGGCTTTGCATAGGCATTGATTTATTTCGAATGATTTATTGGGCAGGCGAATGAGCTAGACACCTCTTGAAAAGCAATTAGTTAGCCAGATGACATGCAGAATAACGTAATTTGCTGTTGCTCCATGCACTGTCTCTGATCTTTTCACCCTCTTACACCGTTTGCAATATCCAAACAAAGCACATAGTCAATACGGGATCAAGCCTAGTGGGAGGTGAATGTTTATAATGACTCAATGAAGTGCACACGGTGTACTCGCACACATTCAATATGGACCGGATCCATAGACCGAGCTGAAGAGCCATCCATCCCCAAACTCCATTAGCATGTTTATGCAACACTGCAACATAGATTGCTTTTGGAAGTGCTAATGAGAGGATGCATATAACAGAAGAGTTAGGATTATTAGGGGGGAAAAGCAGATAAAAGGGGAAGTAGTTATGTGAGGAGGATGGCCGAGGGACAAAAATGCAAAAGTGTTTTTTATTTAACAGTTGTTTTTTGATTAAGGCGAGACACTGCAGGCAAAAGCTGTTTTTTAAGCACCTGGCAATTTTGAGATTTTGGGCTTTTTGGCTTGTTAAGTTTTTTGTTCTAGAAATGTATGCAAATGAGTGAATATTTAATAAGATGATGCCTTATTTGCATATTTAAACATAACATTTCAGAAAACATGTAATACAAACAAATGTTTTTAATTCTTAATGTAATCAGTCAAATTTGTAAGTATGGTGATATCTATTAGTTGTTTTTTACCCTATTCACCTGGGGTGTCTCGCCTTAATTTAAAGTAGAGTTGCAAAATAATGATTGTTTTTTTTTTTTTGCAGTATTGTTTTAATACCATTGAGATACCACAATGGTATAGTTTTATTAATATTTTTTTAAATACATTTTCCATTTATATTTTAAATGTAGAGTTTTATAAATGTTTTATGTTATGTTTTTGTAGTTTTTTTTATTTGCCTATATAGTTTTTCTTGATTTTATCTCAATTTTAGTTTTTTTTCTTGTTTTATCTCAATTTTATTTATTTTACAATACAATACAATAAGTTAAACTAAATGAAAACAAGTGAAAGATGTCTTTAATTCTACATGAAATAAAATATTCTTTGTATATTTTATTTCAGTTCATATTTATTTTATTAAAAACATTTTTTTGTTGATTTTAGTTTTAGTTAATTATAATAACCATGGTTTTCAAACAGATTTTCCTCCTTCCCCCTCATCTGCCATTGGTTGGACAGACAGATAGTTCCACCCCAAAACTCATGCCATTGGTTGATGTTGTTATGTTTTATACTTTTGCAGGGATATCGGTCTATAAAATGGCTTATAGTTGTCTTTGCATAATAACCTGAGAAATAAAATTATTTTACAGTTACTCTCTAGACACTGCTTTTGTGTATATTTGTATCACCATATTACTTCTTACTATCCACTGTGTCACGTAAAGGATTTGAAATTTCAAACCTCATCTTGCATCTTTTTTCTCCTCCCTCCTTTGCCCTTCAGGAACACTTCACACCAGAGTGCAAGTTTAAGGAGTCAGTGTTTGAGAACTACTACGTGACGTACTCCTCCATGATCTATAGACAGCAGCAGTCGGGCAGGGGCTGGTACCTAGGCCTGAGGTGAAGTATCGATCCCAGATCCGTCCCTTTGTGTCTACTCGTAGGATCTCACACATAATCACAGATCAAACTTTCTCATCAGGCTGACCGCTGACCCTCAGAGTGCAAATCTTTCAACATCCACACTTCCCAACCACTCTCTGTATTGAGGATGTTTACGGGATGTAGCTCCGCACTGAGCCGACAGCCTGTCCCAGAGGAGGTGCGATGTCACGGCTGGTCTGTGACATCAGGAGTGTTCCTGTCAGTGTGTGTGGGAGCTCAGTGTCTGTGTGAGTCACCCGGAGCAGAGGAATGACTCCAGCCTGTACGTTGAACATTGGAACGCTCCTGTTGGCCCCAGGCCGGCTGGGAAACAGAGCGTCCTGTGATGAGAGTGAGAGTTCAGGACTTTTATGGATACGTGACAAGCAGCATTGCTGCTACAATAGCTGTATATCTATGTTTGTTACAAATTCCCTTTAAGGCAGTCAGTGCACTCTGTGGCTGTCTTGGTAACACACCTGAGCAGCTTTTTGCTAAGCACATAATGTACACATGTACACTATTGTTGAAAAGTTTGGGGTCAGTAGGATATATATACATATATATATATATATATATATATATAATTTTTTTGTTTGTTTGGGAAAGAAATTAATA
>NW_015549590.1:2010003-2048087 GCF_001515605.1 Sinocyclocheilus anshuiensis | reverse complement strand
TTTTTTTTATTTGCCTATATAGTTTTTCTTGATTTTATCTCAATTTTAGTTTTTTTTCTTGTTTTATCTCAATTTTATTTATTTTACAATACAATACAATAAGTTAAACTAAATGAAAACAAGTGAAAGATGTCTTTAATTCTACATGAAATAAAATATTCTTTGTATATTTTATTTCAGTTCATATTTATTTTATTAAAAACATTTTTTTGTTGATTTTAGTTTTAGTTAATTATAATAACCATGGTTTTCAAACAGATTTTCCTCCTTCCCCCTCATCTGCCATTGGTTGGACAGACAGATAGTTCCACCCCAAAACTCATGCCATTGGTTGATGTTGTTATGTTTTATACTTTTGCAGGGATATCGGTCTATAAAATGGCTTATAGTTGTCTTTGCATAATAACCTGAGAAATAAAATTATTTTACAGTTACTCTCTAGACACTGCTTTTGTGTATATTTGTATCACCATATTACTTCTTACTATCCACTGTGTCACGTAAAGGATTTTAAATTTTAAATCTCATCTTGCATCTTTTTCTCTTTCCTCCTTTGCCCTTCAGGAACACTTCACACCAGAGTGCAAGTTTAAGGAGTCAGTGTTTGAGAACTACTACGTGACGTACTCCTCCATGATCTATAGACAGCAGCAGTCGGGCAGGGGCTGGTACCTAGGCCTGAACAAGGAAGGAGAGATCATGAAGGGCAACCATGTGAAAAAGAACAAGCCCGCTGCACACTTCCTCCCCAAGCCTTTGAAAGGTAAGTCACTACCTCAACACACTATGTAGTCACTCTTATTGCTATCGCAGTTAAGTTGCTGTATGAAATGATTTTTGAAAGTCAGTATCCAGCTCTAAAACATTTAATCGACTAAAAATGAGTGCAAGCTCTATAAAAAGCTTCTCATAATCATGAATGCCTGGAAAAGACGTTTGTTAGTTTGTGGGAACCCTGATGATTCATCTACCAGACAGGAAATATAACACAAGGCATCTATTATATATTGCATCTTTTTTCATTGTCAAAATGGAATTCCATTATATGTGCCCCAATGAATGCTCTAAACTACAGGCTCCGGACAAGTGAGCACACAATCTGCCCTTCCATTGTCCCTCCACCGTCTGAGGGGAACGCTGGTCTCAGGCTCTTTCCTGAGATGATGAGGTGTGGATAGTGGAGTCCGTAAGGAGCGCTGCAGACGCCAGCACAATCAGACAGTTTAAAGCGTTGTCTGTGGCAGAAGGCTCTGGAATGATAAAGCAGCTTTTGACAGCAAACAGCGCTGTACCCTTCCATCCAGGCCAAGGCAGCCATCTCAGAGCAGAACACAACAGAGCTTTGTGCAATTGTCAAAGTTCCTTGTGGCTTTCATCTGCCGGCTGCATATTTTCTTGTCAGCGAACACAGAGAGAGTGCGCTCTAAGCACTAATCCAAACTCTGTGGAAGTTTCTTGTTGTTGTTTTTGTTGCTTTGGAAAAAGAATGAATGAAAGCTTACATTTTAAACCATTAAGAGACTCTACGCATAAATATTACATTTATTCCTGAGCATGTGCCAATTTCAAGGTAAACATTTCGTTTTATTGCTTTTAGATTGACTTTTAATGCCTTGCTCGTCATTTAGTAAAGACGCATAATTAGGATTTCTCTCTTAATGAAGATGAGGCGGTTCTCCAAACTATGAGCTGCTTTGTTTTTATGTTAAGCAGTAACTTATCAAATGACTCATGCTGCACAAATTAGTTTTTGAACATAATGTCTGATAATGTCATGCAATTCAGCTACTTACAAAAATCAGTAACGCTTTTCATTGCTTAAAGAATTAAAACAAGGTATTTTATTTGATTATAATTAAAAATGGAGGCTTAGCAGCTGAGAAACATTTTGTTCTCAGAGAAAATGCCTTAGCCCTTGAAAATGCATTTCCTTTTTCTAAAGAGGCTTGTAGTGTGGTGAGAGGATAATGGTGAGTGTTGGTAGTGTAAGGAGTAATGCATTAGCTTGGAAGGACAGTCTGGTGCTACTGGCTCCACACTGCATTCACTGCGGAGATGCTTTACTAGAGCTGATTTCAGAGGCCAGTGCACAGCCATTGAGTGAGATTTATGCTTAAAAAGGTGAAATAGCAATGTAAAATACACCTATTCAAGATACATTCTCTGAATAAAAGTCCCAAGCAAGTTGCCTCTCAAGTAACTGCTGTCTTGTTTTAAGTATGTTTACTGGGAAGCCATTTTTTTTCCTTTTACAGTAGCTAAGTAGTAAGACTAAGATAGTCACACATTCAATAATTTAGATGCTTCACCTAAATTTAGTCAGGTGTTTTAAAACGTGTGTAAATACATGAAAATATTGGTTACATTTTATGATACATTAATTAACACTTAACATGGGGGAAGTCGTGGCCTAATGGTTAGAGAGTCGGACTCATAACCCAAAGGTTGTGGGTTCGAGTCTCGTACCGGCAGGGATTGTAGGTGGGGGGAGTGAATGTACAGCGCTCTCTCCCATCTTCAATACCACAACTGACGTGCCCTTGAGCAAGGCACCGAACCCCCAACTGCTCCCCGGGCGCCGCAGCATAAATGGCTGCCCACTGCTCCGGGTGTGTGTTCACGGTGTGTGTGTGTGTTCACTGCTGTGTGTGTGCACTTTGGATGGGATAAATGCAGAGCACTAATTCCGAGTATGGGTCACCATACTTGGCCACATGTAACGTCACTTTCACATACGATAATGCAGTAGTTTAATATAAAATAACAATACTTTTACAGCATTTACTAGTCTACATGTAGGTTAATGTTAAATTTTAAATACCGTTCAGAATTTGGCATCAGTAAGATTTTGTTTAATGTTTTTCCAATAAGTGTCTTATGTTCACCAAGGCTGTGTTTATTTGATTTTAAAAATACAATAAATCAGCAATATTTTGATACATTATTACAATTGAAAAATTGTTTTCCATTTTACTTCAGTCTTCAGTGTCACATGATCCTTCAGAAATCACTCTAATATGCTGATTTGCTGCTCAAGAAACAATTTTATCAATATTGAAACTTGTGCTCCTTAATATTTTTGTGGAAACTGTGATCATTTTTTTGGAATCATTTCATGTATAAACAGCATTTCTTTGAAATAGAAATATTTTTGAACATTATGAAAATATTTACTTTTGATTTATTTAATGCATCCTTGCTGGAAAAAAAAGTATTATTAAAAAATACTTACTGTCCCTTTTAAACTGTAGTATAAAATATATTTATATTTCAAGCTAAATTAAATTAATGTACATTAATGTATTACAGATGAAAATGAACAGTGATCAATAAGTATATAAAGAATTAAGATTAACCTAGAATAATAATGCTGTGAAAAGTTAATTGTCAACCTTGTGCATTAACTAGTGTTGACAAATTAAATGTTATTGCAAAGTGTTACCATAATCTTTCATGTAGAAAAGCGACGCTTGTGTCAGTTATGAGTTTAGTTGTTGTTGAGGAGAGTTATGTAATTTTGAAGAAAGAGAGAATTGGAATTTTGCTCGCCGCCTTCTCCAGCAGTGTTCTTCCAGAGGACCAATTAAGGATCTGTCTCCTCGCTGTGAACATGGCTTCGGCTGCCAGCTCTCGGCTCACAAAGTACTGTAGTCTCTGTCCAGAGTGCAAACACATATAAAGCCTGTACGATCATTACCATTGCCGAAGAACAAGGCATCATACGGCTGATGTATCTGCATCGATAATCACTGAGCTTGGGGCCTCATTCATGTTCAGTTACTTTAATTAGAAAAAATGTTTTAAACATTTAAAAGTGCTTAACACTTCAACCATGTATTGCCATATTGACGCAGTCACACTTTAAAGCACACTGGTCCAGAAGATTTGATGAGCAGGTATGTGACAGCCCAGAGAAAGCTCTATAGAGTGCACTAATAATGACCTGGCCACCGGTCTCTGAGACTCCTGCACCCCTCTGGCCAGAAGCTCGACACTCACTTGGACAACCAATACGTCAACTATCGATTCGTAGAGCTTTCCACTTAAGTGCTGTATCGATTGCATGTTGCAGGCAGAAGAAGCTTTGTGTGAGGTTAAAGGAAGTCTTTGTGATGCTCCCTGCACTGCACATCCATCGTTAAGACGATCAGACGGATGAATTTTAGCACATTGGCTACCTAGTGGATTTCTGGAGTGGTGATGTGAAAGTGCTGTCTGAAGTGCTTGAGTCTGACGTTTGTGTCAGATAGCAGGAGTTGTGTTTTCTATACAGCAAGACAGAGATATTAGCTCCCTAAAACAAATGTATCTGTTGAAAAGTTAAGACACAGAGTGAAAGGTGCCTCTCAGAACCTTTTCTGCTCGACTCACATTCTCTCATAATCGCTTTTCACAGTCTGTTCTGCTCTACTCTAATCGCAGTGGTTTTGCCCTGTTTGTGTAACTCGGTGGGATTGTCTAACAATTTAACAATTTTGACTTTATTTACTGTATAGAGTAATATTTTGCAACATCAATTACCAAAACGTACTCAAAATAAGTTATACATGTACACGGCTGTTCAAAAGTGTTTTTTTATGTTTTTTAAAAAGAAGTCTATTATGCTCAACAAGACTGTATTTGTTTGATCAAAACCGCAGTAAAAACAGTAATATTGTGAAATATTATTACAATGTAAAATATATTTTAAAATGTAATTTATTCCTGTGATGGTAATGTTGAATTTTCAGCAGTCTTTTGTGTCACGTGATCGTTCAGAAGCCAGATGTCTTTTACTGTCACTTTTGAACAAATGCGTCATAGCTAAATAAAACTATTCATTTCTTTAAAAAAAAGCTTACTGACCCCAAACTTTTGAACAGTAGTGTATATATTTGTCATATTGTAAACGCAGCATCTCATATTTTATAATAGGTATAGAGCCCTGATTTCAGATTTTGCTGCTGTCTTTTTGTTTTTTGATAAATAAAGGCTTAGACAATTACCAACCACTAGTTAAAGGTTGACATTTTCTGTGCATATTTAATAAGAAAATGGTTAAATTGCAAATGGGTAAATACACAAACACAATACAAAAACATAAAAAAAAATTTATTGCGAACATTCTGTTTACTAAAACTGATGAAAAATGTTCAGCCTGTTCACATTTAATCAGTGGCTTTCATGAAGTAAACAAGCACATTTGCATCCCATTAGCATTTCCTCTGTGCACATCTAACATAACATGTGGGATGCTTTTACTAACCACACGCTCTTTCTTTGTTTACTGTTTTTCAGTGGCCATGTACAGGGAACCCTCTCTGCACGACCTAACCGAGTTCTCACGTTCTGGTAGCGGCACACCCACTAAGAGCCGGAGTGCCTCCGCTGTGCTGAACGGGGGCAAAGCTGTGAGTCAGAACGAGTCAACGTAGCCCGGCCCGCTACCTTTCGCCTTCACCAAAACCTCTGAAAGCTTGTGACTTCACACAGACTTCTCTCCAAAAAGCTCTCAGCGATTAGGACAACATGAAACATAACATAACCACTTGCAAACTAGAGTAACATTTGAGTGGACTTCTTTATAATTAGCTCGTTTTTTTTGTTCTGTTTAGCTTGTTTGTTTTTTCTTGATCACCACTATAATAGCCTTTTCCATGTGAAACAGAAATTGTAGCCTTTCTTACAATGGGACATTGCGTTGCAGTTGAACGTCAGCCATCAAGGTTCATTTCCTAGCATCGTAGGTCCTGATCAAGTAATGCATTTGTTAAGAGTTTAGGGCAGTCAGTGAGGGTTTTAGCTGCACGGGTGCGGTGGAAGGAAGGCACCCCTGTCCTCCATGCTTCCTGAGTGTGAAGCGATAGAGAAGCGCCCATCCCGGTGCGTGGGGGGCTCCTGCGTTCTTGTGCACTCGCTCAGAGAGCTTTGCTCTCTAGCATGGGAATATAAAGCCTGCGTTCTGCTCACATGATGAGTGAAGCTGAGCCTCTCAGAAGCAAGTGGCCAGGGCTTGCTAATTGTTTGAATTAGCTGTGAGCTTTTCTTACTTTCTCTTCCTCTTGTTCTTCCCCAAATCAGTGTTTTCGAGATTTAACCGTGACTGGAGATCTAGCGCACCAAAGACAGAACTGTGAGAGTTTTTCCCTCGAGCCGTCAGACCACACCGGTACATATTTACGCATGACAGGAAGCTTTTTCTGATTAGTGAGAGGTTTCAGTATTCGAGGAGATGGATGTGTGGTTCACGAGGGCTGTTCGATGTCACCCCTTTCGTCTCTTTTGCGTCCCGTTGTCTGTTTTCTGAGTTCCTTTAGTCTTTGTGCTTGTGTTTTTGCCATGTCGACTGTCCTTTGGTCAATGCTGGTCACCGTTGCTGGTGATTTCCGAGACATGGCGGGACTCCCACCTGGACTGCGTTTTGTGTGTAAGTAATTTATGGTGGTGACAATTTTCTATTTAAATGAGCAAACAAAAAAATGATACTGTGGAACTTAAGTTGGTTGAATTTTTTAGGGTATGTCTAATTTGTAAAAGTGAAAATAAAATGAGGGGAAAAAAATCTTGTACAGGGCATGTACAAATCATGTTGTGTACAATAAGGACCCTTTTTGTGGCCTGCAGTACAGTATATATATCCTTTCCCTCGGGCAACATAACGTCATACATACTACACGGGGGTTCTTCTCTCTTCTGTTTCTTTCTGGGTTTCTTTCTTCTTTTAGATGAACATACAGTATCTGTTGCATGGGAGACTGCAGGGAGGTGAGGAATAGAGCTGCATGATGTAGGCTATGTGTATTAACTCCGCCCTGCATCATATGTTCCAAACTACCAGGATAAAACTGACAAACAACATGTATGTACTGACTGGCACTCTGCCACGTACATTCAAGTTGTTTCTTATTTGTTGTGTACATACAATGCACTGAATAAAATGTTTATATTAAGATATACTTTTAAAATGTGTCTTTGTGCTTTATTTGTTGACTTCGATCGCTGTAATTGTATTATCATTCTACAGGCTGTTCACCGGGCAACTGCTCTCATCTTTCTCTTTGCCAATTCAGTTTGTTCTAATGGCCTCTTACATCTTATTTTAATCTACTTACTTTTGGAATTGGGATATTAAATAGTCATATTGTGCCCACAAAATCAAATACTGAAGCGAAAGAGGGATCAGATTGATACCATGTGGGAATAAAAAAAACTGTTCGACTTCATTGCTGTTGTTGGAGCACTTTTGTGTTGTTTCCAGCATGAACAAAAGTAAAACAGCATTTAACAGAGGACTGTGTTGTAAGAAGGTGACAAATAGCGCTGCACTGGGGAACGGATGTTGTTTTTTGATGGTTTCCTGGCTGGTGCTGGCATGTAGTTGAGCCAGTGATGTAGCCAACTATATCACTTCCTCTGGACCGAGATGAATTACCCCTCAAAAAATCTGCTCTTTAATTGCCTGCAGAGTCAAGACATGGTGTCTACCTTGTGAAGCAGTTCCATGTAATGAATCAATATGGTGGTAGACAGCTTTGTGACTAAGACCGAGTTCCCTAGAATAATATAGTGTGTTTATATTACAACATTCTATTATAGAGCAGTAGATCCATACAGTTCACAATATGGATATCGATACTCTTGATCCTTTAAGATATTGTGATATGAATATTATAATGTCAATCTTGGATACCTTGTTTAAACTTTTGGGGTTGGTAAGATTTTTTAATAATTTTGAAAGAAGTATCTTAGGCTCACCAAGGCTGTATTTATTTTATAAAAAATAAAGTAAAAACAGTAATATTGTTAAATATTATTACAAATTAAATAAAAAAAATTCTGAATATATTTTAAAAATGTAATTTATTCCTGTGATGCAAAGCTGATTTTTCAGCATCATTACTCCAGTCTTCAGTGTCACATGATCCTTCAGAAATCAATCTAATAAGCTGGTTTGCTGCTCAAGAAACATTTATTATTAACAGTGTATAACAGTTAACAGTTCTGCTGCTTAATATTTTTGTGGAAACCATTATTTTTATTTATTTCTGAATAATAATCTTTTGCTCTTTGAAGAAGTTCCAAAAGAACATTTATTGGAAAAAGAAATCTTTAATAACACCAAACTTTTCAATGGTGTATAAAATGGTGTTCATTTTATTAGTTTGATTAGTTTTGCCATCATCTAAGGCTCACTTAAAGGTTTATCTTTAAAAAATACTAGTAATTTGATAATGTCAATATAATCTTTGGCAAATTAATCAAAAAAATTGTCATAATGTACATTATAATGTGATGTCAAAATTCACTTATAACAATTGAAACAATAGATTTTTGTTTTGTTTTTTAATTTCCACAAATTAGTATAGACTTCAAATTGTATATAATTTTAATATGTGACCCTGGACCACAAAACCAGTCATAAGGGTCCATTTTTTTGAAATTAAGATTTATATATATAATCTGAAAGCTGAATAAATAAGATTTCCATTGATGTATGGTTTGTTAGGATAGGACAATATTTGGCCGAGATACAACTATTTGAAAATCTGGAATCTGAGGGTGCAAAAAAAGTCAAAATATTGAGAAAATCTCCTTTAAAGTTGTCCAAATTAAGTTCTTAGCAATGCATATTACTAATCAAAAATTAAGTTTTTATATATTTACAGTAGGAGATTTACAAAATATCTTCATGGAACATGATCTTTACTTATTATCCTAATGATTTTTGGCATAAAAGAAAAATCAATAATTTTGACCCATACAGTGTATTTTTGGCTATTGCTACAAATATACCCCAGCGACTTAAGACTGGTTTTGTGGTCCAGGGTCACATATTAGTAAATCCCTGTATATTAAATGTATATAATTTTTGATGAATATATATGTGTGATGTCTATATATATGTGAGTGTGAGAGGGATTAAGTAAGGATCGCTAAAAATGACAGAAATGGTAAGAATGTCTTTGCTGTATATACATACTGCACTGCAACCAATCAAGAGGTCTGTGTGTTAGCTCTGTAAGCAGAAATGAACTAATGAGAAGTCTGTTCCACAGCAGCAAGTACAACACATTTCATCTCTTATGCTGCTGCTCTATGCACTCCCATTATTTCCTCTCTGTGGCCCTTTCTTCTTGTTCATTAGCCAGCACACTCTAATTAATTTACACAGACAGTTCTGTAGCACTGCAGGCTGCAGCCAACTGGACAGACAGCAGCTCACAGAGCATCCAGCATAATGAAGACAAGCCCTCGGGGGACCCAAGTAACACACTATAGAGACCTCACACACCAAATAACTTCTAGACATTTACAAATCTTATGAACAAAAAGTGAAAGCAGCAAATTCTCAGTGTAAATGTGCTTTTTTAGAATGTAAAAAGTTTACATATATAAAAATATATCTTTATTTTATAAACAAATATTTTAAGGAATGCACCAATATTTTCATATTATGGCCAAAAATACTATTTTGTCTAACTCAAAATAAAACACTAAAAACAAAAATCAATCATAAATGTTACAAGTGAATTTAGGCATCACAATACTAATGTACAGTGTCATGTACAAAAATGTGTTTATTTTGAGATTTTCTATTAAATTAGATATTTAAAAGATTAACTTCAAGCATTAGATGATGTTAGATTAAAAATAACAGCTGAGATGGGGTAAGATGTGGAATGATGCCCCCTGAAGAAAGATAATCATTTTTCTTTTTTTTTCTTTTGAACATAGACGGCACAAAAATCTCACCTCAACTCATTAAATTTACTCATTTTTTAATTTTGTCACTTCATTTGTTCAATTCTTAATGGGGGATTTGTGGAAACATCAATGTTTTTAGATTTGTGGAGTAAAAAGTATAGTTCTGTAGTAAAAAGATATACATTTCAACTTTGCTTTTTATTAAAACCTATAGGCTGAGTGAAATCATTCAATTTACATTCATAATGTTGCAATTATGATGGATCTTCAATAAAAATATGTGCATCTTTGAATAATTTTACTTTTTGTGCTGTAACAACTAAATTAGCAAATATATTAATTTCCCTTAATAACACATTGGCTGATGCCTCATCATCCTGCACGTGAAACTTAAATATGTTACAATTTTAAAGTAAATGCATATTGTTCTTAATCTTTCCTCATCTAACCCTATATATATATATATATATATAAGTGCTGTCAAATGATTAATCGCGATTAATCACATCCAAAATAAAAGTTTGTTTCCATGATTGTGTAATGTATATATTTATTATGTACTATATATATATATATATATATATATATATACACACACACACACACACAGCATACATACTGACACATAAAAAACTTTTTTGATATTGTACAAAAATATCATTCATCTCTATTTAATGTATTTCAGTCAATTACTATCTTTCCAAAGTTTCAGCACCACCGACAGCAATTGGAATAAGAACAACATCTACAGCTTTCTTTATAAGTGCTTTTTCTCTTCATCTCTTTGTTAAGCTTCTATATGTATCATCTGTCTGTGTGGAAAACGATTCTAGCTACATTCCAATGATATGAGTTTATCAAAGCCATCATCCCACTTACATTTTTACATCATTCCCCAATTGCATTTCACTATATCATCTTTTATCATAAAATGTCAACATTCTGACTCGCACTACTCATAGCGATGAAATATATACAGTATATGTCTGCTGGACCGGGCTGAAAGTCAAATGAACGTGAACTACTACGTCAAGGTAAAATATAATATGACATTATCAGACATTCTGCATAATAACCTGCTATGTTGAAGCCCACAGCACAGCCTTACCTAAAGGTCTTTGTACGTGACTTCATGTGTGTGTGGTTTGATAATTGCAGTGACCTCTGGAGAAAGTGGCTTGATCTCTGTGAGAGTGCTGGAGCAAATGAGCCTGATTGGGGACGTTTGAAGCGCATGTGCGAGGGAGACGTTATGCAAGAGCTGTTTATGTGCTCAGATAATAGCTCTATGCTCAGAGGAACACACACATATGTACAGTGCTGAGTTCACTGAAGGACATGAATGCATAGAAGAAGCTCTTGATGTGATAATTCTCTGCATCTTTCAAATGCTGTATCACATATCGAGCACTAGACTATGTGTATATGTTTAATTTATAGATATAATCCAGGGCAGAAAGCACAATCCTCTTTGAATGCATTAATCATCTGCACTTTGACTCCTGTGTTTTGCCCTGAGAAAAGAATATGATGTAATACTTTAAATTCTAAAATGAAAAAAAAAATGAGCTGCATATTACAGTGTAACCTACATATGAATTTGCAGTTACGTAACACCTTCATGCTTGCTGATTTGTAATATCCCTATGTTTTATCTGTATGTCTGATTTATAATTTCTTTAACCTTATTTCTTTCCATCCCTCATGATTCTACTCGTCCTTTTTTCCTCCGCCTCGCCTATCTCTTGCAGGAGGGAATCCCGGACTGCGTGTGCTGCTGCAGTGGGAGGGATGTGATTACATAAGAGAAGCAGACAGGCCTCTCCTCTCTGCTCTCTCCGCCAGTCATGCACTATTCATGAGGCTCTCTGCATCAAAACTGCATTCCTATTCCTGACACTTCCATGGTACTGCCAGGAAAACAGCCACACTGACCATGAAGAATTTACACACCTCGTCTCTCGCTCTCCAGCATACTTTTCCCCTCGTTCTTCAGCTGCTTTAACCCACTCTTTAAAAAATATATATTTATTGGCATTTATGGTTCGATGAATAACCTTTAATGTCTATGGAACATCTCCATTACACAAAAATTTCTTTATAGTGGAAAAAAGGTTCTTTATATGATTAAAAAGTTCTAGAAAAAAATCCAAAGAGGATTTTCTTTTTCATGAAAATGCTAATGTTATCACATTGGACTAAAACTTGACTTTGCTCACGCAGCATATAATAACTTTATAATTTTGAATAATTATAATTTTTGTTATTTTTTGGGATTCCCCACCACCAACCTTATTATACTTGTGGTGCTCCCAGTGCCTACAAATAATGCTTATTAATTTGTCATTATGCTATTGTCATAAGGCTGGTCATTTTTTACCATGAGATTTTCAGCACGGTACAAGATCTGTTCACAGAAAGGTTCTTTGGGGAGCCCAAATGGATCTTAAATGGAAAGAAAAAATGCTTTAGGGGCCTTTATGTTTAAGAGTGACTGCATCTCCACCATGTTTATCAATTAGTTTGCAAATAAATATTGTTTAATTGATTAGATAATGAGCTCATATATGAGGGAATGTGTGAGTTTGCCTATAAATTTCCTGATGTAACATTCACTATAGGTAGATCAATAAGTCCAGTAATGAGTCCAGTGATCCCTCTGGCTTTACTGTCAGCTTTTCATAGTGGTTCTCTGATAAACTCATTGGCATGTTAAGCATCTAGGTGTTCATGGTAAATTACACATTGGATAGATTCATCTTCATCAATGAGGCTGTCCAGTTTGAAAAGTTTACTAATGTATTTTAAGGTTTTACTAATGGACTCCTTGATGGATTCACCAATATAGACTTTAAGAAATGTCACAGATAATCAAAGAACTCACCAATGGGATGAACTGACTCTCTTTTACTCTCCTTTTTATTATTAAGGCCTACTGTAGCCTCTTTTTAAAATGTTGCTATATTGTTAGTATATTGGCTTTTGTATAAATTGCCTGTGATATCATATCACTTTGGAAAGACTACATATACTGTAAGTAACATAGATTACATGTGTTCATTCATTAGCAAAATTCACCCATGAACTCAATCCATCATCAGCAGGATCAGTCCGTTAATGACATTTGAGTTTTTTCAATCTTGTCTAATTTGCAGTCAATTAAATTATTTTTTTAAACACTGGAATATGCATTTCACAGTGTTTCGACAGGATGTGATGAGACTGCAGAGATCAATCTAAATCACTGATAAAAGTTTAGGATTCACAGATCTGACATTTTAATTTGCTACAGGAAAACTCTTAATCTCTACTGAACTTCATAAAGGGAGTCTGGGATAGTTTTGAACACAATGCAGTCAAAGTAAATAAATGAGGAAAAGTCTACATACAGTACTACATTAGTACGAAGAGCAAGATTTTTGACAGTGATTGAAGTGGTTTAATCAGGACCATGTGCTTCATAAAGGTGTTAACAAATGAAAGATCTTCATGTATTTTAACTGTCCATTTAGCCATACAAGGAGGAATCATGTAGAAGGAATCAATAGACGTATGAGTGCTGCCAGCATTGCTGCAGAGGTTGCAGGGGTGGGGGGTCAGCCTGTCAGTGCTCAGACCATACGCCGCACACTGCATCAAATTGGTCTGCATGGCTGTCATCCCAGAAGGAAGCCTCTTCTAAAGATGATGCACAAGAAAGCCCGCAAACAGTTTGCTGAAGACAAGCAGACTAAGGACATGGATTACTGGAACCATGTCATGTGGTCTGATGAGACCAAGATAAACTTATTTGGTTCAGATGGTGTCAAGCGTGTGTGGCGGCAACCAGGTGAGGAGTACAAAGACAAGTGTGTCTTGCCTACAGTCAAGCATGGTGGTGGGAGTGTCATGGTCTGGGGCTGCATGAGTGCTGCCGGCACTGGGGAGCTACAGTTCATTGAGGGAACCATGAATGCCAACATGTTATATATATATATATATATGTGTATGTATGTATGTATGTATGTATGTATGTCTGTGTGTGTGTGTGTATATACCTGTATATGTATATATATATGTGTGTATGTGTATATATATCTTTCATTTTGCTTGTACTACATGCAAAGAAAAAATATGACAATAACATGAATATAAATTCTACAAGCAAAAAGAAAATGTAAGTAGGCGGGCAGAGAAAGAGCAAACTGAGCCCTCAAATAACTGCTCATAAAAACAACCTTGTTTGTTTTTGTGACCTGGTCATTTTCTTGGAAATGTACAGTCAAACATCACTGCTTCACCCAATTAAAAAGTCTCAGGAGACTTGAGTCAACTTACAGCTCTGTTAATTAAGAACAAAAGATGAAGCCGTCAGGGCTCTGTAAGAGTCTGGTTTCCTAATATGGGTCTCTGTAAAGCAAGACCGGTTCATACACACACAGTGATATTGCTGTTGTATGACAGAGCTGGTTTTGTAAGATGTACCAACATTAGTATTCTAAACAGGAGGGCTTCGCCATCTGTTAGAGACATATCTAACCTTCAGGGCAGCAGTGCACAGTGTAATTATTCAGGTGTGAGTCAGAGAATTCACAACATTTTGTATGGTTTCAGTGTAACACTCTAATACAGTGGTTTTCACAATTTCTGATGCCAAGGAACCACAGAATATAATGATCTCCTTGTCAATGGCCCCCTTCCAAAAATCTAATATTTTAGCACATACAAAATTGCACTTAACTTATTGGCTTTGGCTGAGCGCATTTACATGATATATATGGCTAATTAAATGCTAAAAAAAAAAGCTGACGGGGTATCTGAGATCAAGTTTATTATAGTATATTGTATATATACTATATATCTATAAGAAATTAATAGAACCAATCAAAAATAATATTGTGGTTTCTCACCAATCTTAAAAAAAGCGGAATGAAATAGTAGTATCAAGGAATGGTAATGGTAAACATATTTTATTAATATTAATAGGTTTACTTGTTCACTTTGATATAGTAAGGACAGATACATTTAGAAGTTTTCATGGACCCCCTACTATAGTTTTGCAGCCCCCTGGGGATCACTAGATGCTTGTTATGGTATGTACCACTAATTCAATGAAATAAAAAAAAGTTAAAGTTCTGTTTGTCTTTCTCATTAAATTAATTGTATTAAATTAGTCAGGCCTTCATGCTTAACATAATGAATCAGTCAAACCATTTTAAACGTTTTTAATTGATTCCCAAGCAGTAGTATGTTTACTCCAGAGGTACTTAAAGGAATAGTTCACCTAAAAATAAAAATCTGCTGAAAATTGACTCGGCCTCAGGCCATCCAAGATGTACATAAGTTTGATTTGGAGAAATTTAGAATTACATCACTTCCTCTGCAGTGAATGGGTGCCGTCAGAATAAGAGTCCAAACAGCTGATAAAAACATCACAATAATCCATAGGTAATCCACACAATGCCAGCCCATCAATTAACATCTTGTGAAGCAATGTCTATAACAAACAATTCCATTATTAAGACATTTTTAACTACAAACAGGTGTTTTCAGTAAAAAAGAGTTCTCTGTCCATAATATTGCTTTCTCCAGTAAATTTTTAGGAAATTTTCATTTTAAATGAACTATTCCTTTAAGCAGGTTCAAGTGGTAATTCAAAAGATTTTGCTTTGTTAAACCAACAAAACCTATACAAATTAATGGTGTAAAACAGCTAATTGTGTTTGATGTAGTGGTTTTTCAGTTCCTTTTAAAGGTAAGGATCCATTGCTTTCTCTCTCTCTCTCTGTTTTAATGTGCTTTACTGGCGTGACAAATAATAGCACATTTGTATTACCAAAGCATTTGCACTTTAGCTGCATACAAAGAAAATAAAGAAAAAAACCACTGCAAAACAATGCACATAAATGATCAAAAGACAGAATATGAAGACTAATTGAAAAACGAGTGATAAAATAACATTACAGAATAAAATATATTTAGAAATAAAGGCAAAATATAAGAAAATATTAAGGAAGAGCAACACTAGAAATGAGTACAGTCATGGTCAAAAGTTTTGGCAGTGAAATAAATTGTGTTTTGTAAAATTTGCTGCTTCGGTATTTGTAGATTATTTTTCCACGTTTCTATGGTATACTGAAAAACAATAAGCATATAAGTTTTAAAGGCTTTTATTGGCAAAAAAATATATATAATGAGTCAATATTTACAGTGTTGACCCTTGTTCTTCATAACCTCTGCAATTCGCTCTGGCATGCTGGATATTAGCTTCTAGGCCAAATCTGACTGATGGCGATCCATTCTTGCCTTATTAGTTCTCGGAGTTTATCACACTTTGTAGGCTTCTGCTTGTCCACTCGCCTTTTGAGGACTGACCACAGGTTCTCTATGGGATTGAGATCCGGGGAGTTGCCTGGCCACGGATCCAAAATTTCAATGTAATGATCTTCGAGCCACTTCTTTATCACTCTTGCTTTGTGACATGGTGCTCCATCATGCTGGAAAATGCATGGATCATCACCAAATTGCTCATGGATCATTTGGAAGAAGTCGCTCTTGCAAGACGTTTTGATACCATTCTTTATTCATGGCAGTGTTTTTGGGCAGATTTATGAGAGAGCCCACTCCCTTGGCTGAAAAGCAACCCCACACATGGATGATTTCAGGATGCTTCACTGTTGGCACAACACAGGACTCATGGTAGCGTTCACCTTTTCTTCTCCGAACAATCGATTTTCCAGATGTCCCAAACAGACGGAAGGGAGCTTCATCAGAGAAAATAACTTTGCACCGCAGTCGAGCCTCTCTCCTTGAAGTTCTTGATGATCCGGTAAATGGTTCTTTCCGGTGCAATATTCTTTGTAGCAATTTCCTTCCATGTGAGGCCATTTTGATGGCAAAGCGATGATGGCTGTACGTGTTTCTTTGGAGGTAACTATTGCTAACAAGAACACAATGATTGGAAGCGCTTCTTCCCTCCTTTTATAGCAATCAGTCTGCTCTTACAATCTAATTAGTATGATAGTGATTTCACCTGACTAGTACTCATTCACACTTTCACATGTGCTGCTGATATGATTAGTCAATTAATGTTAGTTAGCTGGTCATTTTGTATCAGGATCAAAAAACAGTGAAATTAGTTTTTTGTGAAAAGTTCATTTTTGGGCCAATGAAGCTTTTAGCAATTATTTAAAATTAATCTGATTGCTCTACACAATAATCTAGAAACAATGTGAATGAGCACCACAACAGCTTTAGCAGCAAACTTTGCAAAACACAAAATTTATGTCACTGCCAAAACTTTTGGCCATGAATGTATAAGAAACATGGGAGCAAGTCTCCTTATCAGCATCTCATTTTCCCCTACTTTCACACTTTCTCTGCTTTATACAGTGCACAGGAGTCATTAATATGCTAATAGCTGCATTCCGTACTGCATTGAAATGAATGTATTTAATCTAATGTGCTGTGACAGTCAACTTCAAATCGAATGCCTGGTTCACCTAAATTCCCCTGTATTTCACAGTATATGTGTTTCATCAGCATATTTTCAGTGTTTAGTATGTGTAGTGCACAGAAACAGTGTCTGTGTATTTGTATTCATGTCACCTCTCCGTTTTCCTCTCACTCCTGTGCTCTGACTATAAGGCAGTGGTAAGTGTAGCCCTCTCCCCTCAGGCCAGGGCATGTAAGGTGACGGTAGCGCTCCTTTACTTAATGTTGTGCGTGACCTCAGCGGTAAGGCCTCTCTTTCAGTGTTTTCTCACTCCCTCAGGGAGCACTTCCTCTATTCATCAGCATACTGCTGCCACAACAGCTTCTCTGCCATTAGCTGTGGAGTAATAGTGAGCGTTCATTAGAGGGAGGATTTGTGTAAAGGTGAATAAGCACGATGTAGAGAATCTACATGTTCCCCCATTTATGTTTGATCATCATTAGAGCATTTCATAAGCACAGGGATTTCAGGGGTACAGTGTAAAAAAGCTACTACTACACGCCAACATAACCTCATAACTAAGTTTTCATGAATTTGTTTTGCACCCCAGTGATGGTTATATAAGGGTGGGTGTTCATACTTGCATTATGTTTTCGAAATCGACACCCTGTAAAACTAAGCTTTTCCCTGTGAGATTGGGTTGTACCCACTCTGCTATTCCTGATATACTGAATAAGCTAGAATAAACCCATATGGGTTTTAAGACATAAAACATTCTTCTAGCTAGAAACTTCTAGCTTTTATTCTTCATGCAGTTTATCAAAGCTTTGCTTGGCATTTGTCATAGTAGTTGCACAACTAATATTCTCTTGTTTTGAAGGGAATGTACTGTTCTTAACATAATTGCTTTAACGCTTTCATAACGAGCAACTTGTGTGTCATTAGCAGTTTTCTTATGCAACAGCTTTCACAGCTTTCACACAGTCTTAAAAATAAAGGTTCCAAAAAGGAGGTTTTACTTTGATGCCATAGAAGAACCATTTTTGGTTCCCTTAAGAACCTTTCAGTGAATAGTTTACAATAAATATAAAACCATTTTTAAGAATAAAAACAACTTTTTTCCTTAGTTAGAAGAACATTTTAAAAATCAAAAGATTTGGAAAGTTTTAATTAGGGTGACCATATGTCCTCTTTTACTGGAATTGTCTAAACTAACTACCTAAACTAAACTGCCTAAAGTGTCCAGGTTTTGGCTTTGTTTTCCTATTGATGTGCTCTCACACATTATATGTAGATGTATTTGCATTGCTTTGTCCGTTCTCTGTAGAATCCACCTTCTTGCACTCGATTATGTACAACACCTGCACACTATTGGTCAAACTACTTTTCAGTCATTATGTTCAGAAAGTATGACAACAATAGGAAAGTAAAGCCAAAACCTGGACATTTCAGACCATTTAAAAACATGTCTGGGGAAAAGAGGACATATGGTCACCCTATGTTTCATGAATGTTAAAGGATCAGTTCACTTCCAGAATAAATTTTTTTTTGATAATTTACTCAGCCTCATGTCATCCCAGATGTTAATGTCTTTCTTTCTTCAGTTGAAAAGAAATAAAGGTTTTTGAGGAAAACATTCCAGGATTTTTCTCCATATAGTGGGCTTCAACAGGTTGAACTTTCAGTGCAGCTTCAAAGGGCTCTACATGATCCCAGCTGAGGAATAATGGTCTGACCTAGTGAAACAATCTGTCATTTTCTAAAAAAATATAACAATTTAAAATACTTTTTAACCACAAATGCTTGTCTTGCACTAGCTTGACCTCACGCATTACATAGTCACGTTGGAAAGGTCACGCGTGACGTAGGTGGAAGTACCGACCAGTGTTTACAAAGCGAATGTGCAAAGAAAAGTCAAACGCCCTCTACAAAAACAACGATGTCGGGCGATTTTTAAGTTGGAAGAGAAAATGAGATTTTTTCACCCTACCCTATACCTTTTTGAACCAACATACACAGACAATGTGACTTTTCCAACGTGATTATGCAATGAAGTCATGCATGTGCATCGAAGATCTAGTGCAAGACAAGCATTTGTGGTTAAAAAGTATACAGATTTGTAATTTTTTTAGAATGGGGGTGAGTAAGATTATCAGGAAATTTTATTCTGGAAGTGAACTAATCCTTTAAAGATTCTTAATGGAACCACAGATGCCAATGAATAATCACTATTTTTAAGAGAGCACATAACATTTGCAAGGTTGTTTTTTGCTCATCTGCTTAATGTTTTTATTTTGAATGATTGAATACTTTAGGTAGTTCCTGACATTATACGAACTTCAGTTTTCCTCTAATCTACACTTTTTGCTTGTTGCTGGACTTGCATTATTTGACAGTAATGGCTGTTTATTTGCTCCATGTTATTTTGCATTAAAGCCCCGGTGTGCGCAAGGCTCAGCGGTGAGATTATTTATTTATTGGGTCTTGACATCATGTTGCCTCATGTTCTGGAGGTGTATGAGTACACGCAGACTCCCTGTAGGAGGGCAGTGAACTCCTCACAGCATGAGAGAGAAAGAGAGAGAAAGTCTGATTCCCCAGAGGTCGCAAACACATGCACATGCACACAGTGCTCTGTCTGTATCCCCCCACCTCTCGTCCTCAGTCACTGCTTTCTGACTGAAGATGGGCCTCCACTTAGTGTTAGTCAACACCACTAGTTTTCCCCTGTGCCTAATTCCTTAATCAGCCCCCCACCGAGGCTCTCAGGACCCCCGGAGAGGGCTGAGTGTGCAGTTAACTGCACAAAGCAGGGCACATGTGTGTTACAGGGGGTCTTTGTTGCATTGTGGCATGCTCTTGGCCTCATGGTGATTACCCGCACCAGGGGTCCCGCATTATACCACCGCACCCGAGAATCTCACCTTTACAATCCCCCCCGCCGAGAGCCAGCAGGGGGCTCGCTGTTGCTTCGCCAATCACTGTTCTTTTACAGTGAGCGCAGGCACTTATCTCAAGCACTTGAACACTAATGCATACACTAAACACTCACTTACACACACAACGGGCACATTCCTAAAGGAGACCTACAACACCATTCATTACTCTAAGAGCAGAGTACTCACAAGCACTTAAACACCATACACTTAAACAGCCACGCACCTTCAATCTCACTATCTAACAATCGCTTCTTGTGTACACGCTTGTCGTTCACTTGCTACCATTCAAAAGTTTGAGGAAATGTTTTATGAGCCTCTTATGCTCATCAAGACTGCATTTATTTAACCAAAAATACAGTCAAGATAGTAATAATGTGAAGTATTATTCAAAATATACAATTTAAAATATAAAGTTCTATGATGGCAAAGCTGAATTTTCAGCATCATTACTTCAGTCTTCAGTGTCATGTGGTGTTTCAGAAATCATTCTAATATGATGATTTTGCAGTTATTAATATAAATTTTTTTTTAAATGTCCTGCTTATATTTTTGATAAATACAAAGTTCAAAAGAACAGCATTTATTTGAAACTGAAATCTTTTGTAACGTTAATGTCTTTACTGTTACTTTCCATGAATGTAAAATATTAATTTCTTACTAAAAATAATTGTAAACTTTTGATGTTAATGTATGTAAGACTTAGGTTTGTAACAAAATCTTCTTTGCTCATACTGGATCATTTTTATCATTAATATTATTATAGCATGTTTTAAATAAAACAATCAACAATATGGGTGAAAACCATACTCACTAATACTTGCCCATATTATTATTATTATTGTTTTTTCCAAATGCATTTTATTTTATTTTTCACCTGTGCCATTTGACCTCATTTCTTATCCTGTCGCTGTTTTTGATTGTGAACATTGATGCTTTTTTTCAATATAGTACTTTGAAACTTTTGTACAAAAAAAAGAACACTGTCTCTCTATCTTCCTCCCTCACTTTCAGAGATAGAGAGACAGAGATAGTTTGTACTGTGGCGCAGCATGTGACAAGCATGAGCTCTAGCTGCAGGACCTGATGGTTTCAGTCAAACACAGGAATACATCAGCTCCCCACCAACTCTTCACCCTCTCAACCACTGATCAAGAACCAGTCCTCAATAAACTTCTTCAATAATTCAACCCATCGTGCACACATAACAACATCTAACATCATAACAAAATCAGATGCCTTGATCCTGTGCAAACATTGCAGAGCTCGTAGGGAAGAAACCACAATGCTTCTGCCAACCCATAAATCCCCAGGAGGAACATGCAATAAACATAAAGTCTGAAATATCTAATAAAAGATTGGGAGAAAAAAGCCATCAATAATGAATGAACAAATTGGGTTTAAAGGATAGACTGCGAAAATCTATGGCTCTTCACACAGCAACAAAACACGGTTGTCAGTTCTATTTGGAGCTCAAAACATGGCTCCGTTTGTGCACAGTTTAATAAAAGAGACCGACAAGCTCATGATATAACCAAACTGACTGCCTAAAATTCACAACAGAATTTTTAGAGCGAGTTTGGTTATGTGCTGCAGGAACACAACTGCAAAAGTTTATGTCACCGACATATAATATGCCATAAGGCGCATGCTGCAGGTTATTCTTTGCTGTCACATCAGTAACATTAGGCCCGTCAATCTCTCTCTTGTTATGAAAAATGGAAGAAATAGTAGAATGAGACAAAACTCCTGTATTGAGGCAAAGTCATTAAAAATGAACTAGATGGAGTTTTTGCATATCTGAAATTATGAAAGCAGCAGTAGCTACACAGAATAGTTTAAATAACAATTTTAACTGTAAAAGATGCAAAATCTGTAATCACAGTACCAAAATTTGTCACTATGATTAAAGGCATTAGAAATAGGCTTCAGTTATCTATTTATACAGATATTATTCAATCTGCTCCTGTTTGCATTTACAGGACAATCTGAGATACATCTATGTGGCCTGCATGAACATTGCCAATGTTTAAAAGTGTAAATAATGTGTAAAATCTTAGGTAGAGACGTAGCAGTGGCCCTTTCGAAGAGTCTAGAGGCGATACAAGCCCCACACGTGATTAACAGTCGGCTCTTCTGTCTCTGTCAAACAGATGCTGTTTTTAGCACTACAGAATCCGTAATATTAATATCCATCATCCATTCTGATTTACCCATTCCATAGTAAATGAGATCCTCTAATGGGAATAATTCCACTGTCTGAACCGTTTCCGTCCTCCCTCTGTCAGCAGAAACAGAGTCCGTCGAAGGAGGATGTGGATGTTCAGGAGCGATTGTTAAGACAGACAGACACATGAGAGCTGCGGGATGCAATCAACAAAAACGTGATGAATCATTCTGGGCTCAACTAAGCTTATTTACATGTTTGGATCACTTTAGATAAATCTTTGTTACTTCGGTGTGGGCAGGTCCCAGTGCTCATAACTCATTGTCTGTTTTAGCTGCAAAGCGAAGCCACATCTAGAACAAAAGAAGAGCTAATTTTTTAGGAAAGAAAAGGCTTCATCCGAGATAACAGCTTGTATATTGGTGGTCTCAAGGCAGCATACAGCACTCCCACACAGAATGCATGTCCACCTAGCAACCATCTCCTCTGGCCGAGCAACAGACTCATCCCAACCGATATTAGCCTCTAATGAAACCAGGCAACGGGCTGCAAAATCCTCTTAATGCCTAGTATATGAATAGAGTCCAAATCATGGCTCGCCAATCAGTTCCTATGGTAACCTTACTTGCAGTTCACTTCTTGATTTCGCTTTAATGATCACACTAGGGAATGTATTGGAGGAATACAGGATGTACAAGTGTGAAAGGGAAAGAAATATGGGGAGGGGGAAGAGAAGAAGTGTGAATGAGTCATTGTGCTCAAGCTGTTGAACAAATGTATTCAAATGAGGTGGACCTAAATTCTGCGCAGCTTTTGAAAAACAAGCCAACTTCATTAAACTCCTGTATAACAATGCTTACAGTGTGATAGCTGCTCTCTCCAGCGAGTTTTATTGTTCTGTACCTGTTTGAATTTCTCTATCGAAACATTACAAGAGGAAGAGACCGAGAGAGACAGAGAATGAGTCACTGGCTCGAGCTGCTGCATGTGTAAATGATAAGCAGAAAATGCAGTTTGTCTTCCCATAACCACAGCAGCAGCACTATCAGAGAAACCCCTGCAGTTACTTTCCTCCTAGATTTTTGCAGGTGAAACATTACTTCCATATTTGAGTGTTTTTTTTTTCTCAACTTTTGCCAATTTATGTCCCGAAAGTAGATTTTTGCTAAAATTAAAACATTTACACTTCCAACAGTTTTTTTTTTTTACCTTTGACTCCAGACTCATAATCTTAAAATATGCAAAAATCACAAAAACAAGCTAAAATCTATTCAAATAAAATAAGACAAGCATAAAAAATATGACGGTTCCACAGTCATTTCCACCAGACCTAAAAAATGTTGTTCCTAAATAGCTGGCAAAATTGAGTGTACTCATTTACAAAGTAGACAACCGTGTCGGCGAATTTGTAAGCTTGGGATGAAAATTAGACATTTGATGTTTGAACAAAAGAAAAACCAACATAAACATCACAATGAACATAATATTTTATTGTACATCATGACCAATCAAGCTGTCATTTTGTCACATTATGCAAAAAGAGAAAAATATATTTATTTATGTGCATTTCTGGCTGTGAGTCTTAGCAAAACTAAAAAAGTAATTAGCCATTTTATTTAAAAAATGTTTACAGTGTAATTCCCATGGCTGTCATTTCCATCACAATCATAATGATGTGGTTGAAAAATACTCTAAAAATTCTAGGGCTGTCCCCTAATAGTCGACTAACTGTTTGTCGACCAGAAGAGGCTTTGTCGACAAAAGTTTTATTAGTCGCTTAGTCGCAGAAAATAAATAAATAAATAAAAATCCACATTGGCAAAGTCGCGCAGATCGTTAACGGCTGGTCTATGTGGTAATACAGTACATCGGGCAGGACATCCAAACACTCGCCTATCTTTCATCGACATATCATATCTCAAATATGGCTTATCATCTGAAATATGTAAGTAGCAGCGCAACTTTACATGGCTGCGCAATCTGATGTTAATCTAGAAATATGTGCGCTGTTCAAGTGTCTGTGTGGAGTGTGGAAGCATAAAATACTCCCTCATTTTTGTCATAGAGATAAGAATAATACATCTTTCAAATCTGTAAATACCCTACATTTATTTGTGTGCGATCAGAATAACAACAAAACATTGTGCTTTTGTAAAATAATGAAAGCAATCAGGATGCGCTTTCTGCCGTCTCGGTCTGTGAACTTGAGCGCGAAACTCCGTGTATATTTGTCTTACAGACATGAAAAAATATATCTATAGAGAATGAAGTGTCTACTTTCAAATAAACCAATTCAAATGGAAAACAAATATTCTCAGATTATGTAATCCGTATGAAACATGATACAGGCGCGTCCACTACTGCAGAGATGACGAGTCAGTAACAAAGAAAGCACTAGTTTATCAATGAAATATTCTCAGATTATGTAATCCGTATGAAACATGATACAGGCGTGTCCACTACTGCAGAGATGACGAGTCAGTAACAAAGAAAGCACTAGTTTATCAATTAATTATTAAAATGCTAATGCAGCCTTCTTACTGTTTTTCCCTGACACATTCATAATCATTAATTTTTCTGTCGCTGTGCTGTGGTAAGTTTATGCATGCACTTGAGCACTTATTGGGCTATGTAGGCAATTAAAGGCTCACCATAATTATTTAAATGGTTTATTAATAAACGTGCAATTAGTTGACTAATGCTTCAAATGAATGACTACTAGTCGACCAGAAACATCTTTAGTTGAGGGCAGCCCTAAAAATTCTAAAAACATTCTACTTTAACATAAGTACACAAAATATAAACTAGTGAAAGTGCAAAAATAAATAAATACATTAAAAAAAAAAATACATAAAAACAAACAGTGTGTGTTCTACATTTTCTAAAGGTCCACAGGGCAAAAGTGCCCATTACTGAACAAACACCCATATATAACATCCATATTATTTCTATACTTCTAGCTGATTATTATTTTCTCTTGTGCTAAGAACACATAATGATCTGAAAAAGATGCAGAAAAGGCCTGAATCAAAGTGTAGATGCTGGTCCCTGAGCTTGTTCTTCAGGACTTTGATACTGTGATTGAATCAGAATCACAACCCACCCATCTTACTGGAAGTCAAGATGCTTCAGCATCCATGTGTCTAATACAGCAGAATACCACCAATATCCCTTTAAGGCAAGTCAAAATAATGCAGGCATGGAGAAAGGCCAAATAAGTATCAATAATATGAATCATGAATCAAATGTAAAACCAATTAAATCATGAATTGTACTTTTTAAGCTCATCTCTCTCTCACAAATACACACTGCATTTTTTCAAGCTGGTCCTGCTAAAGCCCGTGCAAATTCAAAAGTGAGCCTACAATCTCCTTCCTATGTCCTTCTCCTTCCTGTAAGGTCTTCTAAATTTGCTTACTGACACACCAGAGCACACCTGCCTCTATCTATCATTCTCTCATATCTAATTACACGAACATGAGAACAAATACCGTCCTGCAGTGCCTATTGGCAAGCCGAGAGACCATTTAGAGTCCATTAAAAGAGATTGATATGACTTATCAACACCAAGTGTTTAAGTGCAACTTAATCAAAAGTGCAACTGTCCCATTCAGTCTACTTCTCAAGTGGAGAGGAGAGATGAGGAAAAAGACATGACACTCATTTAGAACGGTCAGCAGACTCTGACAAACGCAATTTTGGCACATTACTGACAAAATGATGCACCATACTGTAAATTTACTGATGCTACAGGCACAGGACCTGTTGTCCTGGCAGACTGATGTGGGTTTAGTCTGTCTGGCTAGCAAGGCTGTGTCTGGATGGTGTCCTTAGGATATGGTGCTGTAACAAAGCCAGTCATAAATTTGCCATAAATCTGCAAGCCGTTCATTAGCATAGTTAGTCCCACTTCATCTGGAAATTGAAATGCTAATTCAATAGTAATGGGCTTATAATGGCCTGCACAAGAAATGCAATTGGTCTTCTACTTTTATAGAAGTATAAGAATGTGGACTACCACATGCACTAGTACACACAACTCAAAGTGCTATGGGTAAGTTCAGTTTTTTTTTTTGTGATGCCTAGGACCCCAGAATATGATGATCCCCTTCCTAATATATAAATTCAGTTTTATATTTTCATGTATAGCAACCCTGATGCCTAGGACCCCAGAATATGATGATCCCCTTCCTAATATATATAAATTCAGCTTTATATTTTCATGTATAGCAACCCATATACTGTTTGAGGAAAGTTCTATCATAACAACTCTCTGAAGATTTTAGCATTGTAATGGATATGACAATGTTAATGTATTTGGTTTGTTGGAATAGATATGCTATGCTGCAGCTGCTCAATTGCTACTGCTGTTGGTTATTGCTGTAGTTGTAGATTATTGTTGCTGCTGCAAGCAAGTACAGGAACTTGTTACTGCCAATGCATACAGCGATACAGTGCCGTGAGTATTTTAGACATACTGCTGCTGCACAAACAGCAAATAAAATAACCCGTAACAGATCTATACAGGTGGAGCTGGGGAGGTGGAGGGTTTCAAAGGAATAAAATGTTCAAGTGGATGCTAACCAGCCATTTAAATGTAAAGCTCAAGCTCATTGGCTGCATATGCAACATGAACCAATCAGCTTGAGCCAGGTCATTTAACGCTGTGAATATCATCAGTTACGTTAAGACCCATCAGCCTGTGCCATCTAGAGTTTCTATGGCATTACTATGTATAATATTTTAATAAATAATTGTCTTTTATATAATCATTGCACTAACACAAGTTTTGAAATATTACCTGGAAAATACCTACTTTTATATTTATTCGTGAGTTTTTTTTAACTATATGCAAATGTTTTTGCTAACTGAAAAAAAGCCTGTCAAGAGAATAAAATAATCACAATAATCTCATGATTTTTGATCATTCATTAGAAAGAAAAATGACAAAGTAATCAAACTTGGTGAATCTAAATGTAAATCTAAACATATTTCATTAATATCTCAAGTGAATGTTTTCAATTTTCCACCCACTTGCACCCCACTGGATCCTGGTTTAAAAACCTTTACTTCATGCTTGTTCCTCCAGTTTTACAAATGCAGTGACTATAAGTGTTACCAAACATTTCAACCACAAACAACTTCTCCAAAAAAAAACAACATACCTAGTTTAATATCTTAAGTGCTTTATCTCACATACTTGAGCTGTGATACACACGTTGATGACCAATCATCTTCACATTGCTGCTGGGCTCCAGACAGGCTGCTTTTTCTGTGAGTGAGACTGTTGCCATAAACCACTAACAGCTGCCTTCTGCTCTTCACTAATGACCAGAATATTCATAATGGGGAAGACATCTGTGTCATCACTGATTTCTGGAAGCCTAATTATGATTACCGTTTGCCCTCCTTCTCACCTGGAACACATAAGCTGCCATTTAGCTTTTTGTGATTTCCAGAGCCTTAGCTAATCAGCAGTCTTGAAACAAGTGAACTTGCTATGGTTTTACTTTCATTTTAACTCAAAATGTTGATTTAAACATATTTCTTGTATTAGAGGTTACCACGGAAAGCATTTCTGTATGTTTAAAAACAGTACCTAACATTATTACAGTATATGATCTTCACTTTTACATTAGTGCTTTATCTCACATACTTGAGCTGTGATACACACGTTGATGACCAATCATCTTCACATTGCTGCTGGGCTCCAGACAGGCTGCTTTTTCTGTGAGTGAGACTGTTGCCATAAACCACTAACAGCTGCCTTCTGCTCTTCACTAATGACCAGAATATTCATAATGGGGAAGACATCTGTGTCATCACTGATTTCTGGAAGCCTAATTATGATTACCGTTTGCCCTCCTTCTCACCTGGAACACATAAGCTGCCATTTAGCTTTTTGTGATTTCCAGAGCCTTAGCTAATCAGCAGTCTTGAAACAAGTGAACTTGCTATGGTTTTACTTTCATTTTAACTCAAAATGTTGATTTAAACATATTTCTTGTATTAGAGGTTACCACAGAAAGCATTTCTGTATGTTTAAAAACAGTACCTAACATTATTACAGTATATGATCTTCACTTTTACATAAGAAAAATAATCCGCTTTGCAACAGCTCACACAACTCATTATGTTTTAGTAAAACACAAAATGCATTTTGAGTAGGGGTTGACCATGCTGATCCATTAAGCAAAGAAAAAAAAGACTATGTGCTTATATAATGTCACAGCTTTAATGGCTCTGAAGCTCAGGTCCTTATCATTTATTTATTTACTCCTGAATCACATCCACAGCTTGCTGCAGGAACCCCACCACGTCACTGTTGACAGCGGCACCCTGCAAGGCTGCGTGCGCAGAGGTAGGAATGGAAAGATGATGTGATAATGTTTTCAGTGACATCAGTACAAACTCAAAAATAGAGTCTTTGCCAAAATAAGCAGAACAGGCCAGGCACGTAATTCATACATTATCGGGTAAATGCTCAGAAGTATTGACATTACTTTATGCTGACCCAAAAAGCCCCTTGTTTCCTCTGGGATTTTAGCTCCATTTGTGTGAAAGCCTTTTTTTTCTGTTACTGCAGTGTTTTTTTTATTGCATTACTTTCGTTTAAACTTGATGTAGTTGACATGGGAGAATAAACTCTCTAATGTGCCCCTGCAGTCTGAGAGTCGTGCCAGAACTTCCTTCCTCCCCGTCATCACACACACCAAAGTGCTCTTTTGTACTGAAAATGTGAGCACTGCTTCTCTACAGTACGCTTTTATTTTAAATCCAAAAAACACACATTCTTCCTCTGTCGGATGTAGAAGTTAGATTAATGAGTTCTAATGAGGCACCCTTTGTCCTTTTTTTTCCTGATAACTTTGCGATAATAATAAATGTCTAATATAAAATTGGCGTCTTAGAATGGGGGGAAGAACAGACTGTTCCTCTTAACTGCTCATGTTTGGTTTCCACACTCCTGAGGATGTGAGCGTGGCACACAATGGCTGTGTCTTCAGTATAGTCTCTGATTGCCAGACTGAAGGGACATGACTGACCTTTGTGTTTTTAATTGGAACGGCTACCAGGCAAACAGAAAACTTTGGCCAATTCAATTGTCAGAGCTCTGTTTAGTAGTCATGACTCTTCTTGAGATTTAGTGGGAAAACAGCAAAAAGCAAGTTAATATTCTGCATTGTCATTTTCAGTTGAATAATTTGTCAATCTCACTTTAATAATACATTATATCTTAATATCATATATAGTAATATTTTATAATTGAATACAATCCCATGGAGTGAAATTACACTACTGTTCAAAGTTTGGGACAGGCTTTTTTTTCTTTCAGAACACTTTTCTTTCAGAAAGGATGCATTAAATAAAAAATTACAGCAATGGTGTTTCCACAAAAATATTAAGCAGCTCAGCTGTTTTCAACATTGATAATAATTAGAAATGTTTCTTGTGCAGCAAATCAGCATATTAGAATGATTTCTGAATGATCGTGTGATGATGAAGACTGGAGTAATGGCATTTTATAAGTTACATTTTATATATTAAATAGAAAACTAATTTAATTGTAACAATATTTCACAATATTTACTGTATTTTTGATCAAATAAATGCAGCCGTATGCAGTAAGCATAAGAGACTTCTTTCAAAAATATTACAAAATTCTTAGTTACCTCAAACTTAAATAAATGTTATTTGACCTAATTATTTGTCAGATGCCGCCCATTTGAATTCGAGAATCCCCCTGTTCCTCATAGGAAATAATACTGGTTAAGAAGGTCAGGATCCACTTAATGTCAAGAAGCCAGACGTTTGACTTTCGGCACAAAGTCTAGTCATTGTAGCTTATCCTGGCTAAGAATAATCCATTAAGACAGTAAAAGACCATCTGACTGACATGCAAATTGTCCAAACATGGCTTGTAGGCGGTTCATGGGAGTGTCGTCTGCTGCCGAGTCTCCACCTTTCCCCTTCCTTTAACCCATCTCCTCTTTTCTCCCATGTGGTCCATAACAGAATACACTCTGTAGTGGGCAGGATGAAAGAGAGAGAGAGGGAGATCTGTCTATGAATCCTATTATTTTTATTATATCAAATTTGGGGCTCCTGTCTTGTGTTTGAGTCTGAGAGAGAGAGAGAGAGAGAGAGAGAGAGAGAGAGAGATTACATAACTGAAGTCTGCTTTATGAGAACTGAGAGAGGCGTGATGTTCCAGACTGCAGATACTGAGCTCCAACATTAGAAGGATCACTAGTGAGCTCTCAGTCACATCCAAACCTGGCTTTCACTGCTTGTTTCAGATACATGTGATGTATGTTATCAGCAGAGATCTCTTCTCAAACAGAGCTCATTTTCTTGGTAATACTGAGTCACTACCACACAATGGACCTTTTTCACATTTCCGGGTTTCTCAGCAGCGGAAGTCGTCATAGTTGGGTTAACTTGAAGAGCAGTGAATGGGAGAGTAGGCTACCACAAAAATCCCATTTGCTCAAATAGCAAAAGACAAACTCCACGATAGTGTTCTCGACTTTCAATAAAAGGAAAAAAAACGAGAGAGACTGATAACGGCAGTCAGAAGAGAGAATGATGTCAAATTTACGGTCCCTCTCATAGACGCTGCATTAGAAACACCCTCACATTAGCGTTAACTGATTGTTTGTAATTTGATGCAAAGGTGATATAATACAAAGAATAGTGTTATAAATGTACATACATTTAAAAAAAATACAAATATGAAAAACTTTCGAGGATTTACGATGCTGATGACCGTTAAACATCACAGTTTTGTGAAAAGGGTCCATTACACAGAGTTCTGATCAATTTTCATGGTCTGTATTCAAGGAACTATCCATGCTGGCTATCCACCTTAGTAAAAAGTAAGCTATTTCCTGGGAATGTGCAAGATATCAGATTTATTAGCCGATATAAATAACTAGAATAATAACAAAGTGCCAGAAACTGTTTGATTATCTACATTCTTCAAAATATCTTCTTTTGTATTCAGCAGAAGAAATTCATACTGGTATGGAACAACATAAGGATGAGTAAATGATGACAGAATTTTCATTTTTGATTTTCAACTATCCCTTTAATGTTAGTTAACTAATTAACTAATGTTAAGTAATGAGACCTATTGTAAAGTGTAACAAAATATTATGACGACAAATATGCAATATCAAGCAGCATAATGGACTGTTTTAGTAGAATAACAAAAGAACGCAATTTTTTGTAAGAGGTATGTAAACTTACTGTATGAGCGCAATTTATGCACAGTATTTATATATCAGTCACATCAGTCATCATAAAGCACAGAATGCTTTTGAGAACTGAGAAACAACATCAGTAGCATTTCCATTAGTAAGATTCAGTATTGTACAATTACAAATCATTCCATGCACAGATTTCTCAGCGTGGTTAGCTAACCAAACAGAAGTGCCATGATGGTGGAACAGCTTTAGTGATGTGGCAGCTCACGAATGCTCACTTGCCAGTTGCTAGGGTAACTCTGGTGTTGCTAGGTAGCCAACTAAACTAGCTGATATGTGACACGGGACCACAAAACCAGTCATATGGGTCAATTTTTTGAAATTGAGATTTATACATCAGTAATAATTAAATAAATAAATAAGCTTTCCATTGATGTATGGTTTGTTAGGATAGGACAATATTTGGCCGAGATACAATTATTTGAAAATCTGGAATCTGAGGGTGCAAAAAAATCAAACTATTGAGAAAACTGTCTTTAAATTGACCAAATGAAGTCCTTATCAATGCATATTACTAATCAGAAATTAATTTTGATATATTTACTGTAGGAAATTTACAAAATATATTCTTCATGGAACATGATCTTTACTTAATATCCTAATGATGTTTTGGCATTAAAAAAATCGATCATTTTGACCCATACAATGTATTGTTGGCTACTGCTACAAATGCTACTTATGACTGGTTTTGTGGTCCAGGGTCACATATTTGGTTAACAGAGCAACATAATAGGAGAAAGCCTGAGACATAGGTAACAAGCAATCTATTTGATTTATTACAATATAATTCTGATTTCACAGCACCTCAATGGAAAAAAAAAAAACACGCAATTGTGTCAAAAAGGGCGGATCATTACAGATCCAGCTACAATAACAATTCAGTCTGATGATGAGCTCTTCTCACACAGTTGTCTACTTCCTGTCTGTAAGCCACTGCTGTTGCAGCCTGCACACTTGTAGCTCCAGAGAGCAGGAGGTGGAGTGGTGTGGGTGCAGCCTGCATAGTTATCTCTCATCTCAGTCGCTGGCTAAATTGAAAGTGACACCGGTGAAATTAAGACAATCGACTGCCAGGTGAGGCCAATGGCCTTGTCCACAGCATTTACTCGTGAATCTCGGACAGACGAATTCATATGCACTCCCTCCTCCGTCAAGCAGCACTCTCTCACACACATAAACAATCTCACGCACACTTACATGTCATGTTGTAAAACTCCAGGCAATAACAAAAGCCATGGCTGTTTTTTGTATAGCTTGTGCCTGAAAAGCGCTCATCTGAGACCTGTCAATGTAATCATCTGACTGCAGCATAGCAATGCAAAAGCTTTACAACGTTTGCTGTGTTTTTTCACCATCCCTGCCTAGTTTTCTTTTCTAAATTTAACGGCGGATGGCGACCTAGGAGTCAGCGCTGTCGTGGTGACGCTGATGGATTTATGCAAATGTCAAGGCTGGCTTTGTGCTGTGGCTGTAGCCTTTTGGAAAGCATGTCTCCAGGGAGGGAGACTGGGACTTGGAATGCAGTTGTTTCATCTTCAAAGGCTCTCCTGAAAATAAGCAGACACACTAAATTACCTGCTGGCTTTATTTATTTATATGGTGATGTACAGCTGAGGGCTCGCGAGAGAAAGAGACGGAGACATAAAATGGTCGTTTTTATGCTACGGCCTCTGTATGTCAGCTGATGACAACTATAAACAGCATGTTAGCCAAAGCTTCCTTTTTAAGTTAATCTGGCATGGTTAGTAACATATGTAGTTCTTACAACAAAATACATTTACAGCATTTATTATGTTGGTTAATGTTATACTCTACCTACTGTTCAGTAAAGTTTGTGGTCAGTACTTTTTTTTTTAAACAAATTAATACTTTTATTCAGCAAGGATGCATTCAATTGAGCAAAAGTGACAGTAAAGACATTTATAACATTGCAAAATATTTCTATATTGTATAAATACTGTTCTTTTTAACTTTCTAAAATATCCTGAAAAAAAAAAAAATCACAGTTCCAACAAAAATATTAAGAAGAACTGTAACGTAGGCTAAACAACTTTGTAAGCCATGGACAGCCAAACATGTGAATAACAGCAGGCTGGCTAATATAAAACTGCTCACAAACTCCAGCATCACCAGAAAAGAAAAGCCCTGCCACAGGCCATCACTTGGCACATTCCCAGCAGTCGAAGGGCTGATAGGCAGATGCATTATACACAGAGGGGTCACCGCTGTACCACAGCAGATAGAGCTAAAAGTGTCCTGGTCCTGCTAAAACATTCTGTAGCTATTATAAAGCTTCACTGGTTTTGAAAGTGTCATTTATTTTAGGATAACTTGAAAGATTCTCAAATTAAATCTTGGAAAGACCTTAAAAATAAATATATTTAGCAAAACAAAAAAGATATGGTAATATAAAAATTGTGGTACCATCTGTATCATCAATAACTGTCTTTGTGCGTCAGATGGAATAAGGACCTGTCCGTTTCTATATCTCTATAGTCCCCTATATCTTGGTTACGTTACGTAACAAACATTTCATTGAAGTCAACCTGTATATACAGTAAGCTCACAATAACTGAAAATAGCCAGCTTTGATGTGAAAGTTATTTTTTCACTCTTTCAATAAAGCTAACATTGACAGTCAAAGCCAGACATGGCATTACGCAGATGAAAAGAGGGGGGGAAAAATCCTGCTTTAACTCCAAAGAGCCTTCTTTAATCAAATCATTCTGCCAGTCGAACTGCTTAATCTCTCCGAGACACAAAGGAGAAGATCCTGTAGGTATAAATATCAGTCAGACAGATAAATGCAATTATAACTGATCTGACATGTTATGGATTTTTAGATCTCTTACAGTGACATGCCATGTGGGATCCTGAGAGCTACACTGCCACCTCTTGGTCAAATGAAGTCTGCTCGACATGCTGATGTAAAGTAGACTGCTGGCCTAGTGTCAAACCAGTAGAGTCAACAATTAATAATGTGGCTATTATGATAAAGGAACAAGTAGTCAGGAAACAGGCCAGTGCAGATGCTAATTTACACAGAGATCGATTCAGTGACTGGAAGGATGAAGTAAACGTCTTTAGTGTGTGTGCATGTGTGTATAGGTACATGAATTACATTCACCATCCATGAGCGTTGGTCTCATTGATGGTGGCAGATTGGAGAGTGTTGATATGGATATTTTGGAGGCTTTTAGATGCAGTTTTGAGATCAAGCAGAGAGCCAGCTCCCGTCTGCTAGAACAAACAAGGTTTTTAATAGCCCCCAGAACTTTTTTGACCCCCAAAGACTTAATTGTGCCCCCCTTTTTATAGGCATCCCTTTTTTTTCTTTTTTTTTTGTCATTTATTACATCGGCAGTTTTACATCCCCATTGGCCTCCCTACAATCCATCTTACTTATATTAAAAACCATCTTGAATTCAAGTTCCATACACTGCAGGTCTGTTATTAAACCAAATCATAGGAGTACTCAAGTGCACCAGCGTACATCTCTTAAAATCCCTGATGACACCACTAACCTGCACTGAAGCACTGCAGGCTAAAAACAGAGTCCTTATTGCCTTTTCTCTGAGCTTCTCAAATGGCAAGATCAACTTCAGCAGTCTAGGCCATAAAACCACACAACAGTTTAGCAAACAGTGGTTTTAAAATCCACAAAACAAGATCTCATACCAAGACTAGACACGTCTCAGACAAGCCTAGTTGTCCTGTTAACTCTGATCATGTTTAATAGTCCTGATTCTGATCCCATCCCATTAGCGTACATTCAATTAAATCTGAGCGGGTGTGCTCCCTGATATGTGTGAAAGCCCAGAGGCTTACGGAGGGGTAATTAATAAGAGTGCATGAGATTAACTGACTCCCCTCCTCACTGAGCCCAGCACTACTGCTGCTCTATTATACCACTAAACACATGCTCAGATTCAAATGAACACTGATGGAGAACACGCTGTTAAATCCAAAGCAATTTTTGCACTGAAGTCTGTGGAAATTATCTACATCATACAACTATTCGCTGAATTTATTTAATCTAGATGTAATATAGTGACATAAGGGTAGAGCTTCAGCAGATCTGAGCCTGTGTGTGCATTCAGCTCTGTTCATGGGTCTGAACATTATAGATGTCTCACAGAACATATTCTTCAAAGTGGAATCAAATACCCTTGATTAGAACATAAATATGTGTCTGAGAGGCTGCATGCGCTTGCATTACATTCACAATCTACTGCCGTCATCACTGCTGAAAACGCAGGACTGAAGCGAAACGCACATGAAAACAAGAACACACCACCAGAACACTGTGATATGTTCCCTCTTAGGACAAATAAGACATTCACAGATCTGCGTGCAAGCATTAAATCCATTAGTTTTGTACAAAATGTGTGGCTAATGCTAACTGCTCATTGGAATTTTGAAATAATCCTAAATCAATCAAACAAAAATCCTGTTGAAATCAAACACAATTTAAATGGTTAATCTGAAAATCTCATACTTTTTTTTTCTCAGAATTTCAGTTTATAGAAAATTTCTGTGTGGTTCTTTTGATATGCATTTCCTCATAGAAATTCCATTAGCAATACATTAACATTCCTTTAGAAGTTTTCAACATTCCATCCATCTTTTGAGTAATGACCTCAGAACAAGGTGATCTTCTGAAGTCAGCTCAGAGCTGTCTCTCATGCTATGACTGTCAGTACTCATTTATGGGAAGCACAAGTGTTTTACGCAATCTTCAACATGTTCAACACAAGGACTAACTCTTGGGAAAGAAGTGTTCTCTTGGCGCCCTCTAGTGTTAATCCGTGAGGGGACATTAAGTCAATAGTCAATGTGCCATTAAAATATCAAGTTCTGCATTTTAGCTAATCACATTTTTATGTTTGAATAATTGCAGTATTATTGTATGCATATATTATTTATCTTGGCGCCCTCTAGTGTTAATCCGTGAGGGGACATTAAGTCAATAGTCAATATGCCATTAAAATATCAAGTTCTGCATTTTAGCTAATTATCACATTTTTATGTTTGAATAATTGCAGTATTATTGTATGTATATATTATTTATTGAGTTATATGAGTTATGGATACTTGCAATTTTGTGCTGTTCATCAGTGGGAGGACAAATTCAACAGTCTATGTGCAATACATACATACATACATACATAAAAAGGAAAGTTCACAATTTTAAATAATCATCACATTGTAATTGCATGCCTTAAAAACAATACTAATTTAGTGGTAGTTTGATAGCAATGTAATAGGCCTATTTTTAATATGAATTAATTAATATGAGGGATGAAAGGAAAAATAAATATTTTAGGTTCAGACAGTTCATGTAGTTTTTTTGGTGCTGGAACCAGGCTTTGTAACGTTACCAGAAATATTTTTAATGCACATCATTTATTTTATTATTTATTTTATTTACTAACGATTTAGTGCTCCTCCACATGAAAAATTTTTTATGTGTGAGTTAATGTGTGGACTTACTAGGCTATGGGTTAAATTTGACTTGTATTTAAAGAACCATTATAACCTTTGACCTTTGGAATTTTGGGCGTTTTTTTATTTGTTTTGTTGAGCTAAAAGCTACTTGTGTGTATTTTTCTCCAAAATACAACATGGCAACTAAAACTCCTACATCATGTTCCTAAACATCTGTTAACAAATTGTTCTGCAGATGTGGGGAGCCAATACATTTTTGTGACAGATAATGAACTGAGATTCCATTTTCAATATATCTTTGAATTAGGCGACTGGCGCACACATCTTATGAGCTGGAGGCTCATGATGAGATGAATAAATGGAGTAAATGAATCCAGGTGACCATCTGCTCGGAACCCGGAGCTCACCGGAGTAAACACACTCCAGAGGTGCCAGCAGGTTTTGTCATCTTTAACTTAAAATGAGCTCTGAGTTTAGAGGGAAAAAATCATGTCTGTCACTCCTCTGCAGTCCTGATGAGACTAAGACAGCTAAGGGGCTCGAACGAAGGCTCTCATTTTTATTTGGGGTGTCAAAGTCGCCTGAAACCTGCGCTGGTTTCCACTCCCTCTTACATCTCTCCCTCCACTCCTCACAGCGCTCCTGACATGCATTAACATGCACGAAACACAGTAACAAGTTTGTCTCATGTCAGCTTTGAATAAACAGTGCGATAACTTCTTTCCTTCTATATCAGCCTCTCTCATTCTCTCCCTCATTTTGCTCACTCTGGGACCCCATGCTGATTGATAGCAGCCTTAAAACGTTGCATGTTCAAATAGACTAAGCTCCGAAAGCCTCGTGTGCAGAGTGGAAACGGGGAACAAAGCACCTCCACCTCCTCTCTAACCTGTCAGGTTTAAAATCAGGCTCTTATCCTGAGCGAAGAAGGGCATTAGATTTGAATAATATCTCTGTCTCCACATTAAACTGTTCTTCTTAAAATACGGTAACGCGTACGCTTGGAGATGGTGCGTCACACGGTGCTGACTTATAATGATAAATGTAACCTGTTGTTTTCTCGCTACAAACTGTTTATAGAAACACGGGTTCATTTAGCACGCTTTTATTCTGGGCCCAATGTGGAATAAAATGTCACTAGAGTTAATAACATTTAATTTAAGCAG
>NW_015549590.1:1998248-2009957 GCF_001515605.1 Sinocyclocheilus anshuiensis | reverse complement strand
CCTGATGCTTCTTGAACATTCCTGCTGGAATCTGTGTTAAAAGGTTTTAAAGTTTTATGCAAAAAAAAAAACAAAACACTTTTGTGAAATATTAAAATGATTTATACTCAAACAAGTCGAAGATTTTCGCTTAGAAAAAGCCATTTTATGCTACATATTATTTATTGACCATCATGGCGCCACCATTTTGAGATCACATGACCAACCGTGTCATACAAGTGACTGAGTTAATAACAACAACTAAAACCAGCCAGTGATCATGGGCAACACATTATAGGGTGAACCAGAAAAAAAAAAATAAAAATGAACTAAACATACCTAAATGTAAACAAAAACACAATAATTTTAAACAATAAATAAGCAAAGCAGCAACAGCTTGTTAATTTTCTGATGCACTCATTTATACCCACGATACTGTTGTATTGAAATACGTGTGCAATACAATGACACCTGTACAATTATTATGACTGCAAAATAGTGTATTTTAAGCCCCCCAAAAAGACAGAAACCCTCAGTAGGCCTGACCCAAATTCACATGACTTAAGGGTACGAGAGACACGCCAATCCATTTTCATGTCAGTTTGTCACTGCCTACATTATGGATCAAACAAGCTGCCAAATCATCACAGTCAGTGAACAAATCCTTCACCCAAACACTCTTTCATTTTCTTAACAGCATTGTAATGAAGCAATCAGTATTTAATCTTCTTGTGAAGATACATAAAATAACCGACAAACTTTGTGAATTCTGAACACGTTTACATTTCAGTCTAAGAAACAAAATTGTCACCTTTAAAGTAGAAAACAAGGAAAAAGCCACAGGAGAGTGATTCGACACAACACATTTCTACCATAACTTGTACAAACCAAAAGAGGGCGCAACTAGCCACTGAGAAACAGCACAACTTGTCAGTCAGTCTACTCTTAAGGCTCTTCTCTTCTCTGAACTACAGCAGCCATGAGTGCCGAGACCAGACACAGAGGCCACATCTCTCCCACAAGCACGTCCTGGGTCATGGGACAATAGCACATGCTTGTTCTCCACAGGGTTCCCCGTGTTCCTAGCAAACTTTGACCCCTCGCGTCTGTCTGGTGCACTACCGACACCTGCGCTTTGAGACTTCCTCCACATCTTAACATGTGGCTGCCTGAGATGTGAAACTGCTCTAATGCACTTTTGCTGTAGATACAAGCATTAAATAAACTACGGATTCCCAAAAGAATGCATTCAAGAAAACAAAAAATGACTCATGTTTAACTGCTTATGGACATCTCTGAATGAGAATACTTCAAATAATTCAAATTATACAAAAGCAATGCTTGTCAAGCACAATGTGCATTGTCAATTAGATGATGATCAAACAAAAAAAGTGACTTTTTTCTAGTTTTAACATCTTTGCTCAGTATTTGAGGTTTCATTTATATCCACTGATGCAACTATCTTCAACTGTTAAAACAATGCTCAGATGAACCTTTAATTATGAAGGCTGTGTTTACCTAAATAACTAGTGATATGCAGTTTTTCAGTCATTTCGCATTCATTTTCAACCTGAGCATTTGCACCTAGAATTTATTTGTGATGTATTTTGATTTCACAAACCCTGTAATCTACTTCTTCCTGGTGAGCGCACCAGATCAAAGAAGAAGCCAGGCATATCTCAGCACAGAATCACAGAAAAGCACAGTCTATCAGCCAGATTAACGCACATAATTTCCCAAATACATTATAGGGTGAAGATTATACCAGCACTCACCGCATACAGTACCAGTGTATCTAAGCAGTAGGTAAATGTTATTCTGCCATCATCACTGTGTGAGAAATTAGTTTGAACAACTTTAATTTCTGGGCAAATTAAAGTGTGGCTGACTTACCTGTGTTTGTTTATACTGATTCAACACAACAACACTGGTTGTGTTTAATCAATGACGGTGAGATTACACGGTGTAATTGTGTAATCAATGCCAGAGAGTCAGTCACAACTAAAAGTTGCACCTCAGACTCACAGACCTGTAAACAGATGCAATTGACGAGCACTTCTGAGAGACGCGCTGGAAACGTCTAGAGCATGTGTTTCTGTAAGCAGACAGCGGATGTGCAGACTATAAAGTTTGTTTGGATGATTTACGGCTCCGATAACAGCAGGGACATAATGACGATGAGATTGCACAGATGGAATCAGCACAGTTTACCCGGACGCCCGACCGAGGAGCTCTCCACAGGGCCGTATGGCTTCAATCTGATTTATAGCAAGCTCTCAAAGGGAGTGGCACTCCATTTATTTTTGACTCTACTTTAAGATGTCTCTGTTCAGATTGGGACTCAATTTTTTACGCAGGAGCCTTTCACTACCAAGCATAACATTTATTTGAAAAATTCAGATTCTGATTATTTAGCAATCCTCATGATTATTTTCAGTTTCATCCTTATTTATAAATAGATTTTCAATTACATTTTATGGGATACACTCATAACAACAAAGGCTCTTTATTGGCATCTGTAGTTCCATGAGGAACCTTTCATATCCATGGAACCTTTCCTTTCCACAAAAGATTCTTTATAGTGGAAAAGGGTTCTTTAGATTATTAAAATGTTCCTCACATGAGAAAAAAAACTGTTCTTTTGAGAACTGTTCACTGGAACGTTTTTGGGGAACCAAAAATGCTGCTTCTATGGCATTCAATGTGAAAAATGTAAATTCTGTCATTATTTATTCACCCTCATGTTGTTTCAAAATTACTTACTTTCTTCTGAAGAAGACAAAAGAAGATAGTTTGAAGAATGTTAACCAAATAGTTTTTTTCCCCAATGAATGGACAAAAAAAAAAAAAAACTGAAACATGTCTCAAAATATCTTATTTTATGTTTCACAGAAGAAATGTCATACAGGTTTGAAACAACATGAAGGCGAGGAAATAATTATAGAATTCTCAATTTGTCAGAAGTCAGAATGTCAGAAGCTTTTACTCAAGCAACTTGTAATTGTAACCTAATATGAACTTAAGCTAAACTAACAATTCTGCGAAGGTTGCTAGAATCAGTTGTGCAGATCACCTCTAATAGTTGGTGTGTGTGGTACATATAGTTTGAGGTTATGTAATTATGCTCACGTGAATAGTGTGTTGCTATGGACTACACATGATGTCATAATGACACTCTGTAATTAGAAATGTTCATCATGTGTGTTTTTACATCATTACTTTACTTTTTAAGTATTTCTCCACTCTTCTCTCTCTCTTTGCAATTTACAGCATAATTTATGACTTTTGCGAACGCTTTAGACTGTGATTACAAGTTTTGAATTTTGTTTTTGCCTGTTTTGTGGTCTCTCTGCTCAGATCAAATGGAGGCATGTGTGGAATTCTCAGGCATGGAAAACTGGGGTTGCATAAATATGGATTTTTAATCGCCTACCAGTGTTTATTTTTCCGTGCGTCTCTTTATTTGATGTGCCGTTCCAGATGTGCGTAACGTCTTACTCGCTTTAAAGGCCCGAAGAGCAGCAGCGATTCAGAGCAACTTCTCGCCCCCTCCAACCCATGATTAAGAGTAATGGCGCCCTTTAAGATTTGCATGGTGATGTTAACCAAGCATGGTTGTTGAAATATAATTGACTTTTCTCATGGACTCCGAAGACAAACAAAGACCCTAAGGGGGATAACCAAGAGCGAGCGGCATTAAAAAAATGGGCCAAGCAAGCTCCATCCACCCTGATGAATAAGCATTGGAATTTAGAGCTGGAGGCAACGTTCACTGTTTTCTTTTTCGCCTCTTTTCTCCCTTTTTAGTGTCGCCCTTTGTGACCACAGCCACATTTATTAATGGTCACTAAGATGTCAGCCATAGCCTTTAGACATGAGTCACCGAGGGCTGTCTTATTTATTTTTACCGTTGTTCTCGCCTCTTCTCGTCTTTGTTTTTTACTCTTTTCTTGTGTCAGGTATTTAAGCAGGCTGTCAGTTTTATAGGGCCTGGTGAATGGGGTTGATAGGGGAGACTCTCAAAGGACTGCATGTGACCCATCTGCCTACAACACCCTCACACACACCCTCTCCCTTTTGTGCCCTTGTTTTTGTTTGTCTGGGAGAGCCGAGTGAAAGATAAACTTTACTAGGTAGGAGGTTACAGATCGCCGTCCCTATAACAATGCAAGGTAGATTACACTCCCTAAATGATTTTGAATTAGAAAGCCCGAGGGAGGGAAAAACACCAATGCTAGGATATGTCATAGCATTAAACATGACAGCTCGGAGTGATACTACCTTGACGTGATTGAAAGCTGAAATAGCTTGAACGCTCAGATTCTGTCACTCAAACGAGGAAACCTGTACGTTCTATGCTATTTTTCACTCCAGACGCACTGTGTCACGGTAAAGTAATCGTAGCTGTGTACTACATGCTAGTCGGTGGCCGATGTGGCGGTAGATGTGTGGAAGAGACAGGGGTTGTTGTGAAGTGAGTGAGCGATAGGGCTTTCACGCTTCAGCAGACATATTTGCTTAGAGCTGATTAACTGCACCCCAGAGAGGAAGAGCTGTAGTGCTCTGGCTACTAAGCTTCAGAGGGCGTGTGTGTTATACAACTTAGAATAACAATAGTAATTGTGTATAAATAGATATGTTAAAACGTATTTAGCTTTGATGAATCATTGCAGCTGTTTAGACAACACAAGTTAACTACAAACTACACTCTGACTACAACTTATGTATTATAACATTAGCGATGATGATCTTAGATCAGTGATTCCCTACTGGTGGCTCACAGTTCTAACTGGTTCACGGACAGGAAAAACAATGATGATGTTTAATAAGTTAGGACAAAAAAATAATTTTCCTCATCAACAGGAAAGAGACTCAAATTGCATTCTGGGAATCCAACCCATGGCTAGCACCTTGCTCTACTGTCACCAAAAAGGGAGGAGCTTTACAAATAGGAGAGGAAACGGTTCTTACAGCTTTTTGTGTCATCCAATCAACAAACAGTATTTTGACACAAATCTATCTAATAGATGTAATACAATATAGGCTGCTAAAAGTTTATATACACTACCAAAAAGTTTGATATCAGTCATTTGTTTTTTTTTTAAAGAAAGAAAGAGAGAGAGAAAGAAAGAGAGCGAGAGAGAGAGAGAGAAAGAAAGAAAGTGATCATTAAATTGATCAAAAGTGAAAGTAACGACTATAAGATATTTAAAAATAAATGCTGTGCTTTTGAACTTTCTATTCATCAAAGAATCATGAAAAACTATCAAGGTTCACACAAAAATATTAAGCAACACAACTGTTTTCAACATAAGATGATGATGATGATGATGATAATAATAATAGGATTTCTGAAGGATCATGTGACACTAAAGACTGGAGTAATGGCTGCTGAAAATTCAGCTTATCACATTTTGTTATCACAATGTTATCACATTTTAAAATATATTAAAATAGAAAACAGAAAATTGTAATAATATTTCACAATACTTCTATTTTTACTGTATTTCTGACCAAATAAATGCATCTTTGGTAAGTATAAGTAAATATGAGTAAAATATTACCAACCACAAACCTTTATTAGTTTTAATATTCAGTCATCACCGTATCACACAGACTGTATTGTTAGGCCACTTCATGTTAATACATTTCATATAATAAACAGCGATGTTATTGTAGCTCGCAACTCATTGTCAATGTAAAATATGAATCCTGAAAACAAAACCAGCTCAGAACAACTTATCTAGATGAGAATAAGCATTCAAACCACTTTTCACCAACTCAAAGCTCACCTAAACACTTGGAAAACTGCAAGGCAGTAAAATGATGGGGTTTTCCATCACTAGTGGTAACAGCACCTCTTTGTAATGTCATTAAAGCTGTTTTACTCGGAGTGGCTAAAATCTTGCTGTGTGTAGAACAAAGCACAACTTGTATACGACAGCTTTTGCCAAAAGCACCTCCCACACAATGGCCCCTGAGGAGGGACCCCCTGTAGCCGAGACCCCAGTGCCCAGACCACTCAGCTTATTTTCACGCAATTTTCCACCCATGTAGCAGCCCCAGGCCCATGCGTGATAGTAACTTCATTAGATGCCTCTTTAACCTAGTCCTTCTCCCTCTCATTTTCTCAGAAGTACCGTTCACAGGTTGACGGGGTTAATCAGGCGCTGGCTGTTTTGGCCTAGACCCCCAGGAATGATGCGCCATGATGAGGTATGCAGTATGTCACTGCTCAGCAAACCGACTGGAGACAAACTGCTACATTATAACTGCATCTTGTGAATTACACAAACACATGACACCAAGACAGGAAAGTTAAGCAATTTAGAAAAATGAGTAGCCATAGTGACTGGTAAGGTACTGTGCAGTACACTGTTAAAATATACAGTTACTGTATAAATCCTGACATTAAATAGCACTGAAGTGCATTACAATTACAAAGTCAAATTCTGAATTTATAATGATACTCTCTATTTTAGTATAAAAGCCTGTTTCCACCTCAAGATTACACAAAAATAAAGAGATAATTTCAATATATTGCTTTATATCTCACAATTGAGATTTAATTTTACATATGTGGGACGTGCATATCTCACACTGTGACCTTATATTTAATAGACTGACTGATTTTATAAATAGTGGTGGATAACAGGATGATATTAAAATTGTATACTAAGTTTATTAATATATTTAATTATATAATACACTCTTACAAATAAAGGTGCTTCACGATGCCATAGAAGAACCTTTTTGTCTAAAAGGTTCCATAAAGAACCTTTAACACCTGAAGAACCTTTCTGTTTCACAAAAGGTTCTTTGTGGCGAAAGAAGGTTCTTCAGATTACAAAAAGGTAAGAAAGAGATGGTTCTTTAAAGAACCTTTGACTGAATGGTTCTTTGTGGAACCAAAAATGGTTCTTCTATGGCATCGCTTGAAGAACCTTTTGAAGCACCTTTATTTTTAAGAGTGTACATAAATCAGCTGTGTCCAACCCTGGCCATGGAGGACCAGTGTCCTGCAGATTTTAGCTCCAGCTTGTTCCAAAATACCTGCCTGGAAAATTGTAGTAATTCTAGAGACCTTGATTACCTTGGTTCAGCTGTGTTTAATTGGGGTTGGAGCTAAAATCTGCAGGACAGTGGCCCTTTGAACAGCACTGACATAAACACTATAATATAGACACTAAAATACATGGTTTTTAATGCGACAAGTGATTTTAGGCATCACAACATAATGTACCATATGAAAACTTACATTTGAGATTTGCTCAAGATTGCAATTAACCTAAATGATTAGTGTCTTAAAGAATTGCTTACATTCAATAAGAAAGATTAAGAAAATGCCCTTATCTGATATTGATCCTAATATATTGTGTATCCCTACTTTATATATGTCACAATGCGTTATATTTCTCAACTGCAACTTTGTTTCTCATAATCACAACTTTTCACAATGTGATTTCATATGTTGCAAATGCAATTTCACTTCTCAGAATGCCAACCGTAGAAGAAATTAAGTTACAATTTGAGATACATTATCTAAAAAATTACCATTCTCATTTTTTACTCTGAGGTGGAAATGGGCTTCCAAACAAGACAGATTTTTATAGTCACTGAAATAAAACTGAAAAACGTTGGAAATTATCATTGCTGGGGCAGAAATAATCTAGCCTATGATTCATCAAATAACTCCATAGCACTTGTATATCGTCAATAAACAGGAGCAGCATGTGTTTAATATCAATGGAGGAGTTAAACTAAAAATTAAACCAAGGTGATGCCATACTACTCATAAATGTTACACATAATTACTCATAGCATTACTCATAAATGGCATTACAACTGCCAACAGAGAGATAATACTGTACTTGCAGCCTGACATCTTTCAAGAAAAATCCAATCTATCACAAGCAACGTCTTTAGTGCCATAAAATGTGTCTTTAAAAGGAAGCTGCTGGCTGAATGATTCCTTTTGTGCCAGGCAGTGAGCCAAGCCTACAAAGTACTGGATGAAACGTGTGTATTTGTAATTCGTAGTAAACCTTAGAGTGTGTAGTTTAAAAATTCATGCTGCGATCCTTGTTGCTGACGAGCGGTGTGCATGTATTATTGCATTTGGCCTCATCACAGAACAGAATGTGTGTCTACTACTGAATAATGGCTGCGAGTCCACTATGACACTGAGACGCTAATGAGCACGTAGCTTCAGGCGTAGTTAGAAACTGTCTGCCACTGATAAAGTCACGCAAATCCCAGCAGTAAAACGAAACAGCTGCATCATATCAGAGCGTTTAGCAGAGCCCACAAGTGCATTGCATCGCGAGGAGCATCTGTTAAACTGTGCTATTAGCAACTGCTTCTTACAGAGCTGTAGATCAATAAACCGCAAGCACAAGCACAACATTTAATAGGCAATATTTTAGCGGTTGTAGGGAGCGTGACCTGCCAAACTCACATCCCGAATGAAGAGCTCTCGCCACACCCAAACGCTCCACCACTTTCCCTTTGGAGCACCCATCTGTGAAGTTCCCCGAGCGTAGACGCCTTGCAGACCCTTCAATGATGCCAACGTCAAAGAGGGGCTTGTCATTACCTCCCCTCATTCACATTTGTCCACTCAAACGTGGCAGAGGAAAAAAGGCACAGATGTTAATCTCTCTCTTATCCCCTCCTTTTTATTAAGGGAGATTAAAAAGAATAGAGTGCAATTTGGATGAAGGCCAAGGCAGACTAGATGTGCAAAGTATTTCTGGATTATTTCCACTTAGTACAGGCGGGGGCTGAAAGGACGGCTGTCTTGTTAGCTGGTGTGTCATTGAAGACTTCACAAGCCAGTTGGTCAACCGGAATCACAATAAACGCTGCTTGTGCCATGACAAAATTCCCATGGAGGTTGATTGGTGCAAATGCACGGCTCAAGTTAAATATGATGATGTGAGATGAAAAGTTGGGGTAACAACTTCTTCCGAGGGTTCGGTTGCTAGAGACCACAGTCCCGCCTTTCATGTTTTTGGTTAAAAGGAGTAGAAGTGGAAGCGTACCGAGGCTAAAAAGGACTGCTTCTATTTGTTAATCTCTTTCTCTATCTTTTCATATGGCCAGACCTTCCTTTTTGATTCCTTTCACCTCAAAAGAAAGAGAAAAAAGTTAGTCAGTCCCCTGTTCCTTTTGTTGTGCTCTTTCTTCTCCACACTCTTTATACTTTTATCCTAATCCCAACCATGCATGAGTGATCAGTTGTGTCCTGTTGTTTCACTGTTCTGCTAGTTTTCAATCGGTAGGGATCCGTCTTTGTTCCCTTTCAGCGAGAAACACAGAGAAAGGTAAAGAGAGGGAAGGGTAATGAAACCTCCTCCACAGACTTACTCCTTTGTCTTCTTGATCAGGTTTATTTAGCTTTTTCTTTTAGAGATATAACTGACTGTAATTAGGAGAGATCGGTGCTGTGATGATGTGTTCTTTGCTAGCTCTCAGTCTTTGGAGAGTGCTAGAAATGCCCCATCAAAGCCGACTGATGAAGTCCAGCGGTCACAGAGCCGGAGCAGGTTTTGATGTATGAATTCGATATAAAGATCAGCAGATATCAGGCCCTGTCCAAAGGCCGTACCTGACAGGTGAAGAATGCTCTCATCCAATATGAAGCAAACAGGCACGAGGACATCTAAAATTCTACCTGAAACATGAACAAGCTGCACCACGAGGGCCTGGGGATTTGTTGTTAGCTGTTTGGATGTTTGGCTTCTGTTTTCCCAACAGTCAAATGGGGGTTTTGATCCCTGGACACGCTGGGAATATATAGAAAGAACTGAATTCTAGCTATTTAATAAAAAATAAAAAAAGGATGTATTGACATCCTCAAACCATGGTGAGCACTCTATATTGTTCTATGTGAAAAATGTGTGCTACTTTTGCTGTGTGCAAATAGGCATCAATGACGTAACACTCTCTTTTTTTGTTGTATTTATTTAAAAATGCACGTAACTGAATAGACCACATCAATAGAGAAAGACTTTAATTTCTGCATTAAAATGGTAAACTTAAAAAAATGAAATTTTTGAAAAGAAATTCTAAAATAGTTTGGAATTATATTATTATTATTTTCGAAAAATGTGGTCCAACTAACATGCAAAAACTGCAAAAAAAATTTTATATCAGAGATCATGGAGATCAGCCCTGCAGCCTGTGTTAAGGTCAATAAGTCTAATCAGAAAGTTTGAGTTTTTTATGACAAAGCAAAGTTAGTTCAGAATGTAAAATGTCATGTGATGCAACTCACTAAAAAAGTTAAAATATTTATGAATTATTAATTTGTGATGTCTATAAAAATACTTCATACCTTGAAAAATGTATGTAAAAACATATGAATTAAAAATAATTAAGATGTGTACGCTCACGTGTTCAAGGTGTAAGGAAAATATCTTACTACTTAATAACTTGACAATTACACTACACTGCATTTTTAGGTTCACTAAATTGAAAGAAAATGTAAACCACAGAAGACTAACATGAATACAACAAGTACATTTTTAAAAACACGCGAGTTTTAAACTAGATTTTTTTGTACGTTTTCCTTTTCTTTATAGTGAACGCATTATACAACATTGGCCCATACACCTCTGAATCCTGAGTCGTTTGTGCTTCGTTTATTTCTTCTCTTTGCATGACTGTTATGAGATGCGTAATAATTTGATTCTCTGCTTCTCTGCAGAGTAAAGGCTCTGGTCAGTGTGTCCTCTGTTCAAAGCGACAGTCATTGTTGCAGACTGATCCCTCCGCTCTGTGGTTGTCGGGCCTAATTAAAACTATTCTGGGGGCGTGGGGTGAGCCGAGGGGGAGGGGCCGGCCAGCACTCCACAGGAAATTATGATCGCAAATGTCTTCCTGTCGAGTCCTGCGCTTGGCACTATAAAATGAGGCGAGCCGGCAGCACCTGAAAGGGCTGGAATCAGAGCAGACATCCACATCATCCCAGTCCATAGTCCAGCGGGGTCGCACACAAGTGGCCTTTGTGGCCGGCGAAAAACGGGATTAAGGAGGGGTCTTCAAGAGAATTGATTTTCTGTAGAGAACAATGAGCGGGTGAGAGGAGCTGGGGCCAGAGCTCTGAATCACACAGCCTCAGTGCCCCATGAAAGGCCAAAGCCGCACAACACTGAGATTAAAGCAATCAGGTTCTTTACCCCCTTACTGCTTCCCCGCTCTCCCCCCGCCCCTCACCGCCACATTACACACTCGGTCCAAAAGAAGAGGGATGAAACGGACTGTTTGCTTTTGCCTTCTCCTCCGGCCCACCAAATGCCGCAAGGCTGCACTGAACAGGACTGGCGGATTTTGTTAAAGCAACAGCACGGCGTAAATGTAGCATCAGTACTTCTGCAAAGAGGGCATGGCTTTTTTGGGACGACAATGTCAGGTTTAAGATGACGTGGTGTGGTGATGGGATCAAGGGTTACACATGAAAGAGGTGGGCTGCGCGGATGCAGCTGTGCATACCATTGTGGTCAATCATTTGCATGCATTTAGTCTAAACCTGAAAACATTGAGCTGGCTGCTTTGAGAACGCAAGCAAACCTTTATCATATTAAATACACTACATTAAAACTCACCAATCTCATAACTGACTGTTAAAAGAGGAGTGAAAATGAAAATTCTCTCATCATTCGCTCAGCCAAATATCGTTCCAAACCTGTACAAACATTCCTTTTTGTGGTTTTTGTCCATATTATA
>NW_015549590.1:1990173-1998044 GCF_001515605.1 Sinocyclocheilus anshuiensis | reverse complement strand
GTACCCACTGTATATATATATATATATATATATATACACACACATCCTTTTTGGAACTTTAGCTCCCATTGACGTTCATAATATGGACAAAAACAGCAGAAACACTATTTAAAATATCTTCTTTTTATTTCAAAGAAAGAAAGTCATACAAGTCTGGAACAACATGAGGGTGATTTTTGGGTGAACTATCCTTTTAAGTGAGAAATAATAAAAAAAAAAAACTAAAGTGCTGGAGAGACAGATAAGGACGTTTTTTCTTTGACCGGGTACAGGGTTAAGTGTGGACTCTTCCAGAAAGGAGCTTCTCTCTCCAACCAGGGATCAAATTGATAAGGTCGATGAGCACGAAGCCCCTCTGCCTGTCCAGAATGAGGGTTGTGATCTCCCTTTGTGGCTCACTGGGAAGTGTTGGTGCACTTGCCGGCCCCATTCCATCATTAAACAGATTGTAAGCAGGCTGCTGAAGGCCACGGCCAGGACTGGAGGAGCGGCAGCCACTTCATTAGGGGTATTATGAGGGGAAAGGGCTTTTCTTCTCTCTCCCATAGTCCAGAACGCTCAGGTCTGTTTAATCGTATAATTCTTTTCTAGCAAGGCTGCGGCACAGCGAGAGCACTTTAGATGCATGACAACTCAGAGATATTAATTATATTCATTTTCTGGAATATGCTCCGAATAAGAGGGAATTTAATATCGACTGTCCTGTGTTATTTTCTCTCCTCCTCTTCCCTTCTCTCTTGTCTTTTTCCAGCTGGCGCTTTGAAGTGTTCCTGTTTTTGTTCTGGGATGGCTGCGCATCCCACTGCTCCCCGAGCTTTGATATCTCCGGCGGGGTGAGGGGTTACCAGGCAGAGGTCTGGAGCTGGGATATCCTAACTTCTCTCTCCAAGAGGGCTGAGGGGCGGTGCGAGCGATTCCAAATGCACGGCTCCTTTTGATGTGCCCTCTTTCAAAACACTTAATTAGCCAGTGGATGAACATTTAGCTTGAGCGAGCATATGTCCTTAAAGTCACTGACTGCCTTTTTGTTGTAAGTCAGAGTGTGATAAGGGCAATTGAAACAATGACGCCTTGGAACACTAACTTGTTTGGATTGAGAATTGACTAAACCCGCCTGTTTACAGAACAGCACTGGGTGAAAAGAAAGAAAACAGTGTTCTTTCAGAAGACGAATGCTCTCTTCGCATCATATTGTCTTACAGGGCAGGTTGTAGAATTTCAAAATGCCAAACTGTTCATATTTAAACATATTTTGATCACTTACATTATTGTGCCTATCATGATGCATCAAATATGTGATTTTTAAACATTAAGATTCCTTTAACTTTTTTTTTGACAGTAATGCAATCAAAAATATATAGTTTCTTCATCAGTTTTTTCCCTCTCTTCTTTCAGGAATCTTCAAAACATGATTTTCCAGTAACAGTAAATACAGCACAAGCACAAATTGAAAAATGATTGAAAAGTATTTTTGATATGTTAGAGTAAATAGTTTGTTGGATTCCAGTACAAGATAATGTGACTGACATCAAAATTAGATATGATGGCTGTTACTGGTAAAAACTGATAATTATTTTCATGATGCAGAAAAAAAAGATTACCATTAAACTACATAAATTCTATAATATCTTCTCTAAATAAACAATAAATAAATAAATAAAACACTAAAATCAAAAAAAAAAAAGAGAGAGAAATTAAGGTATCACAATATTAAAATGTATGAAAAATCTATATTTATTTTGCGATTTGATCAAGACAACATTTTTAAATAAGATGTTTGAGATTTAGGCCTAAATCTACATTTTAAAATAATGGAAATGAAAATTAACATTTAAAAAATACAGATAAATAAAAATACCTAATATCTTTTGTTAACCGATATATTATGTATTCCTAATCATAATTTACCCTCTTAAAGCTAAAGTGTGTAATTCACCATCCTGACACACCAATTTTGGCTTAACCAATAGCACTTTGGGGTGGAGCTATTTGTCCGATCGGTGGCCAACAGAAAGAGCATTTGTGGAACCTGTTTGACATTTGCAGTTCTGTTTGGTAAGGCTACACACTTCAGCTTTAGAGAACCAATCGAAAGAACACAGTACAGAAGCAAATATGTCTGAGAAATTCAGGAAATCCATATTAATAAGCACAACTGTAAAAACAAAGTTAAAAATATTTTACTCTGTTTTGGTCTCGTGAAAAAGCTTCAGTTGAACTTTCAGATCTCACCTTGTGTTGTAATTAAGACATGAAAGGAGTCTGCAATAATATCTCAGGAAAGTAGTATAATTACGAAGCTCTTATTACTGAAACAAGACTTAACCATTCAGCAGTCCCACGACGGGTGCTTTACCCTCTCTCAACATCTTCTCAAGCTAGATAAACACTTACCCAAAAAGCCGGAGATCTTCATGTCTGCTTTGGAAACAGTTAACATCAATATATGACAATATGATTGTCACGAAGCCAGCAGTGAAAGGTAGGGCTTTTTTAAGGATCCAATTTCCAGTTCCTCCTGCTCTCAGTGCCCATAAAGTGAACCGCTGCTGCCCAGGAGAAGCAGCCTCAGCTGGAACATGCTGGATTCATCAGGCCTGGAAAATCAATTCTTTATTGCAGCACTTTGTGGCTAATAATTTCCCTGTGTCTCAGTAGGAAAGAGCAAATAAAGCCTGTTTGTTTCATTTTGGAGGTCCAGTAAAACTCCGCCCCATGCTGCTGGTCAGACTGTGACTCCTCTCCACACCTAACTAATACAAACCTGATCGCCTACAGTACTGCAAAACACACTGGCTGCCTATGAACATACAATATACAAGCCCAATTATCTATAACAGAAGGCTGCATGAGTAATTATGGGAAAAAAAATATCTACTCACATGTAAGGACTGATAATTTCCCTTAAGGTTTGAGGAAGAACAATAGACACTCATTAGGGAACAAAATCCTTTTGACATCACACCACAGGCATCCGGTTTGAATTTCACTAATATATGCCTTATGTCAGTAAAGCTACCAGAAATTATATAAACAGAATTCTTAAGCGAGAATAAAAACAGCAGAAAAAAAAAATCACTGGACTTTAGACTCTGCTATGACAAACTAAAAGATGTGTTCCCAAAGCTAGATCCTTTTGTCTAACAAGCATAAAAAGATTTTAAAGGGGTCATATGATGCGATTTCAATTTTTCCTTTCTCTTGAAGAGAAAGGAAAAATTGAAATCGCATCATATGACCCCTTTAAACATCAAGGCTTAACCTATTTCTTTATGAATAAGGAGCTGCAGTATCGCAGCCGAGCTCAAAGCAGAACCTGATGATTCAGACTTCCACTCGCCCTGGCATATGAGAGCTGGAGTCTTAATGACTTTGTTCCCATGCGTTTCAGTCATGCTTTGTGACATCTGATCAAACACAGTTGGCACACGCTCAGCGGCAGTTACTGTACATGGCCAGAGACCGAAAGACAAAGCGAGAACATGTTGTTCAGCAAGAGGGGGGATTTGAATGAAATGGACTCTGGAGTCTCTGAGATCAACCAATGCTGGATGCTGCGAGCATGATGGACGGATCTGATACAATTTTGTGGCCTAATGAGGTAGCAAATCAACTCCGGCGGGGAAAAGAAATGCCCTGCGCTTTTTTTTATTCCTTTCAAAAACTATTTTCTGAGTCATACAGAATGTCTTTTTCTATAAGCATTTCTCTCTCTGGTAAACAGTAAGGTTAATATAGGAGTGTGTGTATGAATTTATATCTACGTTCAGTGTATGTGTGTGTAAATGTGTTCTGGTAAGGTGTTTTGCAGTCAGTCGACGTTTGCCAGTTCACATAAATGATCTACAGACTGCCTACCTGTGGCTGGCCGATCGATTATCTCTGTGGGATTCTCCAACAATAGCCGAGAAGGGCTTTCTGTTCTCCTCAGCTTGCATCACACTCTTTCAACTCCATTCTCAAATCCACTACTATGGACAGTATACCATGGACATGTTTATAGTGCTTCGATTAGACCTGTGTACCACCAAACAGAGGATGACTCAAATACTTCTCAGTTCGTGCCACCCACGAAACACTTTAGTCATTCCAGCACTTTGGCTTTAAGTAGATTTCGCACACAAATCATAGTTCTGGACTAAGAAAATCTCAGTGTCAAAAACGTTCAGAAGTGGCCTTCGTGAATTTAAAAAATTGCAATCTTATTACTTATCTACAACTGTTGAATCAATCAAACAAGGGAACACAGAAGGTGTGACCCTGTTACGAGCAAGATTCCCTGTGAAATGTCATAGCATAAGATGATCATGTTTGGTTGAAATCCAGATATTAAACATATGGGCAATATAAATAATTGTGCTGGCCATTATTAATATTACTACATTACTGTTCATAAACTAAAAATAAAACAGTAAAAACTCAAATCAATTCAATTTATACATCACAACATGAGAACGTACAGTACAATAATGGATCTTCACTTTGAGGTTTGCTAAAGATTACATTTAACTGTTCATTTTTTGAGTGCATTTTTAAATACGTTTTATATTAATTGAGAGCTAGATTTAAGTGATTGTTAGATGAAGGCCACAGTCACCTAAATGTTAAAGTAGGAAAAATAAGCATGCATAATTACATATTGAACAACATTAATAAATAAAAAATACTGGGCAATGACCAATATAGAACCGATATATTATGCATCCCTAATAATAACACAAAATTTACTCCACAACAGGGTGGTCAGGACCATGACATGAAGTGACTTTTTGCATCATCCTAGGGGAATTTATTTTGCACTAATGACTGACTGTATATTATCCCAAAGCTACTAATCAAACAAGAGCTCATGTAATACTAATTTCATGTTCAAATAATTTGATTCTTTGAGAAGATTCTTTGAGAAGACAGAGACCACGAAACACAGAACTAACACAGAATACTGTAGGAGGCTGACTGCCAGGAACAATGGTCAAATATACAGCTCAGCTTCTTTCTACAGCTGATATTAACTAAAAATTCAGATACAGTACATACTGATACAGAGAGTTGCATGGTAATTCAGACCATCTCTCTACGTGAAGCTTTAGCTTTTATTTAAGACCTCATATCTGCAGTGAACCACCAGTTCTACACTTCCTACTACTCTGTTCCCTGAGTGGTGATAAACACTCAACATATGGGAAATTACTGTAGGGTAATAAAAGGTTGTTGGCTTTTGCTGACATGTAATAAATTAGGCCGTTTGCATAGGAGAGCTACAACAGGGGCTCCTAAGAAACACCTATGTGGTACTTTTTTCATGTACACTGTGTTTTTTGTTTTTGTTTTTTGTTTTACATTAACTCTGTTATATCTGTTGGTGGTAACACAGTGGGGTATATACACACAAATTACACACATAAAACTCCTGAAGCCTGGAAAATATTTTAATAGTTTCCATCCCCCCGCCATAACAGCCGAGCGCCGAACGTGCCACACTGGTGAACTCCACGAGTATTACTGACGCAATTAAATGTGAAATGCTGGGAGGACCAGGAGGGAAAAGATGCCCAAAATGGCAGTAAACAAGGGAAATGACACTTGACAAGTTGTAATTTATCGACGTTGTTTGAAAGGAAAAAGACTCACTGTTTTACAGAGAGAAAAGAGAGGCATGGGGAAGCAGGCGTTAAAGAAAACCATTCATAGAAAGCAAATGCATCAAAAGCAACCCAGAGCGGAGAGAAAAGAGGGAAAGAGAAAAGAGAAAGGGAGAGAGAGATAAAGAGACAGGGGGAGAGAGAGAACAGCAAGACTTCAAAGTCCATATGCAATAAGCAGTGCACACAGAGAGCAGTGCACATGATAGGACAGAGAGCAAGAAGAGCCCCCTGGAAGCTTGTGGGGGCCTCTCCTCATATCATATCATCTCATCTCACAGAATACCAGATCTCAATCTGCAGCCTGCTGAAGAACGGCCATTACACAGAATGAGGAAGAGAGAGCACAAGCACTCATAAATAAACTTACCAACACCACCCGGCCCCAAAAATAAAATGAGCCCCAAACTGTGCTTTTAAACTGCTGCATTTGAAAAAAAGTGGCAAGTAAAAACCACCGGTTACAAACTCAAACACGCTTTTTTAAAGGGGTCATATGACGCTGCTAAAAAGAACATTATTTTGTGTATTTGCTGTAATGCAATGTGTTTATGTGGTTTAAGGTTCAAAAAACACATTATTTTCCACATAATGTACATTATTGTTGCTCCTCTATGCCCCGCCTTTCTGAAACGCGTAGATTTTTACAAAGCTCATCGTTCTGAAAAGCGAGGTGTACGCTGATTGGCCAGCGATCCAGTGCGTTGTGATTGGCTGAATGCCTCAAGCGTGTGACGGAAATGTTACGCCCCTTACATTTGTGATCGGAGAAATGACAAACAACAAGCGCTACTCTACACTGCTCAAAACTCGCGTTTGAATCATTAGTGGCTAATTCTTTAAATATGTAAACGTACTTGCAGGCTGTGAGTCAGAAGCACCAGAGTGTCCTTGCAAAGTTGGAATTGCCCTTTATGCACCAAGAGCTTGTAACACTCCAAAAAGAAAGGAAAAATTGAAATCACATCTTATGACCCCTTTAAAATACATAAAATGCTTTATTCTGCATCGATGGCACTGTAGTAGCTGAAAATGTAATTGCATGTCACGTTCTGTGATAACAGGTACAAACAACTTGAGCGAATCTAGATAATAAGTCCAATTAGGTATTATCTTGGCTGGGAGTGAGATGAGCTGCTCTGATAATGGTGTTATCTTTCCATCTCTACACATATGTCCATTACACCTCTACATCTTTGTGCTATTAAAATTGGTGCAGATTGATAGCCATTCAGCCAGTAAAATAACTCTGAATAGAATGTAAATTGTTCCAACAAAATGTACTGTCACCAATTTCAGCTAAAAGAAAATAAATAAATAAATAAATGCGAATAATAACAAGTGCACTGCTTCAATTTGTGCCTGGCAGATGGGTAATGGAATGGTTATGGGTATTGTGTGATAAACTGGACATGTGTGAGTGTGTGTGTCTGTGAGCAAGCGTGTCTTCCGTCCATTATCAAGCAGTGATATTGTTACACAAAAAGAATGCGCTTTTTTGGACTACTTACCAACGAAGTGGCAAGCTGTATGAGTTTTTTCTCCAACATAATAGTGAAATGATAGGTATCAAATAGATAGTGAGAGGCTAATATGAAATAAAATGAGCCTGGAAAGCTCACAAAAGGCTGTAACTTGTAATCATTGAGAAGCTAGTATTATATCTGCGAGTGTAAATGCCTTATGCTTCATGGCGTTAGACACAAAACAACTTTGAAAAAGATGAACGGTTGTGTTTTGCGATTAAAACGATTATACTTTGCGACAGTTTTTTAGATGCACGGAAATCTTCTGGGGATTTGAGCATAAAGTTTCAATTTATCCTTGGGGGAAAACAAAAAAAGCAGAAAAAAAAACGGTTTTCCGAGCCTTGTTTGCTAGTCGGAGGCACGACACTCTCAGCGTAAATGAGGAGAGCAAATGCGCTACATTAGAGGTGGAGCGTGTGTGTTTGTGCAAGCCCAAGCGCGCACATTGAAGCCCCGCTCTCGTGCTGTGTTCCCCTTTCAGCTGCCAGAATAGAGTCTCAACTAATCTGTGAAAGTTGCGGTGCTCTGAACCACCAGCCAAGCCTTTTCCCACTGAATTGAGGGCCGGGGGTCTGCACTGGGCTTTACACTTGATTGGTCTTCACCGTGGCAAGACTCCCCTCCCTGCTGGGTGTGGGCCCGTCCCCCTCGCTGTGCTGCTCGGGTCTAGGCTAATCGGCTTCTCCCCGCCGAAATTACC